>NC_134690.1:166726094-167035379 GCF_050947455.1 Rhinoderma darwinii | reverse complement strand
GTACTGCTTTCTACCTGTACTACATGTATTGTACTGCTCTCTACCTGTGCTATTTGCACTGTAATGCTATCTACCTGTACTACCTGTACTGTTCTCTACCTTTACAATGTGTACTTTACCGGTCTCTACCTGTGCTACATTTACTGCACTGCTATCCACCTGTGATATATGGACTGTACTGCTCGCTACCTGAGCTATATATACTCTACTGCTATATACCTGTACTACCTGTACTGTACTGATTTCTGCCTGTACGATATGTACTGTACTGCTCTCTACCTGCGCTATTTTCAGTGTACTGCTGTCTACTTGTATTACCTGTACTGTACTGCTCTCTACCTTTACAATGTATACTTTACTGCTCTCTAACTGTGCTACATGTACTGCACTGCTATCTACCTGTGATATATGTACTGTTCTGCTATCTACCTGTGCTATATGTACTGTACTTCTCGCTACCTGTGCTGTATACCTATACTACCTGTACTGTACTGCTACCTACCTGTACTATATGTACTGTACTGCTATCTACCTGTTCTATTTGTACTGTACTGCTATCTACCTGTACTGTACTGCTCTCTACCTTTACAACATGTATTGCACTGCTATCTACCTATACTACGTGCACTGTACTGCTTTATACCTGTACTACATGTACTACACTGCTATCTACCTGTGATATATGTACTGCACTGCTATCTACCTGTGATATATGTACTGTACTGCTATCTACCTGTGCTATATGTACCGTACTGCTCTCTACCTGTGCCAGGACAGGCTGCTCCTCTGGAAAACAGAGGAGAACTTCATTTTATTTTTACTGTGTATACTATACAGGACCCTGAAGAAGTTCCTGTCCTCAGCATAGAAAGTGATTTGCCAGCTTCTAGAAGCTCTTAATGTAGCTAATTATTTTATTAATTCTATTTTTACTGAATATTTTAGATAATGAATATTTTAGATAACAAGGGAAAAGTTTGGAGGAAATCAAATGCACTAAAGAAGCAGACAAATAATTAAACAACATACATAATGTGTGACAGTTCAAATATTCAAAATAATAACTAAAGAATAAGAACTCCAAGTCAACAAATGTATGAGGCACACAAAAAGCACTAAAAAGGATTAACATTAGACCCAACGTTAAAATGTTGAAAATAGATTAGGTACAGTTAAAAAAAAAAGGAAGTGAACCCTTTGGAATTACCAGAATTGAACACATTGAGTAGACATCCACAGTGCAGGGAGAAAAAGTATGTGAACCCTAGATTTTAATAAACTGTAGATCCTCCTTTAATTGCAATCTCCTTCACCAAACATTTCCTGTAGTGGCAAATAAGATTTACACAACGTTGAGGAGGAATTTTGGACCATTCCTCCTTGCAAAGTACTTTCAGTACATCAATATTTCTGGCATGTCTTGCGTGCTCAGTCCTTATCAGGTCATGCCACAGAATCTCGATAGGGTTAAGAGGGTTATCTGGGGACCAAAAATTGCATTGCAATGAGATGGAAGCCATATTTATGTGAAGCAAAGTAACTTACTAATATACTTTAATTTTAAATTCTGTACTAAATGGTGCAGTTCAAACCTCATGACTTGTTCCCGGAAGTGCTGAAGCTTTTCTAAAAATAATGACGCTCCGACACGGCCCCACGTGACTGAGGGCTTGCTTCATGTGCTGATCGTGAACATGACCTGAAGGGGCTGTCACATTGCCTACTGCTTGAGTCCCGAGCAGAGCATCAGCTAGTGCTTTGCTCGGGACTCCAGCCCTGCTCCCGACATCCATATTTGGTAAATTTGGGGGTTTCCTATCGCTGGAGTTCCCGAGCAGAGCATCAGTCGATTCTCTGCCTAGGGACTACAGCACTTCTGCCAACATCACTGTCCATATATGAACAATCAAACGAAATATGTAAGGCTGCACTCCAAAAATGAATTGTGTTGATGCTATACGGGTTCGGGTTTGGAAACCCACACTATAAGTCCATAGAAAAACCCAAAGCACTCTAGGAACACTTGAGATATTGATTTTCAAAATTGCTTTATTTTATTCCGAATAATATTTTTGGAACAAGCGATTTTCTAAAACGTTTCGGCCTATCCAAGGCCTTTATTACAATCGCTGCGAGAAAAAAAGAACAAATATATAATATATATGGTTTTTAGCAGTAATTGCATATTTGCGTTTATGATTACAACAATGTCAATATTTTGGAAATGTTGTAATCATAAACGTTTATATGCAATTACTGCTAAAAAAACATATATATTATATATTTGTTCTTTTTTTTTCTCGCAGCGATTGTGATAAAGGCCTTGAATAGGCCGAAACTTTCTAGAAAATCGCTTGTTCAAAAAATATTATTCGGAATAAAATAAAGCAATTTTGAAAATGAAGCAAGCCCTCAGTCACGTGGGGCCATGTCGGGGCGTCATCATTTTTAGAATAGCTCCAGAACTTCCGGGAACAATTCACGAGTTTTGAACTGCAACATTTAGTACAGAATTTTAAATTAAAGTATATTAGTAAGTTACTCCGTTCCACATAAATATATTATTGCAATGCAATTTTTGGTCCTAGGATAACCCCTTTAAAGTCAGGACTCTCACTTGGCCATTCCAAAACACAAATCTTCTGTTTCAACCATTCCCTAGTTAATTTATTTGGGTGACATTTGGTCATTGTCTTGTTACATCACCCAATGTCTCTGCCCTTACATTCTCCTGTAAAATGTTTTAATAATAATAATAATAATTCTTTATTTATATAGCGCCAACATATTCCGCAGCACTTTACAATTCAGGGGGTACATTGTACAGACAATATCAGACATTACATTGTGACAAAACTAATTTACAATTCAAACAAGAGGAATGAGGACCCTGCTCACAAGAGCTTACAATCGATGATGAAATAAGGGAGAGACAAAATGTGAAAAATGCTTGTTGAGTACAATGGTCCAGCTATCTTTTATACATATGGGGTAGTACACATAAAGCTGCATGTGCCGATCACCAGCCGGTGTCTGTGTATGATAGACATGAAGTGTATTAGGGTGCAAGGAATGTGGGGGATACTGCTGAATGAAGGGGTCAGGTTTTCATGACTTATGTAAAAGGGGGGCCAGGGAAAGTAGTCAGATTAGCGAATGTTATAGGCCTGTCTAAAAAGATGTGTTTTCAGGGAACGTTTAAAACTGTGGATCATGGGAATTAATCTGATTGTCTGGGGTAGAACATTCCAGAGAACTGCAGCATGAGAGAAATCTTGGAGACGGGAGTGGGAGGTTCAGATTATGGTTGATGTTAATCTAAGGTCGTTGGCAGAACGTAGAGCGCGAGTAGGCTGGTAGACAGAGGTGAGGGAGGAGATGTGAGGTGGTGCGGAGCTGTGGAGAGCTTTGTCGGTGAGAGTAATAAGTTTGAATTTATTTCTGAACGGTATGGGCAACCAGTGCAGTGCCTAGCAGAGGGTAGAGGCGTTGGTATAGCGGTTGGTCAGGTAGATTAGCCTGGCTGCTGAATTAAGGATAGATTGGGCGTATTCTGTAGATGTTTTTGAGGTGGAAGTGACAGGAACGTGTAAGTGATTGGATGTGTGAAGTAAAGGAAAGATCTGAGTCAAAATTAACCCTGTGAAAGTGGGCGTGCTGCCTAGGAGTTATGGTAGTGCCACATACTGAGATGGAGACATCAGGTTTAGGTAGGTTAGTAGACGGTGGGAACACAAGGCGCTCAGATTTAGAAAGATTCAGTTTCAGATAGAGAGAGGACATGATGTTAGAGACAATGGACAGACAATCAATGGTGTTTTGTATTAGAGCAGGGGTGATGTCATGGGGAGAGGCATATAATTGGGTGTCATCAGCGTAGAGATGATATTGGAAGCCAAATCTGCTGATGGTTTGTCCGATAGGGTCTGTGTAGAGAGAAAAGAGAAGCGGACCTAGGACTGATCCCTGAGGAACCTCGATAGCAAGAGGAAGAGGAGAAGTAGAACCAGCAAATGACACACTGAACGAGCAGTCAGAGAGATGGAAAGAAAACCAAGAGAGAGCCGTGTCTTTAAGGCAAATAGAGTGGAGTATGTTACGAAGGAGTTGGGGGTCTTCAGTGTCAAAGGCTGCAAGGCTGCAGAGAGATCCAGAAGAATCAGGAGAGATTATTTGCCATTAGATTTAGCTGCCAAAAGATCGTTTGAGACTTTAGTAAGGGCAGTTTCTGTGGAGTGTAGAGTGCGGAAACCAGATTGTAAGGGATCTAGAATGGATTTAGCAGAGAGATAGCGGATAATGCGAGAGTACACCAAGCGTTCCAGGAGTTTGGAGATGAAGGGAAGATTACACACTGGTCAGTAGTTAGCAGCGCTGGATGGGTCAATAGTTAGTTTTTTCAGTAATGGGTTTATAATGACATGTTTAAAAGGGGAGAGAAAGATTCCAGAAGAAAGAGAGAGGTTAAAAATTTTAGTCAGGTGACTACTGACAGCCGGGGAGAGGGACTGGAGGAGGTGTGAGGGGATAGGGTCACTAGAGCAGATAGTGGGACGAGAAGGAGAGAGGAGCCTAGAGACTTCTTCTGTTATTGGGTCAAATGCTGAAAGTGAAGAAGAGGGAGTGCGGGAGGGAAGGGGGTTGATGTTACTAGGGGACTGGGAGATAATATTATGCAGGATGTTGTCAATTTTAACTTTAAAATAAGCGGCCAGGTCTTCAGCACTGAGATCTGTGATTGGCGTCTGCACTTTAGGACTAAGGAGGGAATGAAAAGCATCAAAGAGGCATTTTGGATTATTAGATAGTGTGGAGATGAGAGAAGTGAAATAGACTTGTTTGGCTTTGTGAAGGGCAGAGTTGTAAGTTCTCAGCATAAATTTGTAATGGAGGAAGTCTGCTGACAAGTGCGACAAGTGCGATTTTCTCCACAGACGTTTTGATATAACATTCAATTAATTGTTCCCTCAATAATCTCAAGGTGTCCAGACTCTGGGGCCCAAAATTATAATGCTCCCCCTACCATGCTTCACAATTGGGATGAGGGTTTGTTGTTGGTGCGCAGTGTTCTTTTTCTTCCAAACATAGCATTGGGCATTTGTGCTAAAAAGTTCCACTTTTGTCTCATCTGTCCATAGAGCATTTTCCCAGAAGCATCGTGGGAACATACAGGGGGTGTTGACCAGACTTCAGACAGGCCACAATGTTTTTTTCTGGACCGCAGCGGCTTCCTTCATCGTGCCATTCCATCAACACCATTCTTGCTCACTATTATTTTTGTTATAGTGGACACATGAAGGCTATATATTTACATGCAGTGTAACTGCTGCATATTTTGAATCTGGATTTGCGGGCGGAAAATCTGCAACGTATTACAGTAACAGGAAAGTGGATGAAATTCAACAAAACTTGTCCACATGCTGCACAAAATTTCCGTGCAGAATTTTTTTCAATTCACAGCATGTCAATTTATGCTGCAGAATGGTTGCACATTTTCTGCAGATTTTCCCTATTGTGTTTAATGGAGAAGGGAGAATCTGCAACAAATGGCAAACGTTGCAGGTTTTTGCAACAGAAAAACAAGACAGCTTGTTGGTTGGCGCTCGTTTGCTCCTGTCACAAGAAGCTATGTATGGGGATCAGCATTCGTTACTCCGATCCCTCGTTCCCATACATTATTATCATGCTGGCAGCGTGTCTCCCTGTTTACACAAGGTTGTGCGGCCTATAATAATAATATTTCGGTTTTTTAACCCCTTCCCTCTTTGGCCACTTTTGACCTTCCTGACAGAGCCTCATTTTTCAAATCTGACATGTTTTACATTATGTGGTAATAACTTCGGAATGCTTTCACCTATTCAAGCAATTCTGAGATTGTTTTCTCGTGACACATTGGACTTTAAGTTACTGGCAAAATTTGCTCGATATGTTCAGTATTTAATTGTGAAAAACACCAAAACTTAGCGAAAAATAGCAAAACTTAGCATTTTTCTCAATTTAAATGTATCTGCTTGTAAGACAGGCAGTTATACCACACAAAATTGTTCCTACTTATCATCCCCCATATGTCTACTTTAGATTGGCATCGTTTTTTGAACAACCTTTTATTTTTCTAGGACGTTACAAGGCTTTGAACTTTAGCAGCAATTTCTCACATTTTCAAGAAAATTTCAAAAGGCTATTTTTACAGGGGCCAGTTCAGTTGTGAAGTGGTTTTGAGGGCCTTATATATTAGAAACCCCCAAAAAGTCACCCCATTTTAAAAACTTCACCCCTCAAAGTATTCAAAACAGCATTTAGATAATGTCTTAACCCTTTCGACATTTCACAGGGATTTAAGCAAAGTAGAGGTGAAATTCTCAAATTTCATATTTTTTTGCAGAAATAAATTTTTAATACAATTTTTTTTATAACAGAGAAGGTTTTACCAGAGAAATGCAACTCAATATTTATTGCCCACGTTCTGCAGTTTTAGTAAATATCCCACATGTGGCCGTAGCGTTCTACTGGAATGAAGCACCGGCCTCAGAAGCAAAGGAGTACCTAGAGGATTTTGGGGCCTTATTTTTATTAGAATATATTTTAGGCACCATGTCATGTTTGAAGAGCTCTTGCGGTTCCAAAACAGTGAAAATCCCCCAAAAGTGACCCCATTTGGGAAACTACACATCTCAAGGAAATTATCTAGGGGTATAGTGCGCATTTTGACCGCACAGGTTTTTCACATAAATTATTGGAAGTAGGCAGTGAAAATTAAAATCTAAATTTTTTTCAAAGAAAATGTAGGTTTAGCGATTTTTTTTCTCATTTCCACAAGGACTAAAGGACAAAAGCACCGCAAAATCTGTAAAGCAATTTCTCCTGAGTAAAACAATAGCCCACATGTGGTGATAACCGGCTGTTTGGACACACGGCAGGGCTTAGTAGTGAAAGAGCGCTATTTGGCTTTTGGAGCTCAAATTTAGAAGGAATGGTTTGCGGAGAAGCCCCTGAGGGGACAAAACAGTGGAAACCCCCCACAAGTGACCCCATTTTTTTTCAACTACACCGCTTGAGGAAATTATCTAGGGGTATAGTGAGCATTTTGACCCCCCAGGTTTTTTTGCAGAAATTATTGGAAGTAGGCCCTGAAAATGACAATCTGCATTTTTTCAAAGAAAATGTAGGTTTAGCAAATTTTTTCTCATTTCCACAAGACTGAAGGAGAAAAAGCACAGTGAAATTTGTAAAGCAATTTCTCCCGAGTAAAACAATACCCCACATGTGGTAATAAACGGCTGTTTGGACACACAGCAGGGCTTAGAAGGGAAGGAGCGCTATTTGGCTTTTGGAGCTCAAATTTAGCAGGAATGCTTTGCGGATGGCATGTCACATTTACAAAGCCCCTGAGGGACCAAAACAGTGGAAACCCCCCACAAGTGACCCCATTTTGGAGACTACACCCATTGAGGAAATTATTTCTCATTTCCACAAGGACTGAAGGAGAAAAAGCACCACAAAACTTGTAAAGCAATTTCTCCCGAGTAAAACAATACCCCACATGTGGTAATAACCAGCTGTTTGGACACACGGCAGGGCTTAGAAGGGAAAGAGCGCTATTTAGCTTTTGGAGATCACATTTAGCAGGAATGGTTTGCGGAGGCCAGGTCGCATTTGCAGAGCCCCTGAGAGGACAAAACAATGAAAACGCCCAAATAGTGACTCCATTTAGGAAACTACATCTCTTGAGGAATTCATCTAGGAGTGTAGTAAGCATTTTGACACCACAGATGTTTCATAGAATTTATTAGAATTGGGCAGTGAAAATAAAAACAATCCTTTTTCTTCAATAAGACGTAGGTTTAGCGCAAAATTTTTCATTTTCTCAACAATTAAAGGAAAAAAAGAACCCAACATTTGTAAAGCAACTTCTCACCAAGTACGGCAACACCCCATATGTGGTCATAGACTTCTGGTTGGGCACACGGCAGGGCTCAGAAGGGAAGGAGCGCCATTTGGAGTGCAGATGTTGCTGGATTGGTTTCTGGGCGCCTGTGGGCCCAAAACAGTGGAAACCCCCCAGAAGTGACCCAATTTTGGAAACTACACCCCTCAATGCATTTACCTAGGGGTGTAGTAAGCATTTTAACCCTGCAGATATTTTGTAGAAATTAGTGTGCACTCGATGTTACAGAGTGAAAATGGGATTTTTTTCCATAGATATGCCAATATGTGGTGCCCAACTTGTGCCACAATAACAAGACAGCTCTCTAATTATTATGCAGTGTTTCCCGGTTTTATAAACACCCTACATGGGGCACTAAACTTTTGCCTGGACATTGGACCAGGCTAAGGAGTGAAAGCGTACCATGTAAAATTGAGGCCTAATTTGGCGATTTACAAAGTATTGGTTCACAACTGCAGAGGCTCAGATGTGAAATAAAAAAAAGAAACCCCTGAGAAATTACCCCATTTGGAAACTACACCCCTCAAGGCATTTATTAAGGGGTGTAGTGAGCATTTTCACCCCACAGGTCTTTTCCATAAATGATTGCACTGCGGATGGTGCAAATTAAAAATGTATATTTTTCCCTAGATATGCCATTTCCGTGACAAATATGCTATGCCCAGCTTATGCCACTGGAGATACACACCTCAAAAATTGTTAAAAGGGTTCTCCCGGGTATGACGATGCCATATATGTGGAAGAAAACTGATGTTTGGGCACATTGTAGGGTTCAGAGCGGAGGGAGCGCTGTTTGGCTTTTGGAGAGCGGATCTTACTTGGTAGTAGATTTGTTTGATTATTGCTGGTGTTTGTGGTACTGTGGGGGTACATGTATGCTGGGCAGAGTACATCAGGGGCATAGTCAGGTGGCATAATAATGGGCTAAAAAAACAATAAAATGATCCATAGATGTGTGTTACGCTGATCCTTTCTGCACAGGCCGTTGTCGCACTGATATATGGCATCCTTTCTTATCCCCCTTTTGGTCCACACTCCGCACCTTTGCAGTTTGGGGAATTTTGCTGGAAAAGTGTTGTCCTGGTATAATACGGGCACCTTCGCTTCCAGCAGATATGTTTGGGCCCTCCCCTTCCTGGTTCCCTAATTTTAGGTCCTTGATAAATCGCCTCTTGAAACAGAAGAAATATTTCCCTTGGTCCGGCACAACTGCATATTTTTTATTTCCTGACTTACTGAAGCCTTAACTAATTTTATTTTTTCATAGACGTAGTGGTATGAGGGCTTTTTTTTGCGGGACGAGCTGTAGTTATTATTGGTACCATTTTGGGGTACATGCGACTTTTTGATCACCTTTTATCCTATTTTTTGGGAGGCCAGGTAAACAAAAAAACGCAATTCTGCCATAGTTTTTTAGTTTTTTTTATATAGCGTTCACCACGCGTTATGAATTACATGTTAACTTTATTCTGTGGGTCAGTACTATTCCGGCGATAACTAATTTATAGCACTTTTTTATGTTTTACAACTTTTTGCACAATAAAATTACTTTTGTAAAAAGAATGTATTTTTTCTGCCGCCAAGTTGTGAGAACCATAACTTTTTAATTTTTTCGTCGACGGATCTTGACCGACTTCCGTGCTAGGCAGGCCGGGAGGCCAGTATTATGCCTCCGGTTGCCATTGCAGCCACCAGAACCCTGGCAATTTCATAGCTGGTGTTCCGATGAGCTGCAAACAGCTTAAATGTAGCGATCACGTTTGAAAGCTGCATTTAAGGGGTTAATGGCAGGGATCGAAGCTAATTTTTCGGTCCTCCCCAGCCAGATGTCAGCTGTAAGATACCGTTCAGATCCGGCGATGATGGCACCGACTCAGCATCTGAGCCGGTGCCAAACATTTGGCGTAAGTATACGAAATTTTGTGGGAAGCACTGGCTTTCCATGTCGTATACTTACGACAAATGTCGGGAAGGGGTTAAAACAATACGATCAGCAGATGAACGAGTGTCTGCTCGTTCATCGGCTGATCATTGCCATGTTTACACAGGGCAATAATCAGCAACGAGCTTTCTTTGAACGCTTGTCTGCCCGATAATTGCCCAGTGTAAAAGGGCCTTAAAACTTCCAATCTCAGTCTTAACACCTTTTGCCAATTAGCGCATGGGGAATTCATTAACACAGAGGTTCACTTACTTTTTCTCCCGGCACTGTGGATGTTTACTCATTGTGCTCAATAAAAGACATGAACAGTACAACTGTTTGTGTGTTATTAGTTTAGTTAGATTGCTTGTCTATAATTGTGACTTAGATACAAAAATATCAGACTACATTTTATTAGTAATCAATGCAGAAATACAGGTAATTCATAAGGGTTCACTTTATAGGTCCACTTTAAGTACTCTTGGGTATGCTAGGTTTTCCTTAACAAATTGGAGCATAATCACATACATGAACAGCATCGAAGGACAACCATTCACGCATTCCGCTGTGCATGTAAGTGATCGTGCGGGCACAGAAGCTACGCCCACACAATCACCATGGGAGCCCGGTTGTGATTGACAGCCGGGCACCTGTTGCAAAGGCTTGGATTGGAGGAACCTCCAATCCTGGCTGTTTAGCCCCTTAAATGCTGTGGTCAATAGCGGCTGCAGCATTTAAGTGGTTTGACAGAGAGAGGGGGCTACCTCTGTCACTAATCGACGGCCCACAAACGCGACCGCCGACCACCGAAGGGTTGCCTAACAAAGGCCCCCAGGCCTGCCTGGCTATATGCCTATTAGGCCTAATAGATTGCCTGTCAGTTTTACACTGACAGGCAATAATGCTTTAGTATACTGAGTATGCCAAAGCATTATAAATGTGACCAGAAGATCCAATTGTAAAGTCCTCTAGTGGAATCAAATAAAAATTAAAACAGTTAAATAAAGTTTATTAAAAAATAAAAAAAGATCACTGTAAAAATTAAAATAAAACCACTTTTTTTTCCATAAAAAGTGGTTTTATTTACTATAAGTGTAAAAAAAATAATTTAAATACACATATCTGGTATCGCTGCGATTCTAATGACCTAAACAATAAGGTTAATACATTAACTAAACACTGTACAAAAAAATCCCCCAAAACTTTTTTCCATTCCCCCCACAAAAAAATTAAATAAAAGTTAATCAATAAGTCCCATGTACTACAAAATAGTACCAATGAAAACTCCCACAAAAAACAAGGCCACATATGGCTACATTGACAGAAAAATAAAAAAGTTACGGCTCTTGGAATGCGGCAATGCAAAAACAAATACTTTTTGTTTAAAAGTGTCTTAATTGTGCAAAAGTAATAGAACATAAAAAACCTATACATTTGTGGTATCGCGTAATCGTACTGACCCATAGAATAAAGTTAACATGTTATTTACACCGCATAGTCAATGGCGTCAATTTGAAATGCAAAAAACAATGCTGGAATAGCAGTTTTCTTTTAATTCCTGCCCCCAAAATGTTTTTATGAAAGTTAATCAACATAAAATACAATTCATCCCGCAAAAACAAGCCCTCATATGGCTATGTCGGTATAAAAAAAAAGTCATTACTCTTGGAAGGCCGGGAGGAAAAAACGGAAAAAACGAAAAAGAATGCTTGTTCATTAAGGTCAAAATAGACCAGGTCCTTAAAGGAGTCGTCCACTATCAGACAACTGATAGGTCATCAGTATATAATTGATGGGGGGTCCGACACCCAGACCCCGCACCGATCGGGTGCTCCGACTGCCTCCGGGCACCGGACGTCCATGCCGGAAGCAGATGGCTCCGGTCATGGCCGGCCTTAGCGGTGTGCATCTTGTGCCATTGTACAGGGCGCATCACTCCAGCAGGTGGAAGGGGGCGCTGAGCTGGCTCCCTTCCCCTGCTTGTGTTTTAGAAGCGCCTGGGCCCGGTGACTCAGCAGCTGCCTTTTCGCCCAGGCGCTTCTTATCTCAGTGGCGCCACTACCGCTGTACCGCTGACCGCTGTCAGGACGGACCCCCCATGGCCGGCGGCGCTGCTAGGACGCAGATACTATTGAACACTATAGCAGAGCAGGGAGGTATCTCCCCACTCTGCTATCAACTTGGGCCACTGTAGCTCCCCGAATGAGCGGAATCCCCCTGTAGGTAGGGATTCCCCTCCTGGACGGAGCGCTTAATGTCTCTGTCCATATATGGACAGTGACATCAGGGGCAACTCCTGAAGTGGAATCCCTGTTCACAGCGTTGCCGACACTGTGACTGGGGATTCCACTCCAGGAGAAGCCCCTGATGTCTCTCTCCATTCATGGACAGCGACATCAGGGGCAACTCCTGAAGCGGAATACCCATCCATAGCATTGCCGAGGCGGTGGCCGGTGATTCGTCTCCAGGAGAAGCCACTGACGTCACTGTCCATAAATGGACAGAGACGTCAGGCGCTTGTTCTGGAGTGGAATCCCCAGTCACAGCGTCGGCAATGCTGTGAACGGGGATTACACTGCAGGAGTTGTCTCTCATGTCACTGTACATATATGGACAGAGACATCAAATGCTCCATCCAGGAGCGGAATCCCCGGCCGCAGGGGGATTCCGCTCTTTAAGGGAACAACAGTGGCGCTATCTACAGGTGGGTGGCACTACCTACAAGGGGCTGTATGGCACTACATACAAGGGGCTGAGTGGCGGGCTGATGGTCATTTTAGTGAGAGTGGCGGGCTGATTGTCATTTTACTGTGAGTGGGGGGCTGATGGTCATTTTACTGTGAGTGGGTGGCTGATGATCATTTTACTGTGAGTGGGCGGCTGATGGTCATTTTAGTGGAAGTGGTAGGCTTATGGTTATTTTACTTTGAGTGGGGGGCTGATGGTCTTCAAGTGGTTTCTACCTCTGATTTCTAATTGAAATTAATAGGAGGCAGAAAATACCTGCGGCGCTCGTTTGGAGCTTTTTTGCCTGCGTCTTTTGCATTACCTTTAACGGCTTTAATAAAATGAACAAAAAAACTTCAATTAACGCTGTCAATTCAAAATCTGCCTCAAAATTCCTGAAGGAATTTTGAGGCCGATTTTTTCTGCCTTATAAGAAAACGCTGTGTGAACATACCCTAAGGGCATTTACGTGTGAAAAGACAGACTGTTAACAGCTGCCTCGTTTCACACGTAAATGCTCCTCCTCGCATTTTGCGAGCCGTCTGAGACGCTCGTAAATCTTGAGCTGTGCTTCATTGAGTTCAATGAAGAACAGCTCAAATTACGTGGCAAAGAAGTGCCCTGCACTTCTTTGCCGAGGCAGTACATTTACGCGTCGTCGTTTGACAGCTGTCAAACGACGACGCGTAAATTACAGGTCGTCTGCACAATATGTCGGCAAACCCATTCAAATGAATGGGCAGATGTTTGCCGACGTATTGTAGCCCTATTTTCAGGCGTAAAACGAGGCATAATACGCCTCGTTTACGCCTGAAAATAGGTCGTGTGAACCCAGCCTTAGTGTGTAGTTCTTGTTTTTAGCCATTTTCTGTCTTTCTCGAAACAATTTCTGGTAGGGGTGCCCTGAGGATTTATTTTTCCAGGGGTGCCTCAAGTACGAAAAGGTTTGGAAACTCTGTACTAAGCTACAGGTTCACGCCGGCCTAGGCAAGGATCCCGTCGTCATCGTTGTCGAGCAGCTCAGTTCGTCGTGGGAACAGGGCCTAGGTGAGCACAATTTTTTTTGTTTGGGGGGCACTGTCTACAAAGTTGAGCTGGGGGCTGTATGGCACTGTCTACATGGGGAAGGTGGGGGGCTGTATAGCACTGTCTACAAGGGAGAGGTGGGGGGCTGTATGGCACTGTCTACAAGGAGGAGGTGGGGGATTATGGCACTGACTACAGACAGGCTGTATGGTACAATCTACAGGGGGCACTATCTACAGGGGGTCTGTGTGTGGCAGCCAGGGGAGGGAGGCATTATACTGTGTGGAGGCCACTAAGCGGACATTATACTGTGTAGGGGCCCTACAGGGGGCAATATACTGTATATGACACTTAGGTGGCATAATACTGTGTGGGCATAATTAGAGGACAAAATACTGTGTCCTTGAAGGGGAAATAATATATTATATTATTAAATACTATTATTATACTTTATGGGGGGGATTAAAGAGGAATTATATTGTGTGGGACACTAAAGGGGTATTATACTGAGGGGGGCACTATAGGGGCATTTAACTGTGTGGGGCACTATATAGGGCATTATACTGTGGGGGGCATTATACTTTTTTATTGGGCATTTTTTTTATGATGTGGTGGGGCGCCGAAAGATAATTTCAGACGGGGTGCCATCTACCCTAAGGCCGACCCTGGCTCCGGTCATGGAATAGCGACCGAACTGCAGTACTGCAGCTCTGCTCCTATTCAAGTGAGTGGGAGCAGAGTTGCAGTTCTGCAGAACGGCCGCTATGCAGTGGTCGGAGCCATCTGCTTCCGGCTCCAACTACTGCATACTGTTCAAAATATCCGGCGCCGGAGGCAGCCGAAGCAGTGCTGCGGGTCCGGGTGTCAGACACCGATCATATACTGATGACCTATCCTGTGGATATATCATCAGTTGTCCGGTCGTGGACAACCTTTTTAATTGGTTAAAAGTGTTGTATGAAGTAATTGTCAGATCATTGTAGAAATTATTAGCAACATTTTAAAATCGGGTACAGAGCTATGGGGCCGCATGACCAGGGGCATAGCAATGGAGGGTGCCGAGAGGTAGCACTTCCCTTATGTCTGAGAGGTTTTAAATGTCCCTCTACCACATAAGTACCAGTATTATAAATAGCACATGGAAGGTGGAGGGCCCTGTGACAGATTTGTAATTGGGTCATCAGGAGCTCCAAGTTCAGCCTCCTTGTCTGAATGTTGAATTAAATTTTATTTTAAACCAGGGTCTGATTTTTCTGATTTGTTATAGCTAAAAGAACATTTAAAATGTATAACGGTTTAATAAATATTTTACTCTTGTGTGCTTTCAATGAATTTCTGCTTTAATAATTATTAAATTGGTAAATCTGAGTAGATGTTGTTTAAATATTTAATATAAATTTATACTGTTTACTGATATACCAGCAGGTAGAAGAACATGATGTTTTTTCTACTATGATGAGTTCCACTTTAAAAAGTTTACTATGATTTGGGAAACAGTGCAAACGCCATCTTTTGGCCGGACTGTGGCCACAATTGTGGTGCAACGACCGCGACCATGCACTATACATTCCCCCCACATCAGTAATATAAAAAAAAAACACATTCTCACTACAGTGCTCCTCTTCTGCCTCTTCTCCCTTCTGTGTAATATAGGGGCCCAGCTCGGGCCTCTGCCTTGGTACGCCCCATCTGGTGTAAATTCAAATACATTTGCCAGGACGCGATGTTCACGTCCCCTTTGCCCAAGGTCACGCCCCCTTCCCACAAAAGTGGCAAGGGTGGCGGAAAAGGACAAAGGTCGCAATTTGCACCGTAAATTGTGACTTTTGGACCTTTTATGACTTTTCTACGCCAGAAAACTGGAAATGTTGATAAATTACCCCATAGTCAAGTCAGAAAACAACTTAACGGGAATCTATAGTCAGAAAATGCTTTCTAAATTCTTTTTTTTGTTAATAAAAATTTTCAAAATTTTTTGTTGTTTTATTTTATTTTGGATATCACTATTGAAATATAAATAAATATTGAAATATTTAAGTTTTTACAATGTCCACTAAGGTCTTACAATGGGCTGGCATTTCCTATTTTGTAGAGATCACTTTTCAGAATGTGTTGTGTAATAAAGTAATACCTTCTAATAGGGTGTAAACACATGGTGTGTTTTGCTGCGTTATTTTGCAAATCGCGTCAAAACGCATGCATTTTTTTCAGTGCAGTCTTTGGCCACGTCGCAAAGAAATTCGTCAAAATCGCACAGTGTGATTACACCCTTACAAAGTTGAAAGCAGGTAACACAAAATCACACCATTGATAATAGATGATGGGGACAGCTGAGATCCTCCTCTCCTCTATCCCTCCCAGCACAGCGACCGCTGCATGTAACCCTGAGCATGCCCACAACACTCTCGCATAAAAGTCAATTATTTTCATACCTCAGTTTCCGACATAGGGGTTCATAGAGAAAAATGTAAATACAATCAGAAAAAAAAGTATGTTTAGGTATATATTTCTTCTTTTGTAAGAACAAATAAGGTGATATATTCTCATTGAGATGAAATGTTGAAAACTTTTATATCGATCTTAAAAAGTGATGGCATATCGCGTATTGTTTTTATTGTTGTTTTTTTTTTTAAACCTAGTGAAAGCTTAAGGAATAAATGCCAAGTAAAAAAGCCTTTGTGCCCATACACATAATAAATATACATTATGCATGGATATATATCTTTTTATTTTACTAGTCATAAATAGCTGGCATAATTATTTATTTTATATCTTTGTACATTTTTTAAGTTGTCTTTTTATAATTGTCTGCCTCGTTTTAGAAATTGTACTATTTATTATAAGTACACTAACCTGAAGGGGTTAAACTAGGGTCCCCAGTCCCCGTCCCCCCCCCCACATTTGCAGGAAGTGATTTCTTACACCTACCATCTACCTTCAGCTCATTCTCTGTACGGCTCTCACCTGCTCTGGGGCTAATAGGAAACAATCCATCATATTTTGGTCCAGGAATCTCATCAGGCAGTGTCAGGCGGCTGTATATTTATCAACAGTCACTGAAGCAATTTCCCTTTCCCTTTGTCCTGTCTAATCAATATATAGCAGCTCAATATGAAAATGAATATTTTCACTGCAGGGGCTCAGTAAAGTGTTCAGCTATATGCTCCCTGCTGGATCAGTTTCAAGCCATGGAGACAGGTAGAGGGATATTAGCAGTCCGCATAGAAATTAGACTCCAGTAACATCGGAGATGCAAATACTCCAAGAACACACAAATTGAACAAGTTTTTGACTTCAAGTACAAAGTAGAGGAGTACCGCCCGGTTATTAAATACAATGACAAAGTTTCCAAGAAGGGGTAACGGAACAAACAGCTATCCCAGACATAGGAAAATAGCATAATAGATCAATGCATGTTCAGCACACAAAGGGAGATGGATGGAAACGAAAATAGAGTTTACCCATGCCTGACGGCTGAATAGTACCTGATGTCTCAGTATGAACTAGAAAATGCATCTATTGGGAAAGGCTCATGTTGAAATTTCACCTCGGTCACAACGTAAACTTATTTTTCTAGTGCAAATAATTTATTTGTAGGTTTTCAATCTATAAAACCTGTGCAGAGCTGACATGGTGGCTGCGTCACTAAAAAGACGTTTGGCCTCTGTAATGCATACCGGATTATCAGCTGAAACCCGTAATTCCATAAGCAGTGGCATTGGATGACGTTAAACAGGCTATTTGTTGTGGCAAAGACTGGTTAGTGATAAAGGTATGTTCACACGTAGCAGATATAGTTTGTAAAAATCCATGCACATGCTACAGAAACAACCATGTAAATGTCTGCAACAAATCTGTCATGTGTGAACATACCCTTATAAGCATTTTTATTGTAATAAAGCTCCAGATCTTACATTAGCATACGCTAATATACTATATAATGTAACCCTCTTGGTTGATTATCAGATTTCTTCCAAAGCTGCTGTGAATTAATCTCTGCAATCATATGAGGGGGCCACACTAATATATTTATAAAGGCCCTCTTACACACGCCGATGATGGGTTACACGAGCGCTCATATGAATGCCTTATAAGCCCTGTAAACATGGGAGCGATCAGCTGACGAATGAGCAAACACTCATTTGTCGACTGATCCAATCTTTTATGCTGCACGACTCCGGAAGAAATCTAAGTACAACAACTGTTTATCAGAACATTCATGAATTGGGTTTTCATGGCAAAGAAGCCACACACGAATCTGAGATCACCATGCACAATGTCAATTGTTAGCTGGAGTGCAGTAAAGTACAACTGCATTTAGACTGGAGCAGTGGAAACATGTTCTCTGGAGTGATAAATTATGTTTAACCATGTGACGGACATATCTGGAATTGGCTATCACTTCCTGTCCAAAGTGCCAACGGTAACATTTGAACAGATAGGCAAATTTTATAGCCCAACATCAGAGTCAAACTGTACAATGCACTTGTGGCTAAATAGGTGCAACTTTGGGGGCGTGGCCTGGACTCCAACTGTAGCAGACGTGTCTCTGTGGAGCTCCGCCGGCAGCACTCTTTATTCTCCTCCATCCTCTCTCCTGCAACCCTTTGCGGCTCCGGAGGTTGCCCCACTGAACCACCTTCTGAGGCCCCCGCCTCTCCTTCCACTCCTGTTGACTCCCCTCCTGAACCATCCATGTTAGATGAACTGAAGGCTATTACGGAATCTCATACGGTACTCACTGAGAAAATTGGTGCCCTTCAGACAGAATTGGTCTTCTCAGTGTAATGACAGGGATAGGGAAACAGACAAGTGAGCCCTAATCTACCCGCCACTCAGTCCCTGCCTACTTGCAACGACCCGCCCTAGGCGACGGGGTACAACTGGGCGACGGTCCCTACACTCAGTAAGTGCACGACAGACAACCAGACAAGGAAACACAGAACAAATGGAAACGGGGCAGTTGCCCACGGCAACACCGTGAGCAACAAGAGTAGTAAACGAGCCGAGTGAAACCAGGAGAGTACGAGGTGCCAAACGCAGAGCAGGAGAGTAGTGAACAAGCCGAGTCAAACCAGGAGTGTACGAGGTACCAAACGCAGTGCAGAAGAGTAGTCAGTAAGCCAGGGTCAATACGAAGCAGGGTCAAATAGTTCAGAAGCTGCAGCAGCTCCAGGAAACCAACAGAGAAGAATCACAAGCAAGGAGGAACAGGAAATGCAGGTATAAATAGACAGAGGGCGGGAGCCAGCTCTGTCTGGCCAGGCTATGATAGGCTCTCCCACTCCTAAGCCTGCAATCCTGAGTGGTGGAAGATGGAGTCAGTCTCACAGACATAGAATCAGGTGCAGACTGATTAACTATGGGCGTGGATACAGAAGCTGTGCCTGGCAGATCCTTAACACTCAGGGCTGATGTACACACGTTACGTGAAAGAGTCTGAGATGCATATTTCTGATTTTGAAGATGTGGTGACTCCCTAAGATTGAGGGTCGACTCTTTAGAGATTCAAGAGTCTACATGGCGGGCAAAACTCGATGACGTGGAGAACCGTTTGCGAAGATGTAGCATCCACTTCATCGGCCTGCCTGAAGGTGTGGAAAAACCTGACCCTGCACCCTTCTTAGAAAATTGGCTCAAGTCATCACTTGGAGAGACTGCTTTTTCTCCTATGTTCTGTGTGGAACGTGCACATCGGATCGTGACCTGAGCTCCTCCACCTGGGGTGCCGCCACGCATTGCCAAGTTTCTGAATTTCAAAGACTAAGACAAATTGCTGTAACTAGTAAGGTAAGAGGGGCCTCTAAGACATACTAACCGAGATATGAGTCTTTCCCGACTATTCGTTGGAGGTGCAAAAACCGAGGCAGCAATTTACTGAGGCCAAGAAATGTCTGAAGGCGAAACAAATCATCTATTCTATGGTATACCCCGCAAAACTCAGATTGGTGCCTGGTTGGAACATCATGGACTCTGATTTCTGTACTCATGTTCTTAAATCCTCCTCCAGCCCTTATTCAATTGCTCACTGACATAATGTTGCTGGTGACTGAGTTTGGCCCTGCTCCTCTTTTGATCCTCTGGGATTTCACCCTTTTGCTGTCCTCCGTGTTAGATAAACTGGGGGGAGTCTCGGGATGTGGTTCCGCTTTAGCTAATTGGGCTGCAACTTATTATTTGCGGGAAATTTGGCGAACTCGTTACCCTCATTCCTTAGCCTATTCATACCACTCCCTCGGTCCTTTTCTAGAATCGACCTGGCATTTGGAAATTATGCTTCTCTAGTATATGTGGTAGATGCACAATACCCCCCTCTGGGTATCTCAGACCACTCTCCCCTTATGATCACTCCGGCGTTCCCTAAAGTTGCAAAACGGAAAATATGGAGATTGAGTCCCTTTATGGTTCTCCTGCACGGAGATCGCAACTTCCTTAGAACAAGAAACTACTGGTTTCTAGAATACTAACCTAGGATCGACTGATAACAATCTGTTGTGGGATGCCTTCAAAGCATATATCAAAGGGGTGGTTGTACGAGCAATATCCTCACATAGAACGGAACTAGCTAAACAACGTATAGGATTGGAGGCTGAACTGGTTGTAGCGGAGGAGGAATATCTCGGGACTAGGGACACCTCGGCCTTTACTACATTCATGGTGAAGCAACGTGAATATACCCTTTTACTTACTGAACTTACCAGGAAGAAAACCTTATATTCCTAACAGAGAATTTTTTAGCAGGGGGATAAGAATGGCCTCTTTTTGGCTTACTTAGCTAGAGAGGACACCACAACGAATTCTATTTTAGAAATCACCTCGTCTACTGGGATGACTGTCAGTGACCCCTTAGCCATTAATGATGTCTTTGCTAAGTTCTACTCTGATTTGTACTCCTCTAAGGCTTCAAATAACTCATCTAAACTCGAGGCATACTTAGATAACATTGTGTTCCCCTCCATGGATAGTGAAGATGTCAATTTTTTGGAAGCTGATCTGACCATAGAGGAAATTACATAGGCTATTAGTTCCTTTTAAAACAGGAAAACCCTGGGTCTAGATGGTCTGCCAATAGAATGGTATAAATTGCATGTTGACCTGATTGCCCCTCATTTGCTTACCCTTTTTCAATCCTTTAGTGGTGGTACTACCCTCCCCTTCTATAAAAATAGGTGCTTATAGTGCTGATTCCCAAGCCCCGTAAGAATCTTCGAGACTGTGGCTCTTACCGGCCTATCTCACTCCTTAATTGTGATATTAAATCATTAGCCAAAAGTATGCAAAAGATTATATCTTATATTATTCATCCGGACCAATCTGGCTTCATGCCAGGGAAGGCCACTGATGTTAATCTTCAGAGACTCTTTACTAACATATCATCAAATATAGTCAGGTGGTACCAGAGTTGTTGCCTCTTTGGATCTTGAAAAAGCATTTGACTCGGTGGAGTGGGCCTATCTGTGGTCTGTGCTAGGCAAATTTGGATTTGACCCCAGATTTACCCGGTGGGTACAGTTACTATACTCCCAACCTACAACAAGTATTAAAACCAATTGTCAAATTTCCTCTTTATTTACGCTATCCCGAGGGACTAGGCGAGGTTGTCCGCTATCTCCTTCCCCTTTTGCACTGGCCATTGAGCCACCAGCAATTGCTATAATAGCCTCTCCTGATAGAAAGGGCTTCAAGATGGGGAAGAGGGAGGAGCGTGTCTCCCTCTATGCAGATGATACAATTTTATTCCTCAATGATCCGGGTTCATCTCTGTAGGCACTATTATCTTTGTTTGATTTATTTACATCCTTCTCTGGGCTCTGTGTGAATTGGTCAAAATCTTTGGTAATGGCGATAGACGATGCACTAGGAGTGTCGTACTTCCTACTCCGATACAATGGGCAGACAAAATTACTTATCTAGGTATAGTGATTAGTTCCGATATTGGTAGTTTTATACCTGACAATGTCACTCCTCTGGTACAGCGTCTCAGGATAGACTTTGATAGATGGAAACACCTGCCCCTCACAGTCACAGGCAGGATTAATCTGTTCAAAATGAAGTCCCTACCTAGATTTTTTTTATCTCTTTCATAATTCTCCAGTATGGCTACCGATATCACTGTACTCCAATATTGGCAAAGATCTCATATCTCTTATTTGGGCAGGCGGTACTCCTAGAATTGCTCTGAGTACACTACAACTGCCCAATGAGCAGGATGGGCCTCCCGAACATATATCTCTCCTTTCTTGCTAGCCAACTGGTATATGTTTGGTGGTGGTTTACCCATAGACATTTTAACCCTATACTGAGCTAGAAGCTTCCCTTCTTGGTTCCTATAAAGCCCTGGTGATCACTATCTATAGACAGCCCCCCCAGGACACACACTTACAATTCCGATGCAGACTACTCTGAAGGTCTGGCAGTTATCGATGCAGCTATTTAACTCTGGTCGCCTAGGACACCGCTTAGACATGCTCTTTAGTCACAATTTACAGGTTATAATGTTAAATTATGTATATCCTCGGTGGAGGATTGGGTGACACAGGAGACGTTGGCTAAACCATTGTCTGTAATTTATAGACAGCTATTGACAGTATCTTCAAAAAAAAATTATACAGCATTGGACTGATGGTCTCAGACTCTTTCCTCTGTATCTACTGACGATCATAAGGAAATGCTATCCGCTCTAACAGGTCCCTTAATATCTGCAAGACAGCGACTTATTCAATTAACATTTTTCCACCAAATCTATTACACACCTTCCAAATAATTTAAGATTTGACTACCTGTCTGTCCATGTTGCCAGGGAGTTGGGGGCTCCTTCCTACATATGTTCTGGGAGTGTCCAATTATTAATACTTTCTGGACTGAAGTAATTAAATTTCTTGAGCTTAAAGTAGGACTTCCTCATAAACTTGAACTTTGAACTTGTCTTTTATTACTGGTGGAAGAACTTATATACATAGTGTGGCGGTTAGTTCTCTCATGATGATCCTCTTATTTTATGCTAAAAAAAAAACTATACTCCTGCACTGGAAACATCCTAAGGTTCCTGCGCTGTCAGTATGGATCACGTTAGTTAACTCTACCATGCCACTTTTTAAACTCACTTATGAAGTACGTGGATATTCTGATACATTTATGAAAGTGTGCAGTTCATGGATAGCCAACCCTCATACCAGCTCATAGACCTGACATGGCCAGAGTTGATTGGGCTTGAAATTGCTGAAGTCTCTGTTTGGTCCTCCATTCCTCCATCAAATTTCTTCCTTTGACTGATACTATCCAGATTTTATTTAATATGTACTGCTGATAAAGAAAGGCTGTTTGTTAGAGTTTTAGTTTTGTTTTTGTATTTAAACTCATATGCATATCAATATGTGAAAAAATGTTTCTTCCTAATTGACCTTGTACATTTGATGCTGTTGTATTGCTAACTATATGAAATACTCAGGATATTATACTTTTATACTTGTACCATTGTTTGATATAAGGTATTAATAAAATTACCTGTTTCAAATCTAGTGGAAAGCCGTTTCAGAAAATGAAAGGCTCTTACAGCAGCAAAGATCACATAAACCCTGTATTATTGTTTATGCTTTTGGAATGAGATATTCAACGAGCACATATGGATGTAATGCTCAGGCGTCCACATACTTTTGGTCATGCAATGCATATTGCAAATTTCTTTTGTAAGTCACATATTTTGTCAAAAGATGGCCAAAAAATTACCTCAACTTTAAATTGTGAACTAATTTATGTCTTTGATATTGTATTTTATATTTTATAAATTTCCTGTTGCTTATATAGTGCCAACATAATCCACAGCACTGTAGATTGTCATCACTCACATTAGTCCCTATTCCCAGTGAGGCTCACAATCTAATTTACCTATCTCAACAATTAAAGGGCAATTTAAATTCTGCTATAACATCGCTTCTAGATACTGAAACAATGGTCTTATCACTTTGTTGTTTTTGTTCAACTGTAAAAGAGTTATTTATTGTGAAAATAACAATATAAACATTTTGGAAAAAAAAAATAGTAAGCCAATTTACCTACCAGTATGTTTTTGAAATGTGGGAGGAAACCGACAAACCAGAGGAAACCCACGCAAATACACGTAGAACATACAAACTCCATAGAGATTCTGCCCTCTATAGGATTCAAAACCAGGGTTCTAGTGCTGCGAGGCAACAGTTACTGTGTAACCCCTGAGCTATCGTGCTGCCCACTTCCTCCCATGTCTTTACTAATAGATTACTGCAAATTGGATATATTTCACATTATTTTCTATAAAATTAAATATATTATTTTCCATTTACTAATATTTAACACATTTATTTATTTCATTTTTTTTTTTATTTATTTATTTTAGACACTCAAATGTGCTAATTGACCGTGGCCACAGGCCCGTTACATACAGTGCATAAATTCAATAAGAACAATAAGCACAACAAGAAGTGCAATATCTCTCAGAGTGATTTTGAAAGGCATGCAGCTATGCACCCTGAACCCGCAGCGATGCATAAAACTCCATTGCAAAACAGAAATATAGTGAAGGAAACCAGAAAAGTGCAGAGACAAAAGGAAAGGAAAGGAAGGATAGACAAGTGCCTGACATACTTGAGCCTAGGGAGGGGGACCCTGAGCCATGATGACCTTATATTCCTCGGAGGATTGAAACCTGATCCATTCCCGCCAGGTTTTGAGGAAGGTAGAATGAGACCCTTTCATTGATGCTGTGAGGTCCTCCATTCTCATGATCTCCTGGATCTTGTGACACCACATGCCAACCGACGGGGGACATGTCTGTCTCCACAACGCTGGTACACATGCTCTCGCCGCGTTCACCAAGTGACGGACGACTGAGCGTTTGTATATGGGCAAAGGCATCTCACACAGATGGAGCAGAAAAAGGTCCGGTGATCTTGGCAGGGAGAAGTCCGTGAATTTAGAGGAAATGCACCACACCTCAGACCAAAAATCAGCCAAAAGTGGAAAGTCCCAAAAAATGTGTAAGATTGTACCCACCTGGTCCCCACATCTCCAGCACAGAGGTGAGACCGCTGGAAACATAGTGTGCAATCTGGAAGGCACCCTATACCATCCAGACAGTATTTTATACCCTGCCTCCTGATATCTGCTGGCCATGGAAGACTTGTGTGTCATAGTAAACAGGCGATCTCGCTGTTCAGGAGTGAACGTGAGCCCCAGATCATGTTCCCAGCTAAGCAGGTAGGAAGGGGGGTGCTGATTAGATGGTGAGACCAAAAGCCTGTATAAAGTGGACAGGGAATGTCGCATTGTGCCCGTGCCTGTGCATAAAAGTTCAAACGGAGAGCTATCCCGCGCATACGCCGCTGGGTTAGGTAAGCTCACCAGGAGATGTCGTAGCTGGGTGACCTGCCATGTAGAAAAGGGGACAGGGTCTGTCAAGGACTGTATGTGTGTGCCCGACATCCAACTGTCCTCCTGCATGAAGTGTGTCGCACGTCCCTGCCCCGCCCTCAGCCATAACAGGAAGGGACAACCTTCCTGCCTCGGCGGAAAAGCAGGGTTACCCAAGATCGGGGGGATACATGAGGGAGGGGGACGGAGAGATCTCTGCCCTAGGGAATATTCGCGCCGCTACTGCCAAGGTGGGCCCGATCGTCGGGTGCATCCGTGCGGCTAGGGGAGTATGATTACCTAACCATGGTAGGGTCTGCAGGGGGACCGTTAGGAATGTCTGTTCCATAGACACCCATTCCTTAATCTCCGTATGTCTGAACCAGTCTAGGATTCGTGCCAGGTGGGAGGCGTGGTGGTAGGATATAAAATCTGGAAGACCCACACCCCCTTCCCACTTTGTACGAAAAAGCAAGGAACGGGCGATACGCGCAGGTTTCCCCGCCCAGATAAATTTGTGTAGGAGAGACAACAGAGATTGAAAGAACGGACGTGGGACGTGTATCGGGAGAGCCTGGAAGAGGTACAGAATCCTTGGCAAAATATTCATTTTGAAAATTGCGCACCTCCCAAACCAGGTGAAAGTACCAGAAGTCCATGAGTCCAGGTCTCGTTTCACCCGTTGAAGCAACGGAGGGAAGTTCACCGCATAGAGGCGAGACAGGTCCCCAGGAAGTTGCACCCCTAGATATTTAAGGGAGTCTCTTGCCGATTTGAACGGGAAGGACTCTGCCAAGTCGTCGACCAAATTTTGCGGCAGCGAAATGTTGAGGGCTTCGGACTTCTGGTAGTTAACCTTGAAGTTAGACAGTTGCGAATATCTATTTAATTCTGCCATGAGGTTGGGCAGGGAAATCCGGGGAGACGTGAGGAAGAAGAGCAAGTCGTACGCATAGGCCGCAACCTTATGAACCCGTTCGCCCAGGGTTATGCCCGATATGTCTGGGTTGGATCTAATATGGCACAAAAAGGGCTCCAAACATAAAATGAAAATTAATGGGGACAGAGGGCAGCCCTGTCTTGTGCCATTGGTAATTGTAAATGAGGAGGAGTGATATCCGTTGACCTTAACCTGTGCCGACGGGGAAGAGTAAAGACCTGAAATCCACTCTATCATGTGTGTTCCTAAGCCCACGTGCCGTAGAGTAGCCTGCATAAAGTCCCAGTTGACTCTGTCGAACGCCTTTTCCGCATCCGTTGACAGAAAGCAAGTGGGAGGGGTAGAAATGGCCGCTTGGTACATTAAATTGATCGCTCGAGTGGTATTATCCCGTGTCTCACGCGATGGCATAAAGCCCACCTAGTCTCTATGAATCACGTTATGCAAGAGCGGAGTCAGCCTCTGTGCCAGAATCTTAGAAAAAGTTTCAAGTCCACATTAAGTAGTGAAATGCGACGATAATTCTGGCAAAGAGAGGAGTCCTTCCCTTCCTTCGGTATGACCGTAATTTGGGCCCTCAAGGTGTCTCGGGGAATGACCCCCCCCCTCAGTAATAGAATTGAATGCCTGAAGAAAGTGGGGTGAAAGTAAGTCCGCATAGGCCCTATAATATTGAAGGGGGAAACCATCCGGGCCTGGTGCCTTCCCCGTGGGTGAGTCCTTCAGTGCCCATGCCAGTTCTTCCGGGGAAATGGGTGCCTCCAGAGCCGCAATCGCCTCAGGAGGGATACATTTCATCCCCGACGACCGTAGATATTGGTCAATCTTTTCCAGGTGACCGCCACCTTCCGCGGAAGGAGGTGCACTGGGAAGATTATAAAGAGCGTGATAGTAGGCACGGAAGGCTTCTGAAATGTTTTGTGGAAGCTGGAGTCGGCAATTTTGTGGACCTAGAACATAAGGGACGTATGTACGGTCGCGGGTCTTCCTAAGTGCTCTAGCCAAGGTCCTTCCGGGTTTGTTACTAAATTCATAAAAGTGACGTCTACATTTAACTATGGAGGCCTTCGCCTTGGCCAGACATATTGAACGCACCTGTTCTCTCAACTGTCCCAATTCTGTCCCCACCTCCCTATCCTGAGTTGCTTTATGTGACTGCTCTAATCTGTGTATTCGGGTCAATAGGTCCCTCAAGAGTGCCGTTCGTTCCTTTTTAAGTTTAGTACCCACCCGGATGAAAGCCCCGCGCACCACGCATTTGTGAGCTTCCCAGATGCAAAAGGGATCTACCCCTGATGTGGCGTTTAGTGTGAAGTACTCCACTAAGTCCCTGCGAATCTCCGTGGCCACCGTCTGATCCTGAAGAAGCGTCTCATTTAGTCGCCACTGCCAAGAGCGGGAGTGAGCGGTAGGGCGGGATAGAGTAAGAGTAATGAGGGCATGGTCAGAAAGTGTGATGCTGTCAATGGATGTCGATGCGAGGCTAGGGAGGTGCGTGTGGCGCAGGAAAAACAAGTCGAGTCTGGAGTAGGAGTTATGGGGTGCAGAGTAAAACGTGTAATCCCTGGACGCTGGATGTAGGACCCGCCATGTGTCCACTAACTGGTGTTCGTGCAATAGCCGACGCAGCCGGCGGTGCGCCGCCCGAGATAAAGAGGAATGGCCTCTTGAGGAGTCTAACAAGGGGTCAAGTGTGATATTCAAATCCCCCCCAGTATGAGTGTGCCTTCCAGAAAGCCGTCCAACGCCCCAAGAAGGCTACTTGACCAGTGTTGGGGAGGTAGTAGGTAGCCAGGGTGTACAGTGTGTCGTCTATCTTACCCTTCACGAAGAGGTACCGGCCTGCTCCATCCGTGCAAGTCTCCACATGCTCCCAATGTAGAGTGCTGGAAATCAAGATAGAAACCCCTTTAGTCTTGGAGTCCGGAGACGTGCTGTGGTACACGTCCGGGTAGTTGGAGTCTGTGAGCCTCTGTATATCGTCAGCCCGAAAGTGAGTCTCCTGCAGGAACGCCACATGTGCGTTCTTTTTCCATAGGAGACGGAGAATGGAGGAACTCTTCTCAGCCCCTGTGCATTCAGAGAGATAACAGTTATGTCAGACATGATGACAGACGGATGTATGGACAGAAAGGGGGGGGGGGAGAAGGGAGGAAAGGAAAGATGAGGAGAAAAACGAAAGACACAAACACTCTAAGATTGGAGTGCTAAAACCTCCAGTACTCTACGAGAGCTACGCTTTCCCGGAGGAAGTCTCCCGCCACCGCGCAGCTCCCGGAACCCTAATGGGGAACGCGGAAGAACAGAAGTGCAGAAAGAACAATGTCACAAAAACGCAGCAATTAACAGTAAAAATTTCCAATAAATTGGATCGAAGCCCCGAACCCACCCGGACATCTATCAAATGGACCCAACCCCTTCTTCAATACTAGACTGCAGTAGTAGCCTCCCCCACCAAAATAAACCTGCTTCCCCGACCCTCCGTTTGGGCTCTGCCTCTAAAGCAACCCCTTCAACGCCAACAGTCACCGCTCGATGAGAATCCTGCTGGAGAAAAAAGGAGGAAAGCAGGGGTTTGCAGTTATCTGTCCATTTTTAAAGACACAGGGGAGCAATCAGTCTCTTCGTGGAGAGCGGCGTCCTGGTGGCCATGATTCCAGGGGCCCGTTTCTGCGGTCTCCGTGCTGGGGTCGTCGCTCTGGAGGACGGGTCACAGATTGCTCCTCTCCATGACGAGGCGGGAAGCGGGGCACAAACTCTGGGAACGGACCCCCTCTGAGTGTGGACGTTGCCGGGGGTTCGGTCCAATCAGGTAGCCGTACCGGTGAGATCTCCAAAAACCGGAACGCTTCCTCTAGGTCATCTGGGGACCAGACTGCATGTGATTGTCCCAACCTGCGGAGAATAATATGAAAGGGATGTCCCCATCTGTAGGTTGCGCCAGCAGCCTTTGTCGCCTCCAGCAAGGGTCGGACTAATCTACGCATGGAGAGCGTCAACCTCGATACATCTGGCAGAATTGTAATGTCAGCGCCTTCAAATGGAACAGACCCTTTCTCCCAGGCTCTCCTGGCTGTTTCTTCCTTTTGCTTGTAGAAGTGTACTCTACAAATCACGTCCCTGGGTTGGTTACCTTCTCTGTTCCGGGAGCCCGCTAGTCTGTGGACTCTGTCCATTTCGATGGCCATGTCACGCGGTCGGTTAAGGAGATTGTTGAAAATTTGTGACACTGTGTCATAAATTCCATCCGGGGGGACAGACTCTGGTATGCCCCTTAATTTCAAGTTGTTCCGTCTCCCCCTGTTTTCTACATCATCCAGGTGTAAAGAGAAGTCCCGCATTTGCGTAGCTTGGGTGGCCTGGGACTGTGATAAGACCGAGATCTCTAGTGAGGATATGGAATGCTGTGGCTCCAAAGTTTCAACCCGAGCGGTCAATGCGCGTACCTCCTGTGTGACCGCGCCAATGGCCTGATCGTGTTTTTCTTCCAACCGGGCAAGACGGTGGTCAAGGTCGGTTTTGGTGGGGAGTACTTTGACCATCTCCCATAATTCTGCTAGGGTTCGCTCCATGGATAACGGGGGGCCCTGGGAAGAGGCTGACTGGGGCTCCCTGGAGTATGTCGGCGTGGCCAGTGACCCCCTAAAGATGGCCGACGTGTCCTGGCTCAGGGAACCTGGTTGTGGCGGCGGGAACTGCTGCTGCGCGGCCGCGTGTAATGGCGCCCCTTGTGTCCCCTGGCCGGGGGCTGCCTGAGGCAGTATAGGAAGCAGGGCCGTGGAATGGAGTGGGGAAGCCGCTCTGATGCCACCCACTGAGCACTGACCTCCTGCCTGGGACGACATCTCTCCTCCTGGAAGGTACAAGTGGCCGCCGGGCGGATCCCGTTCTGTGAGGAGAGGAGGCAGGGAAGCCCCACGTGGCGACGGAGGCTGAGTGCGGCCTACAGGCGGTAATGAAGAGGAGCGCGGCGGAGTGCTGTCCTGTGCAGACTGGAGGTATCGGCCTATGGAGGAGGTTCCCGAAGTGTCCGGCGGGTTCCTACGGCTTCTCCCCTTCGTCATGCTGCGCCGGGGGTCAGTAAGTATGCCCTTAACGTGCGATTTCTGTGGCGTGGGTCCGGAGCTCCGAGCAGACACGTCTCTACTCCATCATGTCCAAGCCACGCCCCCTAACACATTTATTTAATGATGCGTGTTTATATCATTTTATGTCCTATTCAAGTCAAGCTGTGTCAGACTTGTAACCATCATTTCTTAGGCCAGAAAAAAAACTTGAAACAGAGAGGACATATTGTCTAAAAACTGAATTTCACGCACGACTATGCTCCGAACTCATTCACATCAGCAGGATCCTTTTTACCACTTAGAGAAGAAAAAGTTAATTAAAAATCTCCCACAGTCTTTAAAAAGCCGGATCATTTTATAAGGACAAAAATAGAGAAAAAAGAAGATATATGAAAACAAAGACTAATAGAAATATTGTTTTTGAATAATCAACCTACAGGACCAGCTATGCATGAAACATGAGTGACTTTTAGCAGCTGAAAAGGCTCTGTAATCCCAGGTAATTGCTTCATTAAATTGCTGAAATATTTTCACACCTTCACTTATTGGCAACCAGTCCAGCTTATGTTGATAAAGATTTTAATCAATTTTGATGGTTCTTAATTTATTTTCTTATTTTTTGTAGAATGATGTAACATTCAAAGTACTGCATGGTTTTCCATATTGAGCATGTTATAAAGCTAGCCTAGTTGAGTACAATTATTTTTTTATTTGTTTGGGGGGCACTGTCTACATGGGGGTTGGGTGGGCTGTATGGCACTATCTATAAGGGGGAGGTGTGGGCACTGTCTACAAGCAGGAGGTGGGGGACACTGTCTACAAGGGGGAGGTGGGAACTGTATGGCACTGTCTACAACGGGGAGGTGGGAGGCACTGTCTACAAGGGGGAGGTGGGGGCTGTATGGCCCTATCTACAAGAGGGAGGTGGAGGGCACTATCTAGAAAAGGAAGGTGGGGGCAGTATCTACAAGGGGGAGGTGGTGGCTGTATACAGTGGCGGATTAAGTAGATCATAGGCCCTGGGCTGTTACCCAAACTTGGGACCCCCTTCTCTACCGCCACCCTGCCGCGCCGTAACTATTGTTAACACTATCTTTTTGTGCAAGCATTAACAAATTTGTGCTACGATTCTCCTTGTCAAAGGGCTGTGTCCCTACATACTGACAGTCTCCAACCATCGCTGGTAGGAACACATCCTCCTGATAAGGGGAATTGTCTATCAGACTTGGACTGCACAAAGTCTTTTTGTGAAATACAAGGATTTCCTATAATAAACATGTCAGGAGAGGTGACAGATTCTCTATAAATATAGTGACTCACAGGTGACGACTTCTCAGATACGAGTAGTTTTTTCCCCTCTTTTCTTCTCCATCCGGTTCAGAGTTCATGACGACTTCTCCCGGCCATGACCCATTTCTGCAGAATTTGCCACTCAGATGTCTTTGGCTCCTCACTTTTCCAAAATTTCCACACCTATAAACGAAGATAAAATTACCATGGTACCACACACTGTGCCCCTAAATATAATATCACCATACACTGCACCCCTGAATAAAATAGTACCAAACACTGTGCCCCTGAATATAATAATACCATACACTGTACCCCTGAATATAATTGTGTCAAACACTGCAAAATAATGCACCACATACACAGTGCCCCCATTACATAGTGCCACACACAGCACCCAGTAGATAGCGTCAGACACAGCCCCTCTAGATATCACACATCCCCCTATAGCTAGCACCACACACATACCTCCGTAGAGAGCATCACACACAGCCCCCTATAGATAGCACCACACCCCCCCTGTAGACAGCATCACACACAGCCCCCTATAGATAGTGCCACACAGCCACCCTGTACAGAGCGCTAGACACATACCCCTGAGGATGGCACCACACAGCCCTCTGTAGATAGGGCCACACAGCCCTTCCCCTCTTGTAAATAGTGCCACACAGCCCCTCTTTAATATAGTGCCACACAGCCCCCTCTTGAATATGCCACAAAGTGCCCCCTTGAATATAGTGCCTCACAGACCCCCTCCCTTGTATATAGTGCCACACAGCGCTCCCCCTTGTATAAAGGGCCAAACAGCGATCCCCTCCCCTTGTATATAGTACTACACAGCACTTTCCCCCCTTGTATATAGTGTCAAGGAGCGCTTCCCCCCTTGTATATAGGGCCACACAGTGCTCCCCTTGTATATAGTGCTACCCAGCACTCTCCCCCCTTGTATATAGTGCCACACAGCACTCCCCCTTGTATATAGGGCCACACAGCGCTCCACCTTGTATATAGGGCCACACAGCACTCCCCCTATTATATAGGGCCCCACAGTGCTCCCCCTTGTATGTAGGGCCACACAGTGCTCCTCCTTGTATATAGGGCCACACAGCGCTATCCCCCATATTGAACTTACCTTGCCCTGTTCCCACTCTGGCTGCTCCGGCAGGAAGCATGTGCATCCTTCCAGCTGGATGAATGCACAGACCGGCGTGATGCAGTACGTCATCACGCCGGCCTGCGCAGGGAGTCTACCTAGCGCCTTATAGGCTGCATGTCTAACGTCCTGAGGACTCAGATACAAGTGAATGTGGCTGTCGCTTGCACCGGGGCCCCCTCCGGTGCTAGCGATGCCACCGGGCATGAGGCGGCCCGTGCAGTTTGGGCGGCCATGGGTCCCCTGGGAGCCTGAATCTACAAAAGGGAGTTGGGGGCCAGAATCTACAAGGGGGAGGTGGGTGGCACTATCTACAAGGGGGGCTGTATGGCACTGTCTACAAGGGGGTGTGACACTATCTACAGGTGGGGCTGTATAGCACTGTCTACAAGGGCTGTATGGCACAATCTACAGTGGTATGTATGGAACTATCTACGGGGGGCTGTATGGCACTACCTACAGGGGGGCTGTATGGCACTAGCTACAGGGGCAGTGGCGTAAATCCCACTGTAGCAGCCGGAGCAGCTGCTACGGGGCCCTTGGCATGAGGGGGCCCGTGTCACCCGGCCGGGCACATTACATTATTTGCCGGGCCTAGCGGCCCGGATGCACGGTGCTAGCCACTTCCACCTTTGAACACTATATTGGAGAGAAGACGGGGATGCTCATAGTCTGAGCAGGGACCAGGATGACACACAATGTCCTGTTGAGCGTCAGGACATTCGTAGGGGGTAGAGCTAATGGAGCAGGAGGTAGCAGCGCTCGGGGCGGAAGAGGATGGAAGGCGGAGCTAAAGGGAATGACGCAGGACAGTCACAGCCAGGCGGAGGACAGTCTCACAGGACGGGCGGAGAACAGTCACAGGATGGGCGGAGGACAGTCTGACAAGACGGGCGGAGGACAGTCACAGGACTGACGGAGGACAGGAAGGGCAAGTTAAAGGGAGGAGGGGGAAATTTTGCTTAACAGTATCTGTTAACACCTATGCTGAAGCCTGCCTTGTCCTGCCCTCTGCCATGTTATATAATATATTCCCTCTCTGATTCAAACTTTACACACATTACATTAAAGGGGTCTTCTGGGCATTTTATATTGATGGCTCATCCTTAGGATAGGATATCAATATTAGATCAGTGGGGGTCCGTGATAGATGGGACCACAACATTCGTAGCCATGGATTTTTCCCAGTTAACAAGCACAACATAGTGCACAAACGGAGTGACTGTGCCTTGGATTGCATTCAAGTGAACTCGACTGAGCTGCAATCCCAGACACAGCTGTTACCGATGTGTACGGCGTTGTGCCTGGTAAACACTGAAGAGGCCAAGGCGACGAAAGCTTCGGCCCCTTCAAAACAGTTGATCGGTGAGTGTTCCGGGAGTTGGACCCCCACCTATCTAATATTGATGACCTATCATAAGGATAGGCCATCAATAAAACATTTCCAGAGGACTCCTTTAAACACCTAACGACATGCCACGTACATTATGTAGCAGCCATCAAGGGGAAGTATATAACGGGCTGAGCACGCTCCATACTCAGCAGGTGTCATCTGTATATTACAGCCCAGACGTAGCTATAAGGGTCGCAGTGGTCGTAATTGCAACCGGGCCCTGAAGCCAGGGGGCTAGTGGCCCAACGCGCAACGTCTATTAAAAATTACAGTAGTAACTTGGGCCTATGTGATAAAATACACTATAGTAACAAAATACTTAACCTCCTCGTTCCCAAACGCAGCTTAGGTCCTGACGTCTTCTCGCATCTTGACGTTACGACCAGTGCCGCACCTGCCATGAGGCGAGGTGAGCCGACAGCCTCAGGCGGCGCAACCTAGCCGAAAATGGGGGGGCGGCATGAGTGGCGTAACTACCGCGGTAGCAGCCGTAGCGGATGCTATGGGGCCCGTGGCTTGAGGGAGCCCGTGCCGCTAGCCGACACGCCCCCCCATATGCCAGGTGGTGCGGCTAACAGCCGTTACGGCTGCTACTGCTGTAGCAACGCTACTACGTGGCCCGCACCGCCGAGCCTCTAACATTTATGGGCCGGGCGACATGGGCCCCCTCATGCCCGGGGGCGTCGCTAGCAACGGAGCGCGCCCCGGTGCTAGCGACAGCCACCCCGTCTTGCAGTAATTTACCTGCGTCGATAGCACGCAGGTACACGCAGGTACATGCATTAGTGCTTGTATTAGTGCTGCATGCATTAGTGCTGAATGGCCGTTCATGTTCCGACCATTCAATGCCTTACAATGACGCTGATTGGTGGGGCAAAATGACTTGCCCCGCCAATCAGCGCCTTTCAACAACGCTAGCGTCGTGATGACGTCATCGTGCTTGAAAGACTCTGATTGACAGGGCAAGTCATTCTGCACCGCCAATCAGCGCCTTTGAACGACACATCCTTCAGCTAGAGCAGACCTGCTCAGAAGAGAGCAGATCTGCATTTCCACCGGACGGGATCATGTGAGTATGTAAAGTTTTATTTCTCTACTAAAACTGTGAGTGGCATTATCTACAGTGGGGGCTCTATCTACAGGGGGGTCATCCATATGTGGGGATGTGGGCCTCTGTATACAGGGGGGGTTGGATCTATATGTGGGGATGTGTGCCACTATATACAGGGGGGTCTATATGGGGATCTGGGCCACTATATACAGGGGGGTCTATATGGGGATGTGGGGCACTATGTACAGGGGGGTCTATATGTGGGGATGTGGGGCACTATTTACAGGGTGATCTATATATGGGGATGTGGGGTACTATATACAGGTGGAGCTATATGTGAGAATGTGGGGAACTATATACAGAGGGGGCTATATGCGGGACACTATATATAGGGGAAGCTATATGTGAGGTACTATCTACAGATACAGTGTATGGTACTATTATAATCAGGGACACAGTGTATGGCGCTATTATATTTAGAGGTTTTGAGAATTGTAACTTCGTTTATAGGTGCAGAAATGTTTTAAAAGTGAGAAGCTGAAGACATCTGAGCGGAAAACTGCAGAAATGGGTCATGGACGGGAGAAATCCATCATAGGGTTCTGGACCGGAGGGAGAAGAAAAGAACTAGAATCTGACACGTCGCCGGTGAGTCACTTAATGTAAATGTTTATTCTGCCTCTAATCAGTAATGTAGTCACTGTATGATCTGCAGCGAGATGATGGGTGGTATGATTTTTTTTTTTGTGAAACAGCATCTCCCAGCATATCCTTACCATTGTTTGGTCCATGCTGGGAGCTGTAGTTTTACGCCATACAAACCTATAAGGCAGGGGTTGCACTAAATTGAGCTGTATTTGTTCTGGTGCTGCATATATGTACTGAGCTTTGTTCTGGTGCTGTATATATGTATGCGCTTGGTTCTAGTGCTGCATTTATGTACTGAGCTTGGTTCTGATGTTTTATATATGTACTGAGGTTTGTTCTACTGCTGTATATATATATATATGTACTGAGCTTGGTTCTGGTGTTGTATTTATGTATGAGCTTGGATCTAGTGCTGTGTATATATATGTATGAACTTGGTTCTGGTGCTGAATATATGTCAGAGCTTGGATCTAATACTGTATTTATGTACGGAACTTGGTTGTGGTACTGTATATATTAATATATATATTTTATATATATATAAAATATATAAAATATATATATATATATATATATATACATATATATATATATATATATATATATATATATATATATATACAGTGAAGGAAATATATATATTTAATATATAATTACAGCTCCAGAACCAAGTTCATACATATATACAGTACCACAACCAAGCTCATATATATATATATATATATATATATATATATATGTGTATATATATATATATATATATATATATATATACAGTGAAGGAAATAAGTATTTGATCCCTTGCTGATTTTGTAAGTTTGCCCACTGTCAAAGACATGAACAGGCTAGAATTTTTAGGCTAGGTTCATTTTACCAGTGAGAGATAGATTATATTAAAAAAAAAAAAGAAAATCACATAGTCAAAATTATATATATTTATTTGCATTGTGCACAGAGAAATAAGTATTTGATCCCCTACCAACCATTAAGAGTTCAGCCTCCTCCAGACCAGTTACACGCTCCAAATCAACTTCGTGCCTGCATTAAAGACAGCTGTCTTAAATGGTCACCTGTATAAAAGACTCCTGTCCACAGACTCAATTAATCAGTCTGACTCTAACCTCTACAACATGGGCAAGACCAAAGAGCTTTCTAAGGATGTCAGGGACAAGATCATAGACCTGCACAAGGCTGGAATGGGCTATAAAACCATAAGTAAGACGCTGGGTGAGAAGGAGACAACTGTTGGTGCAATAGTAAGAAAATGGAAGACATACAAAATGACTGTCAATCGACATCGATCTGGGGCTCCATGCAAAATCTCACCTCGTGGGATATCCTTGATCTTGAGGAAGTTGAGAGCTCAGCCGAAAACTACACGGGGGGAACTTGTTAATGATCTCAAGGCAGCTGGGACCACAGTCACCAAGAAAACCATTGGTAACACATTACGTCGTAATGGATTAAAATCCTGCAGTGCCCGCAAGGTCCCCCTGCTCAAGAAGGCACATGTACAGGCCCATCTGAAGTTTGCAAATTAACAACTGGATGATTCTGAGAGTGATTGGGAGAAGGTGCTGTGGTCAGATGAGACTAAAATTGAGCTCTTTGGCATTAACTCAACTCGCCGTGTTTGGAGGAAGAGAAATGCTGCCTATGACCCAAAGAACACCGTCCCCACTGTCAAGCATGGAGGTGCAAACATTATGTTTTGGGGGTGTTTCTCTGCTAAGGGCACAGGACTACTTCACCGCATCAATGGGAGATGGATGGAGCCATGTACCGTCAAATCCTGAGTGACAACCTCCTTCCCTCCACCAGGACATTAAAAATGGCTCGTGGCTGGGTCTTCCAGCATGACAATTACCCAAAACATACAGCCAAGGCAACAAAGGAGTGGCTCAAAAAGAAGCACATTAAGGTCATGGAGTGGCCTAGCCAGTCTCCAGACCTTAATCCCATCGAAAACTTATGGAGGGAGCTGAAGATCCGAGTTGCCAAGCGACAGCCTCGAAATCTTAGTGATTTACAGATGATCTGCAAAGAGGAGTGGGCCAAAATTCCATCTAACATGTGTGCAAACCTCATCATCAACTACAAAAAACATCTGACTGCTGTGCTTGCCAACAAGGGTTTTGCCACCAAGTATTAAGTCTTGTTTTCCAAAGGGATCAAATACTTATTTCTCTGTGCAAAATGCTAATAAATATATATAATTTTGACAATGTGATTTTCTGTTTTTTTTTTATATAATCTATCTCTCACTGGTAAAATTAACCTAGCCTAAAAATTCTAGACTGTTCATGTCTTTGACAGTGGGCAAACTTACAAAATCAGCAAGGGATCAAATACTTATTTCCTTCACTGTATATATATATATATACATATATATATATATATATATATATATATATATATATATATATATATATATATATATATATGAGCTTGGTTGTGGTACTGTATATATGTATGAACTTGGTTCTGGAGCTGTAATTATATAGGATATATCTATAATAACAAAATTGCAGGGCAGATGGAATTGTTCTCAATTCATTGTATATTTCATGGGAACCTGTCCAGTAGTTTTAACCCCTTGTACCGCCATCATGCGATAATACATGACCTGACAATATTTCCCCTGTATGTTTTTTCTCAGATGCAGCAAAATCTTTAAAATCCACTTTTAAAATGGTGCACGCTATATACTAATTACTCATTAAAGGGTCATGGGGCGGTGCCGCTATACTGACGAGTCACATAGTCCTGCTTCCAAACCCACCTTTCCATGTTTGATTGACATCCCCTGGCTGATACAACTTTCTCGGATGCGCCATTGCCTTGTGGCACTATACTCAAAGGGGCGCTGCGTGGCACTATATACAAGGGGAGCAGTGTGGCATTGTACACATGGGGAGCTGTGTGGCACTATATACAAGGGGCCGTGTGGCACTACTAAGGGGGGGGCTGTGTGGCACTATTCACAAGGTGGAGGGCTGTGGCTCTATCTACAGGGGGCTGTGTGTGGCGCAAACTACAGGGGTCTGTGTGTGGCATTATCTACTAATGGGGGGCTGTGCAGCACTATATACAAGGAAGGGGGCTGTGTGGCACTATATACAGTGGGAGCTGTATATCGCTATATACCAGGGGGGCTTTATGGCGATATATACACGGGGGCTGTATGGCACTATCTACTAGGGGGAGGTGGGGGTCGCTATCTACAAGTGGGGTGTGACCCTGTTTATAGGCATGGGCTGTATAGCACTGTCTACAGGGGGGCTGCATGGCACATTCTACAGGGGGCACTATCTATAAGGCGGGCTGCTTGTGCTACCTGGGGGGGGGGTCCAGTCAAGAGTTTTTGTCTGCCTACTACGGGGCCCAGTCTTTCTTAGTCACGCCCCTGGGTGGCATTTTGAACCAGGGATGGACTGGACCAGGGGTGGGGGCATGCCTTATTTTACTTACCTCACGTGCCGCATGATGGTGCCCATCTGTAAGAACACTCCTCCTCCTCTCTGACGCTGTACGTAGCACGCGCTGCCAGAGAGGAGCAGGTCTGCAGAAGGAGCAGTCGAATGCTCTCTCCTCAAGAAGAGGAGTGAGGAGATGCACGATGCATGAGGTGGGCGCTGAGTGGTGGCCTGTATTAAAAACTGAGCGCCACTTACAGCGCTCACGCTCCTGCCTTCACGAATTTAAAAGGTGTCGGTCGGCCCGGACCCGGGAGTATACTGCAAGGGAGGTCTGGGCCTTTTACTGACAGCCAAGGGCTCTATGAGTGGAGAATAATCCACCCCATAGAGCCCTCACATTACTATAATGGAAGGATAGGGGGATGCAGGGGAGGGGCAGTCTGAGCGTCTGACTTACTGCAGAGGGCTCTATAGGGGGGAGTATTCTGCCCACCCTTTAGAGCAGTCAGTCGGATGCTCAGACCCCCCTAACTTTTCAGTATAGTAACTAGTGAGGGCTCTAAGAGGGGGATTATTCCCCCCCTATAGAGCCCTCTGCTGTCAGTAAAACACCCAGACCCCCCCTTGCAGTATACTCCTGGCCCCCCCAGCGTCGGCCGACCCCTTTTAAATTAGTAGGGGCAAGATCGAGTTGTTACCGACCACATCTAAGTTCACAACTCAGATGTGATCGATAATAGGTGACCTAATGGATTCAGGTCTCAGCACTAGATACAGCTGCTCTGTATACAGGATACAAAGCAGCTGTATCTCAAAAAGTTAAAATAATTTTCAATAAAAAGTAATTAAAACTTGCACCAATCACATTGATAGATATATAAATGTATCGTGTACGGGCTCAATAGAAAGTCTATGAGCCCGTACACAGATACATTTATTTCCGGAAAAAGCCGAACAGACACGAAGCATCTGAGCGTTCACACGAGTGCTTCAGCTGCTTCGTTCTAGCGATTGGTGGGGGTCTCCGTGCTCGGACCCCCACCAATCCAAACTTCTGACATATCACTATGACATGTCAGAGGTTTGTCGAACGTTTAGCTACACTTTAAGCTTTTTTTCAATAAAATGGTTAAAGAGGATTGTGTGGAAGAGTTACTTCAATAAAACTGTTTTTTTTTTATGTCTCTGTTTTTGAATACTTCATTAGCGCCTTATTAATGGCAGTTGTCTGATTGAGAGCGTCCATTACTAAGAAGGGGCTTAGTGTTAGCCAGTAAAAAGGCTATCACCACTAACCCATATTATTACCCTGGTTCTCACTGCCAGGGGAGTACGATCCAGTACCCGACCATCTGAAGCGACGGTAATGCAGCAGTGCGGCCACAGGCTGGTAATATCAGGCTGGGAATGGCCAAAAATCGTGGCCCTTCCGACCCTGGTAATGCTAGTCTGCTGCTGTTTTATTGTATCTGGCTGGTTATGAAAAATGGAGGGGATCTCACGTAATTGTTTTTTTCAATTTATTTTTAAAAAATGACGTGGGGTTCCCCCTATTTTTCATAACTAGCCAGATACAAAAAAGCAGCTGCAGCCTAGCATCACCAGGGTGGGAAGGGCCACGTTTATTGCCCCTACCCAGCCTGATATTCCCAGCCTGTGGCCGCCCTGCTGCATTACCGTCGCTTCAGATGGTCGGGTACTGGATCGTACTCCCCTGGCAGTGAGAACCGGGGTAATAATATCGGTTAGTGGTGATAGCCTTTTTACTGGCTAACACTAAGCCCCTTCTTAGTAATGGACGCTCTCAATCAGACAGCAGCCATTACTAAGGCCATAATAAAGTATTAAAAAAACTGACATAAGAATTTTTTTTTATTATTAAAATCTAAACTCCCCCATGCAATCCTCTTTCACCATTTTTAAAAAAAAAGTAGATCATCAAAGTAGTCCAATGAATCTACGACGTAGTCCAAACGGTCCAGCGGAACCTACCAAAAAAAGTTAGCAGTATAAAAATTTTAAAAAATAAGATTTGCCACAATAGAAACTAGAGGTCAAGGAAAACGAATTCCCTTTTGTCACGGAGCGGGTTAGTGGACCCACTAGGCCGTACCGCCGCAGCGGGGAGGCAGCTGGCCAAACAACAGGACACCCCAGAAATACAATGTCCCGCACAAGGGTACCTGAATAGTCCAGATGTTGGCCGCAGCTCTGGCAAGGATGAGATGGGTGCAGCAGATGGCGCCAAACGTGGCCGATGACACAGGAGCCGCAAGTTGCGCAGACGTGGCGGATTCCTCCGGACGTGGCAGATAACACAGGACATGGCGGATTCCTCCGGACGTGGCAGATGACACAGGACGTGGCGGATTCCTCCAGACGTGGCAGACGACACAGGACGTGGCGGATTCCTCCAGACGTGGCAGACGACACAGGACGTGGCGGATTCCTCCAGACGTGGCAGACGACACAGGACGTGGCAGATTCCTCCGGACGTGGTGGATGACATAGGACGTGGCACGACTTGATACTAGGGCAAAGCACGGGAAACAGGAACGTGGAACAAGGTACGGGTAACAACAGGAACGGGAAACACTAAGGGACCATTTGCAAGACAGACTGGGAAAACTAACAACGCGCAGGCATCGAACTAGGCGGCTGGACCCCTCTTATAGCCCAGGGTACTCACGGGCCAAAGGTCGTTCAAGATGTCCGGTGCGCGCGCTGCCCCTTTAAGAGCGGGGACGAGCGCGCGCGCGCACCCTGCGGGCTCCGGTGAGTGGATGCGAGCGCTGGCGTCTTCTGAGGAGGAGGCTGGGGCCAGCGCTTGCCGACTCGTGGCTGCGGCTGTCAGCGGAAGGCTGGAGCTGACAGCCCGCAGCCACGGACATTACACCCTTCATGTAACTCTGCTTCCTGTCAACTGAAAAGTCATCCGCCAGAGGGAAAAATGTTTGCCCATGGCGGAGTACAAGAAAGTCTAATTCCCAGGTCAGGATTTCTTGTACTCCGCAGCGATGTTAGGGGGGCAAACTCACCAATTGCCCAGTGCCCCCAGAATGGGCCACTACTCTTGGGCCAGTGCTGTGTGTTTGCGCCGCCGTTTGCTCTTGTAGGCCACAGCCTGGTTTAGACCTGAGGGCTACAAGAGATTGGGAGTATGCTGATGACGTCAGCTGCCTGGCACGATGACGTCACTGCATCATGCCGTCCACGCTGGGTCACTGAATTCAGTTAAAATTCATAAGTCTATTAGGTAATAAAAAAGGGGCATAAAAAAGTGGCATACAAAAGGGCGCATCCTTATTGTGGGGGCATAAAGCAGGCATTTTTACTGAGTGGGGGTATAAAGAGGCAAAATTACTGTGGGGGCATTATTACTGAGTGTGGCAGAAAAAGTGGCATTAGTACTGAATGGGGCATAAAAGGCCGCATTACTACTGAGTGGAGACATTATTTCTGTGGGGACATAAAGGGGGTATTAGTACTGAGTGGGAATTCCATTACTGGGTGAGGGCCCTAAAAGTGGCTCTATCACTGAGTAAGGTATAAAGGGGACACTAACACTGTGTAGGGGAACAAAAGTAGCAGTTACTGTGTGGGGCCTTTGAGGGAACAAAAGGGTGTGTGTACTATTACTGTGTGGGGCACATTGTATAGTATGTATAGGGAGTTTGTGTAGAGGTAGGGAATAGTTAGGGAGTGCGCTAGAAAAGCAAGGAGCCAAAGATATCTGTGTCATATTCTGCAGGGTTTAGGAAATCATGTCCGGAAGAAGTTGTCATTGCGGTCTTGGCTGGATGAAGAAGAAACGGTGAAAGTGAGCGATTTCAATCTGAGAAGACGTCAGCTGTGAGTCACTCATTATTACTATACTTTAATCACTTATATCGTCTGCAGATTTCCTTGTATAATTGGCATCTACCGCTATATGGTCACTGTATGGTGGTAATATTGGTCTATATATAGTGTGTTTTATTCACTAACAATATCGTGGGTTTTTTTCTGACACTGTGTTGTAGTAATATGCGATCTTGTTATTTTTAAGTATCAATATGGGGGTATTATTCATTCACTATATGGTTATGGTGTGGCGGTATTATTTAGTCACTATGTGGTTATGGTGTGGTGGTACTAATCAGTAACAGTATGGGGGTATTATTCAGTCACTATGTGGTTATGGAGTGGCGGTATTATTCAGTAACAGTATGCTGGTATTATTCAGTCACTATGTGGTAGTAATATGTTCTCATGGAATGGAGGTATTATTCATTAACACTATGGTGGTATTTTTCAGACACTATGTGGTGGTAATATGCAGTCATGGTGTGGAAGTATTATTAAGCTACTATGTGGTTATGGTGTGGGGGTATTATTCAGTAACAGTATGGGGTATTATTGGTAATGTTGGTCTTACAATCTATGTAAATTACTGTGGTGTGGGCTGTGGGGAAGTGTGAGTGTGGCATCAGATGATCAGGCTAAGAGACAGTCTGCAGAGTGGAATTTGATCTACTTTGGCATGCAGGTGATACTTACGTGTGGGATGTGGGCCCATAACTTGTGTACAGCCCAGGGCCTAAGATCATATTAATCCACCAATGGCATCAAGACAGCACAAACAGAACACAACAATACAGAAGGTAGAGTAAAGAAACCAGCCCAGGGCGTGCTGCGATCCGTCCTGGACTGGCTTGAATGTAATTGCAGAGAGTGACGCCACAAAGGAGACTGGCTGCCGAGGAAAGATATGGGTCTGTGCAGTGCAGACTGTACTATTTGTAGTGCACTGATTGGAAGTAAGAAGAATTCTTTAAATCTTTTCTATACTTCAAACAGCACTTTAACAAATAAACATCAAATGTTTTCCTATTTAAAAAATTTATATATTGCGTGTTTGATGTGTAAAGCTAGTAATGAGAAAACTCAGATAGATTTGGGGGGCGCCTTTTTATAGTTCGCCTCAGGCAGCAGAGGGGCTAGGTTCACGCCTGGAGGCAGAATAAACATTTACATTAAGTGACTCACCGGTGACGTCTCAGATTCTAGTTCTTTTCCCTCTGGTCCAGACATCTATGATGGATTTTTCTTGGCCACGACCCATTTCTGCAGTTTTCCGCTCAGATGTCTTCAGCTTCTCACTTTTAAAACATTTCTGCACCTATAAACGAAGTTAAAATTCTTAACACCTCTAAATATAATAAAGCGTCATACACTGCACCTCTAGCTATAATAGCGCCATATACTGTGTCCCTGATTATAATAGTACGGTACACTGTGTCCCCCTGTAGATAGTGCCCCCATAGCCCCCTGTAGATAGTGACCCCCATAGAGCCTCTGTAGATAGTGCTCTACATAGAAGCCCCTGTAGATAGTGTCCCACATACAGCCCTCTGTAGATAGTGCCCACATATGGACTCCAGATCTGCAAGGCAATAGTGCTAACCACTGAGCCACTGTGCTGCCCTACATATAGCTTCCCCTATAGATAGTGCTCCACGTATAGCCCACCCTGTATATAGTGTCCCACATATAGCTTACCCCTGTAGACAGTGCTCTACATATAGCCCCCTGTAGCTAGTGCCCCACAGGTAACCCACCCCTGAATATAGTGTCCCACATATAGCCCACCCTATAGAAAGTGCCTTAAACATAGCTCCCCGATAGATAGTACTCTACATATAGTCCACCCCTGTATATAGTGTCTCACATATAGCTCCCCATGTATATAGTGCCCCACATATAGACCCCCCTGTAGATAGTACCCCACATCCCCACATATAGATCCCCCTGTAGATAGTGGCCCACATCCCCACATATAGACCCGCCTGTATATAGTGGCCCACACATACACACCAATGTATATAGTGGCCCACATCCCTACATATAGACCCCCCTGTATATAGTGGCCCACATCCCCACATATAGACCCCCCTGTATATAGTGGCCAAAACATCCCCACATATAGACCCCCCTGTAGATAGTGTTAATCACTGAGCCACCGTGCTGCCCTACATATAGCTTCCCCTATAGATAGTGCTCCACGTATAGCCCACCTCTTTAGATAGTGTCTCACACCTAGCTCCCCTGTATATAGTGTCCCACATATAATCCACCACTGTAGACAGTGCCCTACATATAGCCCCCCTGTAGATAGCGCCCCACAGGTAACCCACCCCTGTATATAGTGTCCCACATATAGCCCACCCCTATAGAAAGTGCCCTAAAAATAGCTCCCCTATAGATAGTGCTCTACATACAGCCCACCCCTGTATATAGTGTCTCACATATAGCTGCCCCTTAATATAGTGCCCCACATATAGGCCCCCCTGTAGATAGTGGCCCACATCCCCACATATAGAACCCCCTGTATACAGTGGCCCACATCCCCAAATATAGTCGACCCCCCACTGTAGATTGAGCCCCCACTGTAGATAATGGCACTCACAGTTTTATTAGAAGAAAACAAAAACTTTACATACTCACATGATCCCGTTCCCATGCTGTCCGATGGCAATGCAGATCTGCTCTCTTCTGAGCAGCTCTGCTGGAGCTGAACCACGCATCGTTCAAAGGCACTGATTGGAAGGGCAGAATGACTTGCCCCGTCAATCAGCGCCTTTCAAGGACGGAAGCGGCTCGATGACGTCATCGAACCGCTAGCGTCGTTGAAAGGCGCTGATTGGCGGGGCAAGTCATTTTGCCCCGCCAATCAGCATCATTGTAAGGCCCTGAATGGTCGGCCATTCAGCGCTAATGCATGTATTTGTACCTGCGTGCTATAGACGCAGGTACAATTACTGCAAGACGGGGTGGCTGTAGCTAGTACCGGGGCCCCCTCCGGTGCTAGCGATGCCCACGGGAATGAGAGGGCCTGTGTCGCCTGGCCCATACATGTTAGAGGCTCGGCGGCGCGAGCCCCGTAGTAGCGGCGCTACCGCTGTAGAAGCAATAACGGCTGCTAGCGGCGCCACTGGGCATATGGGGGGGCGTGTCAACTAGCGGCATGGGCCCTCTCAAGCCGCGGGCCCGTAGCAGAAATTACGGCTGCTACCGCAGTAGTTACGCCGCTGCATACACTTAATTTGTGTGCAGTGAGTTGGATCTCAGCAGCCATCAAGCAGCAGGGGCCATTACAGCATCATTCCAGGAATTAGAAGAAAAAAGCAGCACGAGGTGGAGGGCACACACAGGACTGAGAGTCTATGTTTAGCTTCCCTATCTGCTCTCAGCCCTGCAGAGCCTGCACACATCCTCCCCCTCTCTCATGGTCCCGACTAAGCTTATTGCATGCTACATAATACATGCTACACAGGAGGAAGCTTTGGCTGTTGTAATGTATTACATACAGTAATAGAAGAACAGGAAGAGGGGGATAACAGAAGTAGTTTGACACTGAAGCCAGGGGGTTGACTAGACTTTGCAGTAAGATTGGGGGGTTGACAATGGATCACAGATATGCTCACATCCAAGGAAGGTCTCTCCCCTACATGTTCCCACCCTTTATTTTGATGATTGACTGAGCTGCTGCTTATTGTTTACCCCAGTCCCGGCTCTGCAGCTAACAATACTCAGTATACAGAGACATAAGCAGTCCAAGTGTAAATGGGCCATTTAGATTGGTTCGATCAGCTCACTTGCTCTGCCCCCTCCCCTCTGGGCCCCTGAACTGGTTGCACAGGCGTAATGTCCGGAACATATACAGTAGTTATAGGTCCTTATTACTTTCACTTTAGAGCCAACAACATTGTGGAATTAAGGATACCCTAGCCAGAATGACCAAGTTACAGACCCCTGATGAAATATATGTTTAGAAACGCGTAGGGTCAGGTTAGTGAGGGATCATAGCGTAGGTTACAGCGGCACTGTTGTTTACCCTAGCACCAGGTGATTTAGGAGCGGTAACTGCAGGCTCTGGTGTGTTTTAGGGTCTAATCCACTGTTACACCAATTTTAAACCGCTGATCCCATATTTGTATCTTTCAAGTACATCCAGTTAGAGAGGGTTCACAAATGAACCAGTAATTGGAGTATGTGTTTAATATGTTTTTAATGCACACGGTGGGGCTTTTCACAGTGGTGATTGTACCCCTGTTTTTAGAGAGTTATGAAATAAAATTGATACGTTTCACTCATTCATCACTTCAGTGAATTAGAATTAAAGAAGCTCTGTCACCAGATTTTGCAACCCCTATCTGCTATTGCAGCAGATAGGCGCTGCAATGTAGATTACAGTAACGTTTTTATTTTTTAAAAACGAGCATTTTTGGCCAAGTTATGACCATTTTTGTATTTATGCAAATGAGGCTTGCAAAAGTACAACTGAGCGTGTTTACAGTAAAAGTCCAACTGGGCGTGTATTATGTGCGTACATCGGGGCGTGTTTACTTCTTTTACTAGCTGGGCGTTCTGACGAGAAGTATCATCCACTTCTCTTCAGAACGCCCAGCTTCTGGCAGTGCAGACACACAGCGTGTTCTCGAGAGATCACGCTGTGTCGTCACTCACTTCCTGCCCCAGGTCCTGCATCATGTCGGACGAGCGAGGACACATCGGCATCAGAGGCTACAGTTGATTCTGCAGCAGCATCGGCGTTTGCAGGTAAGTCGATGTAGCTACTTACCTGCAAATGCTGATGCTGCTGCAGAATCAACTGTAGCCTCTAGTGCTGACACGATGCAGGACCTGGGGCAGGAAGTGAGTGACATCACAGCGTGATCTCTCGAGAACACGCTGTGTGTCTGCACTGCCAGAAGCTGGGCGTTCTGAAGAGAAGTGTGTCACGGGCACTGGGTTTGTGGACCCACTAGGCCGCTCCGCCGTAGCGGGGAGGCAGCTGACCAGGTCACAGTCTATGTGAAAGTAGATAGCAGACAGTAATGTTTAGGTACCTGTAATAGTCCGGGCGGTGACTGTGGCCTCAGCACGGATGGAGACAGGTGCGGAAAGTGGCGCCAGACGTGGCGGGCAGTATCCGATGAGCCGATGGTACTTGACGTGGCAGATGGCACTTGACATGGCAGATGGCACTTGACGTGGCAGATGACACTTGATGTGGCAGATGGCACTTGACGTGGCAGATGGCACTTGACGTGGCAGATGGCACTTGACGTGGCGGATGACACTTGACGTGGCGGATGGCACTTGACGTGGCGGATGACACTTGACGTGGCAGATGGCACTTGACGTGGCAGATGACACTTGAACACGGGTAGGCACAGGAACAATGCGGAATACAGGAACGGTAACAGGGCACGGGTAACAGCAGGAACGGGAGACACTAAGGGACCATTTGCGAGACAGACAGGGAAAGACTAACAACGCTCAGGCAAGGATCAGAAGGGCTGGGGCATTCTTATAGAGCAGGGAATCACGTGGGTTAATGATAATTGATTCCATGTGCACGCGCTGGCCCTTTAAGAGCGGGCGCGAGCGTGCGCGCGCACCCTACGGGACCCGGCCGGACGGAGCGGAAGCGAGCGCTGGCATCTCCTAGGAGGGAGACGGAGGCCAGCGCTCACAGATCCATGGCTGCGGGCGTCGGGAGGTGAGTGAACCCGACGGCCCGCGGCCATGGGCGCTACAGTATCCCCCCTCTTACGCCCCCTCTTCTTGGGGCCAGAGTGAGAGAGGAACTTTTTAATAAGAGCAGGAGCACTGAGGTTCTCTTCTGGCTCCCAAGACCTCTCCTCAGGACCAAACCCTCTCCAGTCCACCAGATAGAAAGTCCTTCCTCCTACCCTCTTGCGGTCCAGGATCTCCTTTACCTCGAATACATCAGAAGGACCGCTGGAAGCAACTGTGGAACTAGAGGTCTTGCTGTAGCGGTTCAGGACCACTGGTTTCAGGAGGGACACATGGAAGGAGTTAGGGATTCTGAGGGTAGGGGGCAGCCGCAGCTTATAGGAAACCGGGTTAATTTGTTGCAGGATCTCGAAGGGACCAAGGAACCTGAGAGCAAACTTGTATGAAGGCACCCTCAAGCGAATGTTTCGAGAGGACAGCCAGACTTTAGTCCCAGGAAGATACTGAGGCGGCTCTCTTCTTTTGGTATCTGCCTTACGCTTCATGCGTTCGACCGCCTGCAAAATAGAGGACCGGGTCTGTTGCCAGATTTGCAGGAAGTCCCCATATGCAGAGTCAGCAGCGGGTACCTGAGATGAAGTCGACACTGGAAGAGGAACTCTGGGATGTTGACTGTACACGATGTGAAACAGAGTGGAGGTGGTGGACTCACTTGTGTGGTTGTTATATGAAAACTCCGCCCATGGAAGAAGCTGTACCCAGTTATCGTGCTGTGAAGAAATGAAGTGGCGGAGGTAATTTTCCATGATCTGGTTGATTCTCTCAACTTGCCCATTGGACTGGGGGTGATAGGCAGAGGAAAAGTCTAAACTCACATCCAGGAGTTTACAGAGGGCTCTCCAGAACTTGGAGGTAAACTGAACCCCACGGTCGGACACAATGTGAAGAGGCAAGCCATGCAAGCGGAAGATGTGCTGAATGAAGAAGCTTGCTAGTCGAGGAGCAGAGGGTAGGCCGGTTAGCGAGATAAAATGTGCCATCTTAGAGAACCGGTCCACCACCACCCAGATGGTGTTGCATCCTGCTGAGAGAGGAAGGTCCGTGACGAAGTCCATAGCGATGTGCTGCCAGGGGGCACTGGGTACAGGCAGGGGTTGAAGCAGGCCGGCAGGCTTGCTGTTAGCCACCTTGTTAGAGGCACACACCGTGCAAGCAAAGACAAAGTCCAGAACATCTTTAGGTAGCGTGGGCCACCAGAAGTGACGAGGGACCAGGTCTTGGGTTTTACGGACACTAGCGTGCCCAGCCAGTTTAGAACTGTGTCCCCAGCGGAGAATTCTTTTTCTGTCAGCCAACCGAACAAAAGTTCTCCCTGGAGGAATATCTCTAAGCTGCAGAGGATTGGCGGTGACAACGCAGGATGGGTCTATGATCGTCTGAAGGGACTCCACCGTGTCTTCCGTTTCGAATGATCTGGACAGGGCATCGGCCCTCACGTTCTTGTCCGCGGGATGGTAGTGGAGCAGAAATTGGAATCGGCTGAAGAACAGTGACCACCTGGCTTGACCAGGGTTCAGTCTTTGAGCGGACTGAAGGTAAGTGAGATTCTTGTGGTCGGTGAAGATCAGGATGGGGTGAGCAGCGCCCTCCAGAAGATGTCTCCACTCCTCCAAGGCCAATTTGATAGCCAGTAGCTCCCGATCTCCAATGGAATAATTGCGCTCAGCAGAGGAAAACAGTCTTGAGTAGTAGCCACACACTACTGCCTTTCCTTTGGAGCTCCTCTGGAACAGAAGTGCGCCTGCACCAACAGAGGAAGCGTCCACCTCCAGTGAGAACTGCCGAGATATGTCAGGGTGATGGAGGATCAAAGCTGAAGTGAAGGCTTTCTTGAGGCTAATGAATGCGGACTCTGCCTCCGGAGTCCACACCTTGGCGTTCACACCCTTCTTGGTAAGGGTAGAGATGGGGGCCGTCAGAGAAGAAAAGTTCGGAATAAACTGCCGGTAGAAATTGGCGAAACCCAGGAACCGCTGTATGGCCCTTAGCCCTTGAGGACGTGGCCATTCCAGGACAGACTTTAGCTTCTCAGGGTCCATCTTAAGGCCTTGATCCGAGATGACATAGCCCAGGAAGGGCAGAGACCTCTTTTCAAATGTGCATTTCTCTAACTTGGCATACAAGTGATTCTCTCTTAGTCGCAGAAGAACTTGACGAACGTGCCTCCGATGGGTCATCAGATCTGGGGAGAAGATTAGAATATCATCGAGATAAACTACAACACACGTATAGAGGAGATCTCGGAAGATGTCATTAACGAACTCCTGAAATACTGCGGGAGCGTTACACAGTCCGAAGGGCATCACTTGGTATTCGTAGTGCCCATCGAGGGTGTTAAATGCCGTCTTCCATTCGTCACCCCGGCGAATCCGGATTAGATTATAGGCCCCTCGCAGGTCTAGCTTGGAAAAAATTTTGGCTCCTCGTATGCGATCAAACAGCTCGGAAATGAGTGGCAACGGGTATTTGTTCTTGACCGTGATCTGATTGAGACCACGGTAGTCAATGCAGGCTCGGAGAGATCAATCTTTCTTTTTAACGAAGAAGAATCCTGCCCCGGCCGGGGAGGAAGATTTTTGAATAAAACCCCTCTCCAAGTTCTCCTTGATATAGGCTGACATTGATAACGTCTCTGGCAAGGAGAGAGGATATACTCGTCCACGGGGAAGAGAAGCATTGGGCACCAGTTCAATGGGACAGTCATAACTCCGATGAGGAGGCAACGTCTCAGCCTCTCGTTTGCAGAAGACATCCGCAAAACTGGCATACTGAGAAGGTAGGTCGGAGAGTGACTGAGGCAGAGGAGGCACAACAGGACGGACTTGTGACAGGCAATGGCTATGGCACCTGGAACCCCATTGAAGAACTTCTCCAGAACTCCAGTCGAGTGTCGGGGCGTGTAGACGGAGCCATGGCAGACCCAGCAGGATAGGATTGATAGCCTTGGGTAGTACCAGGAAGGAGATCTGTTCTGAGTGAAGAGCTCCGACCCGTAATGTCACTGGCTCAGTGATGAGCATGATTGGATAAGGCAGCGGTAGACCATTCACAGAGGCAACTGCCAGGGGTCTCTCCAGACGGACTGTGGGTAGTTGAAACCGATCCACTAGATCTTGGTGGATAAAATTAGCAGCCGCTCCTGAGTCAAGATAGGCGGAGGAAGCATGTGATGCCTGTCCGGTGACGATGGCCACAGGTATTGATAATTTGGAAGAGGTTTTAACGTTTGGAGACGTTCCACCTAGAGTTGCCTCTCCAACCAACCCTAGGTACTGGAGTTTCCCGGTTTCTGTGGGCATTGATGCACAAAATGACCCTTGAGGCCGCAATACATGCAAAGTCCAGAGGAGCGTCTGCGCTGCTTCTCCTGTTCAGATAACCGGACTCTGTCTACCTGCATGGGTTCCTCAGGTAGCGCACTAGGAGTGAACAATTGTGGTCTCTGGGCAGGGGGTGCTGGTCTGTGGACCCGGCTCTCCTGACGAACCTCTTGAGAGCGCTCCCGGATTCTCATATCAACCCGGGTGGCTAACAGGATGAGGGCATCCAAGGTAGAAGGAAGGTCGCGGGCTGCCAGTTCGTCCTTGATGTGAGAGGACAGTCCCTGCCAGAAGGTCGCCACCAGTGCCTCATTGTTCCATGCCAGCTCGGCTGCTAGGGTACGGAAGGAGATCGCATATTCCCCTACTGTGGAGCCTTCTTGCTTGAGGGTCAACAGAGTGGCTGCGGCAGAGGATGTTCGACCCGGCTCCTCGAACACGGCACGAAAGGACTGCAGGAACAAGGCTAGGTCCGCGGATACAGCACCTTGTTGCTCCAAGATTGGGTTTGCCTATGCGAGGGCCTTGCCAGCGAGGAGGGAGATAATGAACGCTACTTTAGCCTCCTCGGAGGGGAAGAGATGAGGCCGTAGCCTAAAATGCACCGTGCATTGATTAAGAAATCCTCGGCATGCTCTGGGATCACCGTCATAGCGAGGAGGAAGAGGCAGAGGAACTGAGGATCCGGAACAAACAGGGGGAGCAACAGGCAGTGGCACGGCAACAGCTTCTGGAGGAAGATCCGGGGGTGGAACAGCGAGTAGATCCAGGCGGACCAGAATAGAATTCACCGCTTCAAGGAGTTGATCCTGACGAGTGCGTAGGTCATGCATCTCCGTCTGAATTTTCTGTACTGGGGTCTTGGGCTGGCCAGCGGGTTCCATGGCCTGAGCGTACTGTCACGTGCACTGGGTTTGTGGACTCACTAGGCCGCTCCGCCGTAGCGGGGAGGCAGCTGACCAGGTCACAGTCTATGTAAAAGTAGATAGCAGACAGTAATGTTTAGGTACCTGTAATAGTCCGGGCGGTGACTGTGGCCTCAGCACGGATGGAGACAGGTGCGGAAAGTGGCGCCAGACGTGGCGGGCAGTATCCGATGAGCCGACGGTACTTGACGTGGCAGATGGCACTTGACGTGGCAGATGACACTTGACGTGTCGTGAAGCGAGCGCTGGCATCTCCTAGGAGGGAGACGGAGGCCAGCGCTCACAGATCCATGGCTGCGGGCGTCGGGAGGTGAGTGAACCCGACGGCCCGCGGCCATGGGCGCTACAAAGTGGATGATACTTCTCGTCAGAACGCCCAGCTAGTAAAAGAAGTAAACACGCCCCGATGTAACGAACACAATACACGCCCAGTTGGACTTTTACTTTAAACACGCCCAGTTGGACTTTTGCAAGCCTCATTTGCATAAATACAAAAATGGTCATAACTTGGCCAAAAATGCTCGTTTTTTAAAAATAAAAACGTTACTCTTATCTACATTGCAGCGCCGATCTGCTTCAATAGCAGATAGGGGTTGCAAAATCTGGTGACAGAGCCTCTTTAAGGATAGGTAAAGTTTCGACTCTCTAACTTCATGGACCCGGATTCCTAGCATCACAGTTATCAATACTGCTAGGAGTCCCTGCCTCTCCGTGGGAATACTGTCCCATACTGTAATAATGCCTTCAGTTCGGGACCGGGGACAGTATTCCCACGGGAAGGGAGGGACACGTATGATTATAGATAACTGCAATGCTAGAAACCCGGCTCCCTGAACTGTGGTCGGTCTGGGAAATATGGCCGATACACAGTCCGCAGATCACAAACCGAACATGGATGTCTGAATAAGGCCACATACTTGTCTCCTATTTTTGGTGCGGATTGCGCACGGAAAATTCACTACAAATTACAATATAAGGCGATATTCAGACGAACGTGTATGGAATCAGCCGTGAATAACGGCCGTTTTTCACGGCCGATTTGCACCTGTGCGGGACCCGTTTTCACAGATCCCTCATAGACTTGAGTCTATTGAGGAATCCGTGAAAATGCACAAAAATAGGACATATTTTTTTACAGGTCCTTCACACGGTCCATTAAAGCAACAACCATGTGAATAGCCCCATAGAAATACATGCAACCGTGTGACGGCCATTAAAAATAAAGTCCTTTCACACAGACAATTAACATGTCTGTTGGGCTTGTAAAACAAGTGGTTTGTATATCAAGTGGAGTTACAAAAACCGGAGATAAAAAGAGGAGTTAAAGCCCCAGTAAGTACTCTTCTATTCTTTTTGCAATAACAACTGTTCGCTGTTTTTTTGTAACTGGGATAATGGCCAGCAAGATTGGAGGTTTTCTTCAGTGCACAGTTTGACATATGTATGCACGACTGGAGCCTGAGTTCCAGGGTGAATATCTCTGTGGCAGATGTGAGCATATTGGTCACCTGGAAGCTCGCATTAGAGATTTGGAGGAGCAAAATGCAACACTGAGGGCGATAGACAATCTTGAGCGAAGCATGCTGCTCACGGAGCATGCAGTTAGTGGGTTAGAACTGGAGGGTGAAGACATGGGTGAGCAGGATCAGGCAAGTAGCTGGGTTGAAATAGTTAGGGGCAGTAGAAAGGGGTCCAAGAAAAGGAAGGCCAATCCTGTTTCTGACATTCCAAGCAAAATTGCCAAGTTGGGTGATGATGCGAGGGTGTCAGTCTCAGAAATGGCAGCCCTAGTGGATACTGACAGCCCTAACAGCCGGGAGAACAGCCCAGCTAGTAGTCGGCAGGATGGTAATGCAGGTAAGCCAAAACAATTGATAGTCGTAGGGGATTCTATAATCAGGAAGACGGATAGAATAATTTGTCGCCAAGACCACCTCAACCGAATGGTTTGCTGTCTCTCTGGTGCCAGGGTTTGGCATGTGGTGGAACGGGTGGACAAATTGCTGGGAGGGGCTGGTGATGATCCAGCTGTTGTGGTCCATGTCGGTACCAACGACAGAATAAATGGTAGGTGGAGGAGCCTTAAGAATAATTTTAAAGAACTAGGCTACAAGCTGAAGGAAAGGACCTCCAAGGTTGTATTCTCAGGAATACTGCCTGTGCCATACGCATCACAGGAAAGACAGCGGGAGCTCAGGGAGTTAAATGCATGACTTAAGTCTTGGTGTAGAGGAGAAGGCTTTGGGTTCCTAGAGCACTGGGCTGACTTTTCATTGGGGTACAAACTGTATTCTGCAGATGATTTGCACCTAAATGGAAGGGGGTCTGCTGTGCTGGGGGAGAGAATTCTAGCTGGGGTGGTGGAATATTTAAACTAGGGCTGAGGAGAGGGAGGTCAATGTAGAAAAAAAAGGGGTAGTAAGGTTAGAGAGGGGTCAGACTATATTGGTGGGGGGAGAAACAGAATGTGGGGAGAGAACTAGACAACAGGATAAGGAGATCCTTTTGTTACAAAACAACAGAGTAAATAAAAATGCCCAAATAATGTCAAATCACATTTCTGATAATAAAAGTGAAAAACTGAAAGGCAAGTTAAAATGTATGTTTACAAATGCCAGAAGTCTAGCAAGCAAAATGGGGGAGCTGGAGGCCTTGGTACTTGAAGAAAATATAGTGGGTGGAACTAGAAAGGGAGGTAAACACTGAAAAAATTACTTTTGGTGTAATTTATAGACCCCCCAATATAACTGAGGAGATAGAAGGTCAGCTATATAAACAGATGGAGCAGGCTGCACAGGCGGGTACTGTAGTGATAATGGGAGATTTTAATTTCCGGGATATTAATTGGTGTCATGGTTCGGCTTAAACTGCAAAGGGGAGACATTTCCTCAACCTGTTACAGGAAAATTTTATGGGCCAGTTTGTGGAAGACCCGACTAGAGGTGAAGCTCTGTTGGATCTGGTCATTTCTAATAATGCAGATCTTGTTGGGAATGTCAATGTTCGTGAAAACCTTGGTAACAGTGATCACAATATAGTTACATTTTACCTATACTGTAAAAAACAAACGCAGGCTGGGAGGGCAAAAACATTTAATTTTAAGAAAGCCAATTTCCCCAGGATGAGGGCTGCAATTCAGGATATGGACTGGGAAGAACGAATGTCAAATAATGGAACAAATGATAAATGGGAGATTTTCAAATCTACTTTGAGTTATTATAGTGCAAAATGTATTCCTATAGGTAACAAGTATAAACGACTCAAATTAAACCCCACATGGCTTACACCTTCTGTGAAAGGGGCAAAACATGACAAAAAAAGGGCATTTAAAAAATACTAATCTGAGGGTACATCTGCAGCCTTTGTAAAATAAAAAGAGCTTAATAAAATCTGTAAAAATTTAATAAAATTAGCAAAAATACAAAATGAAAGGCAGGTGGCCAAGGATAGTAAAACAAATCCCAAAAAATGATTCAAGTAAATAAATGTTAAAAAGCCAAGGTCTGAACATGTAGGACCCCTAGATAGTGGTAATGGGGAGTTGGTCACAGGGGAGCAAGAGAAGGCAGAGTTACTAAATGGGTTCTTTAGCTCTGTATATACAACTGAAGAAAGAGCAGCTGATGTAGCCGGTGCCAGTGCTGTTAATATATCAGTTGATATACTGAATTGGATGAATGCTAGCTAAATTCCAAGCTAAATTAAATAAAATAAATGTGCACAAGGCCCCGGGACCAGATGGGTTACACCCTAGAATTCTTAAAGAGCTTAGTTCAATTATTTCTGTCCCCCTTTTCATAATATTCAGAGAATCTCTAGTGACTGGAATAGTGCCAAGGGACTGGCGCAGGGCAAATGTGGTGCCTATTTTCAAAAAGGACTCTAGGTTTTCCCCGGGTAATTATAGACCAGTAAGTGACAGCCAGCACGGTTTTACTAAGGACAGAAGTTGTCAAACTAACCTAATCTATTTTTATGAAGAGGTGAGCAGAAGCCTAGACAGAGGGGCCGCTGTGGATATAGTGTTTTTGGACTTTGCAAAGGCATTTGACACTGTCCCCCATAGACGCCTAATGGGTAAATTAAGGACTATAGGTTTAGAAAATATAGTTTGTAATTGGATTGAGAATTGGCTCAAGGACCGTATCCAGAGAATTGTGGTCAATGATTCCTACTCTGAATGGTCCCCGGTAATAAGTGGTGTACCCCAGGGTTCAGTGCTGGGACCACTATTATTCAACTTATTTATTAATGATACAGAGGATGGGATTAATAGCACTATTTCTATTTTTGCAGATGACACCAAGCTATGTAATATAGTTCAGTCTATGGAAGATGTTCGTGAATTGCAAGCAGATTTAAACAAACTAAGTGTTTGGGCGTCCAGCTGGCAAATGAAGTTTAATGTAGATAAATATAAAGTTATGCATCTGGGTACCAACAACCTGCATGCATCATATGTTTTAGGGGGAGCTACACTGGCGGATTCACTTGTTGAGAAGGATCTAGGTGCACTTGTAAATCATAAACTAAATAACAGCATGCAGTGTCAATCAGCTGCTTCAAAGGCCAGCAGGATATTGTCGTGTATTAAAAAAGGCATGGACTCGCGGGACAGGGATGTAATATTGCCACTCTACAAAGCATTAGTGAGGCCTCATCAAGAATATGCAGTTCAGTTCTGGGCTCCAGTTCATAGAAAGGATGCCCTGGAGTTGGAAAAAATACAAAAAAGAGCAACGAAGCTAATTAGGGGCATGGAGAATCTAAGTTATGAGGAAAGATTAAAAGAATTAAACCTATTTAGCCTTGAAAAAAGACGACTAAGGGGGGACATGATTAATTTATATAAATATATTAATGGCACATACAAAAAACAAGGGGGCACTCGCTCCTTCTGGAGAAAAAACGGTTCAACCTGCAGAGGCGACAAGCCTTCTTTACTGTAAGAACTGTGAATCTATGGAACAGCCTACCGCAAGAGCTGGTCACAGCAGGGACAGTAGATGGCTTTAAAAAAGGGTTAGATAATTTCCTAGAACAAAAAAGTATTAGCTCCTATGTGTAGAAATTTTCTCCTTCCCTTTTCCCATCCCTAACTCATGTGAATGGTGTTTGTCAAAACCCCATGCACGTGCAGCCGAAAAAAAATCTGCATGGATTCTAGGATGTGCTGCTGATTTATAACCCCTTAACGCAATATCACATAACTGTACGTGATAAAGCTTAGGTATGTATGGGAAGTATAGAGCGAGCTCACGGGCTGAGCTCGCTCTATACACAGCGGGTGACAACTGTGTTACACAGCCGACATCTCACTGCAACGGGTGGAATCAAAGATCACTTTGATTCCGCCCCTTTAACACCTTAAATGCCGTGGTCAATCGCGACCACAGCATTTAAAGTGATAGAATCAGGGGGCGCCCCACCCCCTGAAATAAGCCATCACGCCCGCCCCCTCGGCACGATCGGCTGTTAACAACGGTTGTTATAGCAGCCTGGGGGCCTAATGAAAGCCCCCAGGTCTGCCATCTTTGTACTCCTTTGACAGGAGACTGTCAGAATCACGATATACTGAGGTACATTAGTATTGCAGTATATCATGCAGTGGATGATCATTGCAGTGGATCGCTGCTTCAAGTCCCCTAGGGGGACTAGTAAAAAACAATTAAATAAAGTTTTTTTTATGTTCCAAAAAAATTTTTATAAATAAAGTAAAAAAATAAATTAAAAGTTAAAAAAAAAAACCTTTTTAAATTTTTTCCCTAAATCAATGTTAAAAAAAACCCTTACACATTATGCAGTACAATAAATGGTGCCATGAAAAACTACAACTTGTCCCGCAAAAAACAAGACCTCATATGGCTATATAGACGGAAAAATAAAAAAATTATGGCTTTTGGAAAGTGGGAAGGAAAAAACAGTGAAAATCCAAAAAATGGCGGAGGGAATGGGTTAAATCAGCTGCATGCCTATTATGTTGCAGAATTGTAACGTATTTCATGCTTTACGATGTAAAGGGTTAATTTGCTGTAAATCCCTAGCAAATTCTGTATTGCACACATTGAGGAATCTGCATCAAAACTGCAGGTAATTCCGCAGGTAAAATCTGCACCTAATAGTGCGTTTTTTGATGTGTTTTTAGGTGCGGTTTTTACATTTTGATGCGGAAATAGGTGCAGGTATTATGCTGCAGATTTTTTTTAAACTAGTCAGAAACAATTCGCAAGCATGACATGTATCATATTTTCAAATACGCACCGCAGGTAAATTTTTGTGCAGAAAATGCGACATGTAGATGAGATTTCTTGATCTCATTTACTTTGCTTTGCTGATACTGTATTACACTGAGGATTTGCTGCACGAAAATACCCACGATAAATTTGCATGTAACAAGTATCATGTGCATTTGGCCTAACAGAGTTTTTTTTTAACTCACCCTAAGGCCCCGTTCACACATGTAGGATTTGATACAGCTTCCGATGACATGCTGATGATTCTGCATCCCATACATATGAGGTTTCCGCAATCCAGTTCACATGCTGCGAAAAAATTTCCACATGTATTTTTGTCCGCACCATGAAAAGAAATCCAGCACATCAATAAGTAGCATGAGACTTATATTACATGGAAAAGCCGAGGATAAGCAACTTTGAATGACAGTGGGACTTAGGCCTTGTTTACACAGTTTTTTTGCAGGCAGAAAAATCTGCCTCAAAATTCGTTCAGGCTTTCTCTGCCTCCCATTGATGTCAATAGGAGGTCAGAGATGGAAATGCCAGAAGAAAGGGCATGTCGCTTCTTTATCTTGCGACCGTTTTTTTCCGCTCATGGGGAAAAAACGCCTTTGCCTCCCGTTGAAATCAATAGGAGGCGATTTCAGCTGTTTTTTGCTGCAGTTTCTAACTCAGTTTCCACTGCAAAAAATGCGGAAAAAAAACTCTGTGTGAACAGGGCGGATCTGCTATACGCTTGTGGCACATCTGCGTCAGAAATCAAAGGGAAAGCCTCAGATTTTTGCTGTGGAAAAACACATTGAACTTTAACGTAAGAACGGAGCATTAGTTCTCCTTACATCCTCACAAGCGCTTCCCCCACCCTTAAGGCCCCCTTCACATCATGTTGTTGCCCTAAGTTTGCCGTGTACTTCAGGAAATCTCCTAACGTACACAATAAACAACGTAGACGATAATTCACAGGGCTCCATTATGTCCTTTTATCCTGCGTCGGGCTGGTAGACGTCGGTTTACCTTATTTTTGAAGGAAGAAATAGCGTAGTAGACCCTACTATTCCGGAGTCCCCAGACAGAGCATCACAAGTTCTCTACCAGTGCCCTTTTTCCCTGGGAAAGCTCCTCACATCACTGTCCATATATGTAAAGTGTCGTCAGGGGATTCTCCAGGGCCGGAATCCCTGGCCAGAGCGTTGCCGACGCTCCGGCTGTGTACTCAGGCTTTGCAAAGCTTCGGACGTCACTTTACGTATAGGGACATCAGGAACAGTGCCATAGTCCCTGGGCAGAGCGCTAGTAGCAGGCTCCAGCCCTGTTCATGGACAGTGACTCCAGTAGTTTCCCCTGGGCCATTCCCCGGGCAACGTATTCCACTATATGCCATACAGTCGGATACGTTTTGGCTAAATAGATCGAAATCCAGAGCATTAAGCGGTCACTGCCTGCTCCATGGTTTCCTTCACTGTAATTGACATTAGCACCAAAATCAGTTAATGCATATAACGTACAAACGTGAGCGCCACACTTTCCGTTAAATGGCACTATTCACCCACACTTCAACATCCTTAACTGCACTGGACAAGGTTGCCCTCTCTTCCCCTCCCTTTTTATATTGTTCATGGAGACACTGATCCGCCACTCCAAGCTTCGTGCACTCTACCGATGCATTTGCGGATGATTTACTGCTGATAATAACCAACCCAGTTCCTGCTCTCCCCCGGATTATGCGGATCTTCGGCAATTGTGAATTCGCAAAATCTCAAATTTTAAAATGAACTTCACTAAATCGGTATTTTCCAATGTTTCATCTCCAGCCTCCGATGTTATTTCTCTTAAATCTTGTGCTCCGTTTATAGGGCCGGACACAGCTATAAAATATCTAGGGATTTATCTCCTGAAAGACCCCTCCCTATATTTCTCATTAACTACCAGGCCAATCACCTTAGTAGATGGGTTCTCTTGAACAGATGGAAGAAATCCTCACCTCATGTTGAAGTAGCCGGATCCTCCTAGATCCTGAGATACTTCCTCTATTGTGGGGTCGTTTCAGTGGCGAGATACCTCTAGCCTAATTCAATTCAATTTCTATAGGTACCATTCTAGTTTTTCATAAATATCTAACAGCATTAGATCCTCCTAGATCTTTTTCCTCAATGATGCCTATTAATTACCTCCCTTTCACCATGGGGATACCCGTCTCTGATTAAGGTATCTGGACAAAACTGAATAAAGAGCCCGCACATACTCTCCTCGGGGGACCTGCGATCTGTAAGCTTGTGGGCCTATACACTATACACTGTGCAGACACTAGAAACTTCTTGTATTCAGCAGACTTTCAGAGTCTTTGCCTTAAATTTAAACACAAATGTACCCCTTTACCAGAGCCATCATGACTAGACACTCTGCTTCCCCTATATTCCCACTAAACTTCTTTCTTAAATGTACTCAGATATTGCTCTCCGTTCATGCACATCCCCCAACCTGGCTTTATTTTGGCCATAGAAAGAGAACCTAACACCCCCTGATCACCCCCCCCCCCCCAAAAAAAATAATCTCCTCTATAATACGACACTCTCACGGTGAGAATTCAGAAGAACCCTTTTAAAACTCTAACCAGGTGGTATAGAACCCCTAAATATCCCCATAAATTAAATCTAATTCCCGATGGATCCTAGTCGTGTTGTGGAGGAGGAACTAGCTTCCTTACCCACATTTGGTCCGAATGTCCGCTCATCAAACCATTTTGGCAAGCGTTATCCTCCTCGATTCGATGCATAACAGGGAAGAAGCTGTCTTTATCAGCTCCCCAGGTATTTATTTGGGCTCCTACCCCTCCATTTCACCCAGCCAAACATGACCTCATCACTCACCTTTTTACAGCTGCTAAGCTCCTAACCCCCCTTAAATGGAGATCTAGAGATCCCACGTCCGTAAAGCAGTGATATGACAAAAAAGACCACATTTGCAGAATGGAGGAACTGGCCAGTTGGGAGAGCAGAAACCATGCTAAGTTTCAGTCTGTCTGGGGCCCTTGGAGATTCTTCAGGATTTCTGTTCTCCACTCAACTAATGCACATTACCCTGCACGTGCGACCTCCCCCCTTGACGTATCTCTTTAACTTCCTCCCAGTGACCTACTCCCGCCTCCATTCCAGTGTCTGTAAGACTAGACTTTCTCTACACTGATTATATTATTTCTGTACAACATATACTTTTCTGATTGCATGGAACTGTGTATATATGGTTTAATATCTTTTGTTTTGACTATGTCTTGATTTTTGGGTTTTTTCTTTCTTGACTAAACTAATGTACCTTTTCTTGGCTGTCTCAACATTTCTAAGGGGTCCTGCGTGCCCTCAGTGATATATGGTATGTTCTTCTTGATTGCCAAGTACCTGATTTATTATTACTTTCTTTCTTGTTTTCTGTACTATTTGTAATTCTTTGACTAAAAAAAGAATTTACAAAAAAAGAATTAAATACGTTTTGGAAAAAAAGTATTTTCAAAAAGTGTGGAGAAAAAAATTAAAGGCTATGCACACTTTTGAAAACGATTTAAAAAAAATAAAAAAATAAAAGAAAACAGTTTATCAGTGGGATTGGTGCAACTTTCTAATTACTTTTTATTAAAAATTATTTTTAGGGGGCGTGGCCAACTGCTGATGTGAGAGGACGTGTGCGGCGGTAGCTCCGGGCCAGCATCCTGCTTAATTTCATCCTGCGACTGTAAATCCTGCAAAAATTCCATACCTACTGCGAAAGAAGGGAAGGAAATCTCCCAAGAGAAGGATGGGACTGACTAAGGCAACAGATGCGGCGGAAAAACTTAAATCTTATGCCCGCGTGGTGAACAAGATGGCGCCGGCGGTAGCTCCTCTATGCAGACATCCGCAAAGGCAACGGCTGTAGTAGAATATCCTACACCTGCCGCCTCAGATAAAGAGATGACAATACAAGAGGCGTCAGAGACGCTCTTAACCGTCATTCTAGATACCCGAACATCGCTCACCGCTAGGATTGATGAGGTGAGGGTAGATGTGGGCCTGCTGCGCCAAGATCTTCAAAATCTGACAGAGCGGGTGACTGAGGCGGAGGGCTGAGTATCCTCCCTGGAAGACCGCACTGAGGGCATGCCGGCTGATATGCAAGACCTACACCGAAAAGTGGATTTGTGGCGACAGAAGGTGGATGACCTGGAAAACAGTTTGCTGCGAAATAATCTCCGGATTGTGGGATTGCTGGAGAAGGCAGAGGGGATTGTTCTCATTGTTCCAGCCCAGCTTCTTTCACTGCACAATCAGGCTGGAACAATGAGAAGTGTATGACGCTGATTGGTCACTGATTGGTCAGCGTCATACACTTCTCTTTACAATGCCCAGTTGGTAACAAGTAAAAACACGCCCAGTTGTCTACTAAGAAACTAATTAGCATAAATCTAAAATTGCTCCTAACCTGCTCAAAAATGATAGTTTTTCAAAATAAAAACCACTTTTGTTATCTACATTACAGCGCCAATCAGATTATGTAGGAGATAGGGCACTTATAATCTGGTGACAGAGCCTCTTTAAAGACTTAAAGATGAGGCTGGAGCTGCGCTTCTGGATGTGTATCTGTATTATCTGGGTGGCCAGCTTCGATACCTGGTGACTTGGGTCTCTCCCCCCTTGACTTCTAATGCTGAACTTCACCTAGCTCACGTGCTGGACTTAAAAAAATTTGTGGCCAGTATTGGAATCACATGACTTTAGCCACCGCAATTTGCTACCCTTACACAAATTGGCAAGACGGGTTTGGCAACAAGATAAATCCGTAACTGGATTTGCTGGGGTATTGGCTGATGTCCCACTATAGGATAATCCGAGCTTCTTCCACCTCCTGGGTATATCTGGGAACAACTACTGGATCTCTAGGGACATAAATACCATGTTACAATTAATTAAAGTACATAACACTGTCATGTCGGTGAGTGAGATTCGGGAGGCCTTTAAAATACCTCAAGGGGGTAGATTACATTGTATGCAACTTCATCATGCAGTGACTAATTAGTTTCCACCAGCATCCAGAACATTCTCTAGTTGTCCTCTAGTGTCACTCTTAGGCACCCAAACATCTCTAATTTACTCTCATTTGATGGATGCTAAAATGCGACTAGAACCCATGGTAGTAGAAAGTGGAAGGAATTAATCCCCTCGATGTCTGACAAGGATTGGAGTGAGGCTCAGAGATCCCATTCATTAGTCTCTCCAGCTTCTGCTAATAAATTGGTGCAATTATATATAATACAACAATGTTACTTAAAGAGACTCTGTCACCACATTATAAGTGCCCTATCTCCTACATAAGGAGATGGGCGCTGTAATGTAGGTGACAGTAATGCTTTTATTTAAAAAAACTATCTTTTTTCACAACGTTAGGAGCGATTTCGGTTTATGCTAATGAGCTTTCTTAATGCCCAAGTGGGCGTACTTTTACTTTCGACCAAGTGGGCATTGTACAGAGGAGTGCATGACGCTGACCAATCGGCATCATGCACTCCTCTCCATTCATTTACACTGCACTAGCGATATAGTTATATCACTATGTGCAGCCTCATACACAAACCCTAACATTACTACAGTGTCCTGATAATGAATACACATGAAATCCAGCCTGGACGTCATGTGTACTCAGAATCCTGACACTTCTGACTCTTTTTTTGTGAGATTCCGTCAAGTGAAACCAAATCTCGTTTAGCTCAGTGATCTCGCGAGATTTCGTATCCGTTGCTGGGTTCTCACAAAAAAGAGATTCTGAGTACACATGACGTCCAGGCTGGATTTCATGTGTATTCATTATCAGGACACTGTAGTAATGTTAGGGCTTGTGTATGAGGCTGCACATAGTGATATAACTATATCGCTAGTGCAGTGTAAATGAATGGAGAGGAGTGCATGATGCCGATTGGTCAACGTCATGCACTCCTCTGTACAACGCCCACTTGGTCGAAAGTAAAAGTACGCCCACTTGGGCATTAAGAAAGCTCATTAGCATAAACCAAAATCGCTCCTAACGTTGTGAAAAAAGATCGTTTTTTTAAATAAAAAGCATTACTGTCACCTACATTACAGCGCCCATCTCCTTATGTAGGAGATAGGGCACTTATAATGTGGTGACAGAGTCTCTTTAACACCGATCAGATTGGGACACATGGGAAGGATGGCATCCTCTAGTTGCCATAGATGTGGTGAGGATAGGGCTGACTTTATACATTTAATGTGGCAATGTCGGTGGGTCTCTACCTTTTGGGCAGATGTAGTAGCGTTACTGACCGAAGTGTAAGGGAAAGAGGTTCAACTCAACCCGGAAATCTGCTTGCTGGGATTGATGTCGGAGGAACAGTGGTCAGTTCATGAGAGAATTTTTCTTAGAGAGTCACTTTCATGGCAAGGAAGGCCATGACTATAAGATGGATGGCTGATACCAGGCCGACGATAGCTCAATGGCGTTAAGTGATAATCGACATCCTTCTATACGAGAAAATTGTATATAAACATCGTGGTCGTCCGGCTAAATGTAATTTAATTTGGGATGGTTGGTGCTTCTCGAATCTCACTCACTGTACAATTCAGGGATTGACTGATTCTTTGGCGAATGCTATGATTGGGCTTGGTTAAAGCATATTGGCTGGATGAAATGTACTCTCTTGGACACATACTTACAGACCAACGTACGGGGTGTACAGTTCATACCTGATCATGTATTTGCTCAAATAGTTCTGATGCATTTGCTTACTTTTATTTTATATTTCTCTGTACAGATTTGTGTATGATGAACATTTGTTTTACATTGTGTCATTTGTATGCATAGTGGCTGCTGTTCCTTAAAGGGGTTGTCCGAGATTTTTTTTTTAAGTACATTTAGAAATACATTACACATATTAAAAATTGCATAATATACTTACCTGTGCAATCTTGCTTCTGTTCTCCGCTCTGGCTGCTTCTTCCTTCTGGTCACTTGAGCGCTGACGTCACCTTTTCTGCCGCCTCCACTGTCGTGTCGTATCCCGATCACATTGTCTCGCACCAGAGAGACCTCGGATGGTATACGACACGTCACTTGTCACGTGGTGTAGATCGGCTTCTTCTGCTTCACATGCAGTAACGCGCATGCGCTGTCACTGCTGTTCTCGCGGTCCCTGCTGTTCTCGAGATAACAGCAGGGGCCGCGCATGCGCATTACAACAGAACAAGCCGATATACACCACGTCACAAGTGACGTGTCGTGTACCCGGCAAGAATTCAAGATCAACAAAGCGGCAGAGCCGGAGCAGAGAGAGACATCAACAATCAAGTTCCCGACGGCAGGATCTGAAAACGGGGCCACTTTGGAAAACTTAAGTATATTACAAATGTATTTATTTTTTTAACTTTAATGATTTAATGGTGTTATTTAAAATATTATGTTATCTCGGACAACCCCTTTAAAGTCTTATGGAATACTTGATACATATTATTCTGATGTATATGTGCAATTGACTCTGTTATTTTATTTTCAATAAAACGCGTTTAAAAAAATATATATATATTTTTACTTTTTCAGATATAGCTGCTTTGTATCTTGTATACAGCGCAGCAGTATCTAGCGCTGAAACCTGTATCCGTCAGGTCAGTGGCATTTAACATCTAACATCTAAGTTCATGATCGATAACAGAAATTAGAAAGTTGCACCAAAAACACTGATACACAACTTTATTAAAAGTAAACTTTTTTTTTCAAAGGTGTACATAGCCTTTAATTTTTTTAATTTTTTTTCTAAATTTAATATGAAGTAAACCTTGCATATTTTTGCATTAGTTTTTTATTAAAAATTTATAAAAAGGAATGCAAAAAATAGTTGCTAAGAGTTTGAAAAGGATGAGCATCAGTTTTAGGTAAATAAAGAAAGAATATGGGGGTACACGATAGTACCGGTAATGAGCACGACCCTAAAATTGAACATACTTAGTGTGGATCTGTTGCAAGTAAAACTTTGCTAGATGAAGGAAAAGAGAAGTTAACACAAAAAATAACCTTTTCTATAGAGATCTGCTAGAAAAATCCTGCATGCTTGTAAACTTTTGCTTTCTTTAAGTAGTGGTCACTAAAAGGTTAAATTGTAGTTGTGGTAAAAAAAAAAATGTGGCCGTTTTTTTAATTTTTCCTTTATTTTATTTTAATCCTGTTTGGCAGCAATTCAGACTCTAATAGCTTCACTGTCCCATACTTCCAGCAGGTCAAAGCCTGAGAAGAAGAGAGGGAGGAGAGAGGAGTGGAAGGTACATTTGAAAATGAAAAACTGGTTCTGACAAACCTCAATTATTCCGCCGACCTCCTTCCTTTTGTATGACTGATTGGATCTTGCTAATTAAAAACAAGCAGTGATGAGTCTGGGAGCCCCTGGGACAAATTGCTGTAGATAAGTTGATTACCAAGGTGAACACAAACCATCCTTGCCACAGACCAAAATAAATATGGGGCAGAAATTTTCAGTTGCTGACAAGTTTTTTATATTGTTTAGGAAATGTACGACACTCCGATGAAAGGTGGTGCTCAAGTAGGGTTCCACTCCTTAGTAATGTAATGCAAGAACTTGGCACTCAGGTCTATGGTGAAGTAAATATATTTTATTAGGCAATACACTCATATATTATGAAAGTTTTCTGCCACATTAGATAATTCTATATAAAACAGAAAAAAATAATAGTATATAACAACCCTTTTATGTCACATAATCATATATAAAGAAATATACAACAAAAATCAGCTTTAACCGATTTATCATAGATATAAGAGATAAGTGATTACAAATTGAACATCACCATAGATAATATGTAATAAATCACATGCAATGTATATTAATGTATTAATTCTGACGTACATCTCTACTATTTCCAATCAAATGGCCAGAGAAATACAAAGAATACGCTAAGTTCTATCATAAATTCTTTATATATGATTATGTGACATAAAAGTGTTGTTATACTATTATTTTTTTATGTTCTGTTTTATATAGAATAATCTGATGAAGCCCTGATGGGCAGAAAGCATTCATCATATATGAATGGATTGCATAATAAAGTTTTGTGTTAAGGATCTGCCAGGCTCAGCTTCTGTGTCTACGCCCATAGGTAATCAGTCTGCACCTGCTTCTATGTCTGTGAGACTGACTCCATCTTCCACCACTCAGGATGGCAGGCTTAGGAGAGGGAGAGCCTATCACAGCCTGGCCAGACGGAGCTAGCTCCTGCCCTCTGTCTATTTATACCTGCCTTTTCTGTTCCTCCTTGCTTGTGATTCTTCTCGTTTGGTTTCCTGGCCCTGCGGCAGCTTCTTGAACTATTTGACTCTGCTTCATGTTGACCCTGGCTTACTGACTACTCTTCTGCTCTGCATTTGGTACCTCGTACACTCCTGGTTTGACTCGACTTGTTCACTACTCTCCTGCTCTGCGTTTGGTACCTCGTACGCTCCTGGTTTGACTCGGCTCGTTCACCACTCCTGTTGATCACGGTGTTGCCGTGGGCAACTGCCCCTTTTCCCTTGCTTATGTGTACCCTTGTCTGTCGTGCACTTATTGAGCGTAGGGACCGTTGCCCAGTTGTACCCCATCGCCTAGGGCGGGTCGTTGCAAGTAGGCAGGGACTGAGTGGCGGGTAGATTAGGGCTCACTTGTCTGTTTCCCTACCCCCATCATTACATTTTGTATATTGGTGTGTATCATTCTGCAGAAGGTGCACAGAGAGGAACCCAGTGCACGGAGGCTGTATGACAGTGCACGGAGGCTGTATGACAGTGCACGGAGGCTATGCAATTCCATATTAGGGAACCGTACAGCCTCTTTGCCTTTGGACTGCCGTAAAGGGTACATTAGATGATGTATGTATGGAGATATTTTCCTAAAAAAGCAAGGCTACATGTGATGGAGAATGCCACATTTTTTTTCTGATGTATTTATATGGAATCGGACAGAATAAAAGGTATTACATCGGTGACATACTCAGGTTCAGTATGTGCTCAATGAACCTATATAACATCCCTATTACAGCTTTGTACAACTTGGAGATGGTAAGGAGGTGTTATAACGGCCATGTGCATAAGTCTTTAGTCTAAGTTCCCACCATGTGAATGTAAGGGGGTGCCTTACACTGTTTCGCACACCTTACGCAGTAGTGCACTTGAAGTGTTTTCCTGTTGCAGTGCACATGTACTGTTGATTTCTAAGTGAAGTTAACTAGACTGGTATATTGCATTGTGCCATGTTCTAGCATGTTTATGTTCACCGATATTCTACCTGTAAGATACGCTGTGATGTTTGTCCTGTTTACAGGCAGGCACAGTGGGCTGGCGAGGTCTCTGGTCATGTGTACGGACGCAGTAACGTGGCGCGGCTTGGGCTCCGTGCACGGGTAGAGCCATTCTATAAAGGAGGCCTATTGGTGCGCCTCGTGGTCAGAGTATCGAGTTTACAAAGAGAGCCTATCAGATGTGGGTGATATAAGGCATGTCACTGACAGAGTGGCAGAGAACTAGAGGCAGTCTGTGAGGAGAATTTCTGAACAATTGTTGCAGTGTGGCAGGGTGCATTATCTTGCTTAAATATGCCACTGTCATTAGGGAATATCATTGCCATGAAGGGGTGTGTTTGATCTGCAACAATCTTCATGGAGGAGGTAAATGTCAAAGTAGCATCCACATAACTGCCAGGACCCAAGGTCTCCCAGAACAATCCCCAGAGAATCACACTGCCTCTGCATACTTGCCTTCCTCCCAAAGTGCATCCTGGTGCCATCTCTTCCCCAGGTACCTGGCCGTCCACATGATGTAATAGAAAATGGGATTCATCATACCAAGCAGTGGCGTAACTACCGCTGTAGCCACCCGATCCGCCACATTCAATAGTATCTGCATCTTTAGGACGCAGATACTGTTGAACACTATGGCAGAGCAGGGAGGTATCTCCGTGCTCTGACATTTACATGGCTACAGGCCTGCTACCTATCTTTCTGTCACTTGTCACAGAGGCCATCAATATTAGATCGGTGGGGGTCCGACTCTCGGCCCGATCAGCTGTTTGAAGGGGCAGGGGCGCTCAAGAAAGAGCTGCAGCCTCTTCATTGTTTCCCACGGGTATCAGGCTGTACAGACTTGCACCTGCCATTACTTCCATAGCGACTGTGAAAGGTTTTGCAGCAGTGTCCCATTCAAGTAAGTCAATATATAAGTGCATATGTATCCATATATACAGTTAAGGTTTTGTTGCTTATAAACCATCATTTCTTCCTTGTATTTGTTTTAAATGTTTAATATTGTTTTTTATTTTGTAAAATATATTTGACATTTCAGTAACAGTTCACTTGTGTCCATTGAATTCAGGGTGCAATGTGAAGCAGGCAGTTGCCCTGGCATCAGGCCACATTTGAGCTCAAACACATAGCTATTCCACGTCTACCTCCTTCTGGCAGTATTCTCTCCTAGAATTAATGCTTCCAAAATACGGCATGCATGCTATGATTCTTTTTTCACTTATTCTCTCAGAATCTGTGAGGAAAAAAACCCCTCTGTGTTCCTCCTTGTAGAATTAGGGGCAGATGCGCCAACACTTTCAGTACTGTAAAAAGAAAGTTGTCCAGATGTCAATCTGCCAAATGTATGCCAAAAGGACACACATCTTTATGTTTGCACTGTAGATGCCTACAAGTACCTTATAGTATAAACACCGGTGGGCAGCATCAACTATAGACAGAAATTTAAAGGCAATAGCACCCCCACATGGTACCCTAATGGCCACCTACTCTTCCTATGCCTCCTCCCAACCCTGAGTATACATCGTTCAGCCTTAACAGTAAAACCACTCACACGGTAAAGTGAATAACATGGATTATCTTGTTACAATGCACCTGTCAAGGGGTGGAATATATTAGGCAGCAAGTGAACATTCAGTTGATGTGTTGGAAGCTGGTAAAATGGGCAAGCATATGAATCTGAGCGACTTTGACAAGAGCCAAATTGTAATGGCTAGACAACTGGGTGGGGCATCTCCAAATAGTAGAACTTGTGGGGTGTTCCTGTATATGCAGTAGGAGGGACAACCAATGAACCGAGGACAGGGTCATTGGAGCCTGCCTGGTCCTATTCCACACAAAAAATATGTCAGAAAGCTGTCAGAATACACAGAGCATTGCAGCCTACTGCGTTTGGAGCTAGCTTAAGCTGCATGCACACAACCATAGTTTTTATCTGTGATTATGAATCTGTAATTACGGATAATCTTCAGGCTCATTAATTTCTAAAGGCTACAGACTTTTTTACGTATATTTACTAATTTGTTTCCAGGCCATAGACATGATCCGCAAAATATAGAACATGTCCTATTCCTGTCCAAAATTGCAGAATGGACTCGCCTATAGAAGTCTATGGGAGCATGCATAATTAACCAAGAAAATGGCTGCTGAGCGATCATATTACCTTTTTAAGGTGTTGGGACCTGTTGCTGGCATCATTTACAGCCTCCCTTTTTTTGCGAATCCATAAATATGAATGCACTACGGACCATATTTGCACACAGATTGCCAGATATGCAGATGACTATCTGTATCTGCAGACATTAAAAAACACTACGGTCGTGTGCCAGAGGCCTTACTGCATTTGCCACTGACCGATCAGAGTGGTCATACTGACCCATGTTCACTGCTGAAAGTACCTACAATGGGCATGTGAGCATTAGAACTGGACCATGGAAGAAGTTGGCTTTGTCTCAGGGGCGCAACTAAGAAAGACTGGGCCCCATAGCAAACATTTGACAGGTCCCCCCTCCCCTGGGTGCCACACACAGTCCCCCCTTGTAGATAGTGCCCCCTGTAGATTGTGCCCCCACCTCCCTCTTGTAGATAGTGCCATACAGCCCCCACCTCCCCCTTGTAGACAGTGCCCCCACCTCCCCCTTGTAGACAGTGCCATACAGCCCCCTACCTCCCCTTGTAGACAGTGCTCCCACCTCCCTCTTGTAGATAGTGCCATACAGCCCCCACCACCCCCTTGTAGACAGTGCCACCCACCTTCCCCTTGTAGACAGTGCCATTAAGCCCCCCCCACCTTCCCCTTGTAGAAAGTGCCACACAGCCTCCCACCTCCCCCTTGTAAACAGTGTCCCCACCTGTCCCTTGTAGATCGTGCAATACAGCCTGCCAAACAAATAAAACAAAAAATGTTTACTCACCTAGGCCCCATTCCCGTGAAAAACGGAGATGCCTCACAATACCATCACGGAAAATAAATGAAGAGGAAATGTGTCAATTGGTTTTAATACTTGCCACAGGTTGGGAGCATAGTAACTGTACCCACCGGGTAATTCTGGGGCCAAATCCAAATTTGCCTAGCACCGACCACAGATAGGCCCACTCCACGGAGTCAAATGCTTTTTCAAGATCCAAAGAGGCAACAACTCTGGTGCTACCTGACTCTTTATTAGATGATATGTTAGTAAAGAGTCTCGAAGATTAAGATCCGTGGCCTTCCCTGGCATGAAGCCAGATTGGTCCAGATGAATAAAATGAGATATAATATTTTGCATATGCATTGCCAGAATTTTGGCTAATATTTGAATATCACAATTAAGGGGTGAGATAGGTCGGTAGGAGCCACAGTCTCGAAGATCCTTACAGCTCTTGGGAATCAGCACTATAAGCGCCCCTTTTATAGAAGGGTAGGGTAGTACCACCACTAAAGGATTGAAAAATGGTAAACAAATTAGAGGCAATCAGGTCAACATGCAATTTATACCATTCTATTGGCAGACCCTCTAGACCAAGGGTTTTCCTGTTTGAAAAGGAACTAATAGCCGCTATAATTTCCTCTATGGTCAGATCAGCTTCCAAAAAATTGACATCTTCACTATCCATGGAGGGGAACACAATGTTATCTAAGTTACCTTGAGTTTAGATGAGTGTAATGTCAGGGTAGGGAGACAGACAGGTGAGCCCTAATCTACCCGCCACTCAGTCCCTGCCTACTTGCAACGACCCGCCCTAGGCGACGGGGTACAACTGGGCGACGGTCCCTACACTCAATAGGTGCACGACAGACAAACAGACAAGGGTACAAAGAAGCCAGGGAAATGGGGAAGTTGCCCACGGGAACAACAAGCGAAGTGAACGAGCCGAGTCAAACCAGGAGATGAGCGAGGTACAAAAACGCAGAGCAGAAGAGTGGTCAGTAAAGCCAAGGTCAATAACAATCAGAGGGTCAGTAGTTCAAGAAGCTGCAGCAGGGCCAGGAAACCAGCAGAGAAGAATCACAAGCAAAGGAGGAACAGGAAAGGCAGGTATAAATAGACAGAGGGCGGGAGCTAGCTCCGTCTGGCCAGGCTGTGATAGGCTCTCCCACTCCTAAGCCTGCCATCCTGGGTGGTGGAAGATGGAGTCAGTCTCACAGACATAGAAGCAGGTGCAGACTGATTACCTATGGGCGTCGACACAGAAGTTGTGTAGGCAGATCCTTTACAGAACCCCCCCTTTTATGAGGGGCCACAGGACCCTTTCTAGGTGGACCTGGTTTATTGGGGAAACGAAGGTGGAACCTCCTGAGCAATACCCCAGGGTGAACATCACGGGCGGGTACCCAAGTCCTCTCCTCAGGCCCGTATCCCCTCCAATGGACTAGGTACTGGAGGGAGCCTTGGACCATCCTGCTGTCCACAATCTTGGCCACCTCGAATTCTACCCCCTCATGGGTGAGAACAGGGACCGGAGGTTTCCTCGAGGGAGCCAAGGACGGGGAGCAGCGTTTAAGGAGGGAGGCATGAAACACGTCGTGTACTCGAAAAGACGGGGGCAGCTCCAGTCGGAAGGAGACAGGGTTAAGGACTTCAATGACCTTGTATGGCCCTATAAACCGGGAAACAAACTTCTTGGACGGGACTTTAAGGTGCAAATTCTTTGACGATAGCCACACCAGATCCCCGACCACAAACAGGGGGTTAGCAGAACGTCTTCTATCTGCCTGAGTCTTTTGTATGCTCTGGGACGCCTCTAGGTTCTTCTGAACCAGGGCCAAGACTGTGCACAGTTCCCGATAAACAACATCTACCTCGGGATTGTTGGAACTACCAGGTGAAACGGAGGAGAACCGTGGATTAAACCCAAAATTACAGAAAAAGGGGGAGACCCCTGACAAGTTACTGACCCGGTTATTAAGGGAAAATTCGGCGAGGGGAATGAATGAGACCCAATCATATTGACAGTCAGAGATAAAACACCTTAAATATTGTTCTAGAGACTGATTAGTCCTCTCAGTTTGGCCATTAGTTTCAGGATGGAAGGCAGAGGAGAAGGACAGATCAATCTCCAACTTTTTACAGAAGGCTCACCAAAACAATGAAACAAATTGTACCCCTCTGTCAGAAACAATATTGACAGGGACCCCATGGAGACGCAGGATGTGTTTGACAAACAAGGTAGCTAACGTCTTAGTATTGGGTAGTTTCTTGAGGGGCACAAAGTGGCACATCTTACTGAAGCGGTCTACTACAACCCACACCACCGACTTGCCTTGAGATGGAGGCAAATCGGTGATGAAATCCATGGAGATATGGGTCCAAGGTCTCTGGGGAACGGGCAAAGAACATAGTAAGCCCGCTGGTCGGGACCTGGGAGTCTTGGACCTAGCACAAACTTCACAAGCGGCGACGTAGGCCTTAACGTCTTTGAGCAACCCAGGCCACCAATAGTTTCTGGCAATGAGGTGCTTGGTACCCAGGATGCCTGGATGGCCAGATAGTGCAGAGTCATGATTTTCCCTAAGTACCCTTAGCCGGAATTGCAGGGGAACAAACAGCTTATTCTCAGGAAGGTTCCCGGGAGCTGAACCTTGATCAGCCGCAATTTCAGAGACTAAATCAGAATCAATAGAGGAAATGATTATACCTGGAGGCAAAACACAAGCAGGATCTTCCTCTGAAGGAGGGCTGGCCAAGAAGCTACGAGACAGTGCATCAGCCTTAATATTTTTAGACCCAGCCCTATAGGTGACCAAAAAGTTGAATCTGGTAAAAAATAACTCCCATCGAGCTTGTCTCGGGTTTAGCCTCCGGGTAGATTCTAGGAAAACCAGATTCTTGTGGTCGGTAAGGACCGTTACCTGGTACCTAGCCCCCTCCAGGAAGTGGCGCCACTCTTCAAATGCCCATTTAATGGCTAAGAGTTTGCGGTTGCCAATATCATAGTTACTCTCAGTGGGCGAAAACTTCCTGGAGAAGTAGGCACAGGGGCGGAGATGGGTGAGGGACCTGGTACCCTGGGACAAGACAGCCCCCACTCCCACCTCGGACGTGTCAACCTCCACGATAAATGGCTCCATTTGGTTGGGCTGAACCAGCACTGGGACCGAGATAAAGCACTTCTTAAGGACCTCAAAAGCCTGGACAGCCTCAGGAGGCCAGTGGAGGAGATCAGCACCTTTGCGTGTGAGATCCATAAGAGGCTTAGCGATGACCGAGAAGTTAGCAATAAATCTCCTGTAATAATTAGCGAACCCCAGGAAGCACTGTAACGCCTTCAGGGAGGCCGGTTGGACCCATTCCGCCACAGCCTGGACCTTGGCGGGGTCCATGCGGAATTCATGAGGAGTGAGGATTTGACCCAAAAATGGTATCTCCTGCACCCCAAACACACATTTTTCGGTCTTAGCAAACAGTTTGTTTTCCCGAAGGACCTGGAGCACATTCCTGACATGCTCAATGTGGGAGGACCAGTCCTTGGAAAACACAAGTATGTCATCAAGGTACACTACAAGAAATACCCCCAGATAGTCTCTTAAAATCTCATTTATGAAATTCTGGAAGACCGCGGGAGCATTAGACAACCCAAAGGGCATGACAAGGTATTCTAAATGACCTTCGGGCGTGTTAAACGCAGTCTTCCACTCATCCCCCTCTTTGATGCGGATAAGGTTATAAGCCCCCCGTAGATCAAACTTAGAGAACCATTGGGACCCGTGAACCTGATTGAAGAGATCAGGAATCAAAGGAAGGGGATACTGGTTCCTTACAGTGACCTTATTCAAGTTTCGGTAGTCAATGCATGGCCTAAGACCACCATCCTTCTTCCCTACGAAGAAGAAGTCAGCACCTACCGGAGAAGTAGAGGGGCGAATGTAACCCTTGGCCAGGCATTCCTGGATATACTCTCTCATGGCTTCACGTTCGGGACAAGAGAGATTAAATATCCTACACTTAGGGAGCTTAGCTCCTGGTACCAAATCAATTGCGCAATCGTATTCTCTATGAGGAGGTAAGACTTCGGAGGCCTCTTTAGAGAAAACATCAGCGAAGTCCTGAACAAACTCAGGTAGAGTGTTCACCTCCTCAGGGGGAGAAATAGAATTAACAGAAAAACATGACGTCATGCATTCATTACCCCATTTGGTAACATCCCCAGTATTCCAGTCAAACGTGGGATTATGCAACTGCAACCAGGGAAGGCCTAAAACCAAATCGGACGATAATCCCTGCATCACCAGTACAGAGCACTGCTCCAAATGCATGGAGCCAACAAGGAGTTCAAAAACAGGGGTATGCTGAGTAAAATAACCATTAGCAAGAGGAGTGGAGTCGATACCCACTACCGGGACAGGTTTAGGCAAATTAATCAATGTCATAGCTAGAGACATAGCAAATTCCACAGACATAATATTAGCAGAAGACCCTGAATCCACGAAGGCACTGCCGGTAGCAGACCTACCACCAAAAGAGACCTGAAAGGGAAGCAAGATTTTATTACGTTTCATATTGACGGGAAATACCTGTGCGCCCAAGTGACCTCCCCGATGGTCACTTAGGCGCGGAAGTTCCTCCGGTTGCTTATTTTTACGCCTAGGACATTTGTTCACTTGATGCTTGTCATCCCCACAGTAGAAACAGAGACCATTCTTCCTGCGGAACTCTCTACGTTGTTGGGGGGGCACGGAGGCCTCGAGTTGCATAGGTACCTCCGAGTCTTCCGTGGAAGAACGAAGCAACGGAACCTCGGGAGGCATCATGGGGGAGTCAGAGGAGAAAACACAAAAACGTTCAAGTCGTCGTTCCCTGAGACGTCGGTCAAGTCGTACCGCTAAAGCCATAACCTGATCTAGGGAGTCAGAAGAGGGATAGCTAACTAGCAGGTCTTTCAGGGCGTTCAACAGACCCAATCTAAACTGGCACCTTAAGGCAGGGTCATTGCACCGAGAAGCTACACACTACTTCCTAAAGTCAGAACAATACTCCTCAACAGGTCTCTTACCCTGACGTAAGGTCACCAGCTGACTCTCGGCAAAGGCAGTCTTGTCAGTCTTGTCATAAATGAGCCCGAGAGCAGAAAAGAAAAGATCAACGGAGGAAAGTTCAGGGGCGTAAGGAGCCAAGGAGAAGGCCCATTCTTGGGGCCGTCCTGGAGCTGGGACATAATTATACCCACCCGCTGGCTCTCAGAACCAGAGGAGTGGGGCTTTAAGCTAAAATAGAGCCTACAACTCTCCCGAAAGGAGAAAAAAGTCTTCTGGTCCCCTGAGAACCGGTCAGGCAACTTGAGGTGGGGTTCAGAAGGTGAGATGAGGGGCACTACCAGGGTAGCATCAGGCTGGTTGTCCCTCTGAGCCAGGGCCTGGACCTGTAGGGAGAGGCCCTGCATTTGCTGAGCCAGGGTCTCAAGGGGGTCCATAGTAGTGTCAGGGACCAGGGTAGACTAGGTATATGGGCTTGTGATTATGTAATGTCAGGGTAGGGAGACAGACAGGTGAGCCCTAATCTACCCGCCACTCAGTCCCTGCCTACTTGCAACGACCCGCCCTAGGCGACGAGGTACAACTGGGCGACGGTCCCTACACTCAATAGGTGCACGACAGACAAACAGACAAGGGTACAACGAAGCCAGGGAAATGGGGAAGTTGCCCACGGGAACAACAAGCGAAGTGAACGAGCCGAGTCAAACCAGGAGATGAGTGAGGTACAAAAACGCAGAGCAGAAGAGTGGTCAGTAAAGCCAAGGTCAATAACAATCAGAGGGTCAGTAGTTCAAGAAGCTGCAGCAGGGCCAGGAAACCAGCAGAGAAGAATCACAAGCAAAGGAGGAACAGGAAAGGCAGGTATAAATAGACAGAGGGCGGGAGCTAGCTCCGTCTGGCCAGGCTGTGATAGGCTCTCCCACTCCTAAGCCTGCCATCCTGGGTGGTGGAAGATGGAGTCAGTCTCACAGACATAGAAGCAGGTGCAGACTGATTACCTATGGGTGTCGACACAGAAGTTGTGTCTGGCAGATCCTTAAGGGTATGTTCACACGATAGCAGGCATTTACGTCTGAAAAGACAGACTGTTTTCAGGAGAAAACAGCTGCCTCGTTTCAGACGTAAAAGCTCCTCCTCGCATTTTGCGAGGCTTCTCTGACAGCCGTAAATTTTGAGCTGTGCTTCATTGAGTTCAATGAAGAACGGCTCAAATTACGTCTGAAAGAAGTGTCCTGCACTTCTTTTGACAAGGCTGTATTTTTACGCGTCGTCGTTTGACAGCTGTCAAACGACGACGCGTAAATGACAGGTTTTCTGCACAGTACGTCGGCAAACCCATTCAGATGAATGGGCAGATGTTTGCCGACGTATTGTAGCCCTATTTTCAGACGTATAACGAGGCATAATACCCCTCGTTTATGTCTGAAAATAGGTCGTGTGAACCAACAATGAGTTATTTGAAACCTTAGAGGAGTACAAATCAGAGTAGAACTTAGCAAAGACGTCATTAATGGCTAAGGGGTCACTGACAAGCATCCCAGTAGACGAGGTGGTTTCTAAAATAGGATTCGGTGTGGTGTCCTCTCTGGCTAAGTAAGCCAGAAAGAGGCCATTCTTATCCCCCTGCTCAAAAACTCTCTATTAGGAATATAAGGTTTTCTTCTGGTAAGTTCAGTAAGTAAAAGGGTATATTCACGTTGCTTCGCCATGAATGTAGTAAAGGCCGAGGTGTCCCTAGTCCCAAGATATTCCTCCTCCGCTACAACCAGTTCAGCCTCCAATACTATACGTTGTTTAGCTAGTCCCTTTCTATGTGAGGATATTACTTGTACAACCACCCCTCTGATATATGCTTTGAATGCATCCCACAACAGATTGCTATCAGTCGGTCCTAGGTTAGTATTCCGGAAACCAGTAGTTTCTTGTTCTAAGGAAGTTGCGACCTCCGTGCAGGAGAACCATAAGGACTCAATCTCCATATTTTCTGTTTTGCAACTTCAGGGAACCCCAGAGTGATCATAGGGGGTGAATAGTCTGAGATACCCCGAGGGGTATTGTGCATCTACCACATATACTAGAGATGCATCATTTCCAAATGCCAGGTCGATGAATAGGCTAAGGAATGAGGGTAACGAGTTCACCAAATTTCCCGCAAATGATAAGTTGCAGCTAGGGCTGGGTGATTAATCAAATTAATTCGATTAATTCGCCCTCCAGAATCGTTGAATCGATTCTGTAGTGGCGCTGTCGCGCTGTACTTCAGGGGGAAGCTCCCCCCGCCTCATCGTCTCTGCCTGGTCTGCCCCGTCCTGTCTCTGCTTCCCCGTGGAACAGCAGTTCCGTGGAGAAGCAGAGACTCCTCGCATATAGCCACACCCCCCCCTTGTAGATCGCGCAGTTGAATCCCCGGCCAAAGCGTCGGCAACCTCTGGCCGGGGATTCAGCTCCTAGTGGTAGCTACAGCGGCACGATCTACAAAAAGGGGGTGGTGCGATCTACAAGGAATTGGGATGCGATCTACAAGGAAGGGGGGTGCGATCTACAAGGGAGGAGGTGCTGCGATCTACTAGGGGGGTGGGGTGCTATCTGCTAGGGGTTTGGCACTATCTACATGGGCACTGTGGTACTATATTCGGGGGTGGCACTATGTGGGCACTGTCATTGTCCACTCAGGGTTGGGAGGAGGCATAGGCACAGTAAGTGGCCGTTAGGGTACCATTTGGGGGTGTTGTTGCCTTTAAATTTCTGTCTACAGTTGATACTGCCCACCCGTGTTTATACTATAAGGTACTTGTAGGCTTCTACAGTGGAAACATAAAGATGTGTGTCCTTTTGGCATACATTTGGCAGATTGACATCTGGACAACTTTCTTTTTACAGTACTGAAAGTGTTGGCGCATCTGCCTCTAATTCTACAAGGAGGAACACAGAGGGTTTTCTTTCTCACAGGTTTTGTGAGAATAAGTGAAAAAAAAATCTTAGCATGCATTCTGTATTATGGAAGCATTAATTCTAGGAGAGAATACGGCCAGAAGGAGGTAGACGTGGAATAGCTATGTGTTTGAGCTCAAATGTGGCCTGATGCCAGGGCAACTGCCTGCTTCACATTGCACCCTGAATTCAATGGACACAAATTTACTGTTATTGAAATATCAAATATATTTTACAAAATAAAAAACCATATTAAACATTTAAAAAAAACACAAGAAAGAAATGATTGTTATAAGCAACAAAACCTTAGCTGTATATATGGATACATATGCACTTATATATTGACTTACTTGAATGGGACACTGCTGCAAAACCTTTCACAGTCGCTATGGAAGTAACGGTAGGTGCACGTCTGTACAGCCTAATACCCGTGGGAAACAATGAAGAGGCTGCAGCTCTCGCGTGAGCACTCCTACCCCTTCAACTAGCTGATCGGCAGGAGCCCCCCCCCCCCCCAGATCTAATATTGATGGCCTCTGTGACCAGTGACAGAAAGAAAATATGTGGTGGCTGACATCTTACTGCCAGTTAAGAAAGGGAAAGTAGAGATGTCTCTATTCCCTGATAGCAAATCTGTTGCCTTCTTTGTGAGCAAAATAAATGCTGTGTTAGTAGTGAAGTAATGACAAACCCTATAGGTGACTGCATATGAGAGATCATACAACAATATATGTTTAAGGTACTTGCATTGTACTCCATTAAAATGTAAGGACTGTACTTTATGTAGTGTTAGAGCATCATGGTTTCTGTATATAATGGAGAAATGACAGTTATTTCAGATCCGTTTTCGAATGGACACCAGCGAATCCTAACTAACCCCATTCACTTCAATGGGATCCATCAGACTTTTTATCTGGGTTCCGATGCTTTCCATGGTAAAAATAGTGATGTAAACAGAGTGTTAGTGAAAAAGGACATGTCATTTGAACTCCAATTTACATATTTTACTGATTGTATGGAAACAAAGAAGAAATAGAAAAAAATGTTGGCAGATTGATGGAATACTGTAACTCCCCCACAAATATTGCTTAAAAAAATCTGTGCTGATGGAATATTTTTGTAGTCTATATTCAGAATAGTTCTGAGGTCTTCTTTTTGTCATGAGTTGAAGGTTATAGGACAATGTAATTACTGTCAGACCACCAACAGGACGCCAGCAAATACAGTAACAGGAATGAAAGAGCCAGCTGGCAATGCACATGATAGATCCATATGTGATTAGACTTTATTTAATGGCAGCTTCCAGCGTCTATTTACAATCCTTCATATATTTTAGTATATGAACTCTTGTGTCATAGACATTATTTTGTATTTTTATAGGGACATTTTTTATTCTTGCCAACCTTTCTGCTGTTATCTATGCAACGCAGCAGAATATTTTAGTGTTTTGAAAATAGAAGATAATAATGTTATACAGCGGCCTGTTAATGACTCCAAGGACAATAAACGAACAGATGCTAGACTATCGGGCTCTGACATTCTGCATCCAATGTGGACAAAGAGTTTTCATTTTCAGAGCCCTTTAGGGATTTCTAGAAGATAAATCCTGCATAGTTCTCCTAGTTGAACTGACATACCTGGCAATGCTGTTCTGCTGTGGGGTTCAGGGTTTTAGAAAACTGCAGCCCATTAGGAGCAGGCGATTGCACTGTGTCTTGTCTCACCTCAGCTACAACTCCCTAGGGAGCGCACTATTTAGGGTCAGCTAGTGTAATTATTACGCTGGCTCATATTTGACCTGTATATGAAGGAGACGGCAATCCTTACTACACACAAGATAATCACCAGTGAAGGTAAATCAATCAGGTCTCAGATTGAAAGAGAGTAAGTCAAGAAATGAGTGTCTTTTCAAAAGTAGTAGAAACTGAACATATGATAATGTTTGACATTTGTCAAGCAAACAAGTGCAATTACTATGTATTATGTATTAGATCACACTTGCACATTGCATTATACATATCAAAGACTAAAGACATTTAAACCTGAAAATGTGACAGCCTTTAAAGGCTATGTACACCTTCGAAATCGTTTTGTTTTTTTTACTTTTCTTTAATAAAAATGTCTATCAATGTGTTGGGTGCAACTTTCTAAATACTTTTTATTAAAAATTATGTTTACTTTTTGAGATACAGCTGCTTTGAATTCTGTATATAGAGCAGCTGTATCTTGCGCTGAGACCTGAATCCATTAGGTCAGCGGCACTGACGGGTTCAGTGGCAGCGGGTGCTATCAATCACATCTCAGAGACATGCAGGACCAGCTGACATTGAACCCGTCAGTGCCACTGACCTGACAGATACAGGTTTCAGTGCAAGATACAGATGTTCTTTATACAGGATACAAAGCAGCTGTATCTCAAAAAGAAAAAATTATTTTCAATAAAAAGTATTTAGAAAGTTGCACCAAACACAGTGATAGACATTTTTATAAAAAAAAAAAAAAAAAAACATTATTTTAAAGGTGTACATAGCCTTTAACCCCTTGTGACCACCAGAGGAAATGATCCTGAGGTCCCACCCTACAAATATACAGAACATGTAGATTGTTTTTAATCGCATCATAACCATTGCTGCTGATCATTGTACATGCAGGACATATCATCATAAGGTTGAATAAGTGATTTGGGAATCACTCAGAAGAAATAAATCCTAGTGGCAATTGATTTGCTCCAAAGTACCTTCAAAGGTAATTGTCTTCTGCTGGACTTGTGGGGCTAATAGTTGTGTCAGGCCCTGGGCCATCCGGAGGCCTATCTAGTAATATGGTGAGCCAGTCCAACATTGGGTCTTATGCACATGGCCGTATTATGACTCCTACTGTAACTGTGTTTGCTTCCAATGCTATACAAAGGCCCACAGAGGTTTCATGAGGAAAAATAAAAACACATGGATTATACCTTTCTATGTCGTATTACAGAAACAATTCTATAGTGGAGAATACATTGACTCCCAGAGGCAGTCTACAGCTGCACATGAGGGCCTACGGTTTTGTAATATGGACCTATACCCATATGAACTCCATGTAAAGCCTTACAGGTTCCGTGCACACGACTTGCCATGTGCATGAGCCTTTAATTTCAACTATGCAAATAAAGACAATAATCTCAAACTGTTACTGATATAAATGCTATATGTAATTTTGTATCATCGACAGCCCTTTCCTAATTTGAAGTACAATAGACTCAGTTCTCACGAGGGTTGGCGAGATCAATTTTTTTTCTTTACCAAAAAAAGGAATAGATCCCAGATGACGGACTCTGGAAAATGTTCCCTAAGGAAGGGAGAATGCATCTCTCCGACACTTGTGACAACTAACATAAATAATTCAGCATGCCACACCATGAACAGTTTGTTGCAACCAATCATTAAGGGCTCCATTAATAAAACACCAAGGCGTCCGAAGATGTAGATCTCATTAAGTAAAAGTGTAAATTAGTTTTCCAATGCTTGCTTTGACATTTCGTAGTTACCATGTCCTAAAGATTACAGTATTAGAGCATCTATTCCCCAGGAGAGGAGTCATGAAACTATTTACTAAGACTTCAACAAGGGAAGGATTTATATTCGTGCTGTCAAAGTTTCTCCCATTCTTCTTGATTAGGGTCCAGCTGAGAGAATTAATCACAGTAGTCCTGGGCTGGGACAATTCTTCACTGCCCTGACAAGTGGGGCTGTCTAATGAAATCAGCATCATGACTACTACACTACAGTACATTATTGAGCATTACAGTAGAGTCAGGTTCCGGGAGGAGGACAGAATTATTTTTTTACTAATATTGTTAATCAAAACAAAAAGAGCCAATTACTAATTCTCCTTGGATTCCTAGAAAATGGAAGGGAGGATTCTTATGCAGCAGATTTTGTTGCAGAAATTTGTACGACTGAAAATCCGTTCCATTCATCCCGAATGGAACTTGCAGAAATCCATGCCCCTGCTGCAGAAACAACCACATTCAGATGTATAGAACTGATTTTCAGCTGCAGAAATTTCTGCAACAAAATCTGCCGTGTGTGACTGCACCCCAACACTAGGTTCCCACGGGACGCATACGCTGCGTAAAAACCATGCAGCGTATCCAACCTGGAACCCGCAGTACATTCTGTCTGAAAACTGCACCACATTGTGGGGCTTTTTTTCGGACGGAATTTCCGCCATGGAAAGCAGTGGTAAAAAACGCTCATACTTACGTAGGTCATTGTTATGGTGATGCGTCCCTCCATTGCAGTCCATTCCGGCCTTCCTAGATGACGCTGCAGCCCATGTGACCGCTGCAGCCTGTGATTGACTGCATTCACATGGGATGTAACGTCATCCCAGGAGGCTGAACTGCAGGAAGGAGGAGGGCATTCTGGGTTAGTATGATTTTTTTTATTTTCCGTAGTTGCGATTTTTGCGGCCTAAAGTCGCAACACTGGGCTTTCTGTTGCGGGTTTTGCATTCCCATCAAATTCAATGGGGAAAACCTGCAACGGAAAATCAACAAAAACGCAGCATAAATTGACATGCTGCAGAATTAAATTCAATTTATTAACGTTTCCGCAGCGTGGGCATGAGATTTTCTGAATCTCATCCACTTTGCTGCTACTGTAAATGCTGTGGAATTTCCGCACAGAATTCCATTGTGGAAATTCCACAGCATTTAGGCTATGTGGGAACCCGTGACACTAGCAAAATATTTTTAACTGCCCCGCCCGCCCAAATGTGTAGTCGACAACGGGAGATGCAGCACTCTTTCTATATTTCTCATGGAAGCTACTGTTTTGTGTCTTTTTTTGTATGGAAGACCCAGCAGATCTTTATGACATATGTAGAACACTGTGATGCAAACATTTGTGCAGTTTGGTGGATTTCAAACCCATAAACTATTCTTTAACTATCTGTAAAATGTTGAAATATACATTAGAGGCATGTCAAAATGACTACTTCACACAAACCACAGTTATAGCTACTGATCTGATGTGGCATATTTAACAATTTTTAAGAGAATCAATGATTTATTCATGTCATACTTAGCACGATCATATTCTGCAGCGCTGTACATAGAATGTATCCACTCACATCAGAGGTCGGTATAAATCGAATTTCATCTCTCACACAGACTCCAGAGCTAATTTTCTATGAGGCCACATTCACTTATCGGCATGCTCATGTCACAGAAAAAATTATTACATTTTAAAAATTGTATTTCAAATTTTAAAATCTAGAATTTCAGCATATGCAGATTTAAAAAAAATGGAGACAGTTAACATACTAATTCAATCATTCATAAAAGTTTTAATGTTTCATCAGTAATGCTTGTATTAGTTCCACCCACTATTGGGGGAGTTTATGAACATATGGTGTTTTATATTCCAGTCTTAAACTAAACAAATTCAGCATGAAACATGGCAAATTTATTAAGATGCGACTTTTAACGGCATAAAAACATGGCGGAAAGCCTTTAAAAAAAATCCCCCCTTATGTCTTTTTGAGAAATTAGGCACCTTGTGGCACTTAGGGTATGTGCACACACACTAATTACGTCCGTAATTGACGGACGTATTTCGGCCGCAAGTAGTGGACCGAACACAGTGCAGGGAGCCGGGCTCCTAGCATCATACTTATGTACGATGCTAGGAGTCCCTGCCTCTCTGCAGGACAACTGTCCCGTACTGTAATCATGTTTTCAGTACGGGACAGCAGTTCCACGGAGTAGCAGGGATTCCTAGCATCATACATAAGTATGATGCTAGGAGCCCGGCTCCCTGCACTGTGGTCGGTCCGGGACTTGCGGCCGAAATACGTCCGTCAATTACGGACGTAATTAGTGTGTGTGCACATACCCTTAGGCTGGATTCTCAGGCAGCATTTTGCTTTGTTTTTGTGGCATTTTCATTGGCGTTTTTCCACAAGTGTTACTTTAAAATCTAAAGTGAATTATTGAAAATTTAACCTACAAACTCTTTTGATTTGTGGCGTTTTTGGGATGGGTGACGTTTTTGTTTAAATACAGAATTCCCTCAGTATGGTGTTTTTCTTCTAGGCTTTTCTATAGAACGGCAGAAAAAAGGCATGTACAAAATGTTTCACGGTAAAAAATGCCACCAAAAGCAATTTTTAAAAAAACACCATGAAAATCTCCAAAATTCATGGCTTTTTATTAAGCTTTAAAACCGCTGAAAGAATAGTGTGTGTGAAGGAGACCTTATGGTCTTTATTCCATGCATATATTAATTTACAATATACATAGAAGGATTTCTATCAATTGTCCTATCTGGAATCTGAATTTATAAATGAGATTTTCTGCCTATCGAATTAATAAAGCAGAAATATGGGAAGATTAGTGTGCATTGTTTATATAAACACTCCATAAAAAGGAGACCACCACATATTTAAAGGACTTAAGAGACCAAAGGAATTCTGATTTCCCATTGGCCTCGTAAACCTTGTAGGATCATTTTATGACTACATTCTCTCAGCCTGTATTGTGATGCTGCAGAGAAATTGATTTCAATAACTCCAAGAATGACAATGCAAATCTATCTGGATGATTGCCAGGTAATTAGCAAATGTGTGGCTTATGGAAGAAAACACATGAGGAAAATAACCCAACTATTACTGTAGGTCACTGACATTAGAAAATTGAACATTGACTATGATTACAAATACAGCGCATGATGAGAAAACTAGATGATGTAATGCTTAGTCAGTCCATTTTATAAATAACACATGACAGGTGATAATATCACATACACTTCTATCAAGAGAAATCTGTCACGTAGAAATATGACAGCTTTAATAGCAACAGGATTCATACACCTTCTACGCTGACATGACTGAGAATTTGTGTATTGGTTGTTCTTTTCCTCTATAATATATGTTGTGTAAACCACAGGAAAGTGAGTTCTAGTATTGGGAAAGTGGATGCACTAATCTGTTCAAACAAAAGTAGAAAACCTCTACTTAATAATATAATATAATAATAATCTTTATATAGCGCCAATATATTCCGCAGCACTTTACAATTCAGAGGGAACATGTATAGACAATATCAGACAGGACATATTGACAAAATTGATTAACAATTCAAGCAATAAGAGTGAGGACCCTGCTCGCAAGAGCTTACAGTCTATGAGCAAATAAGGGAGAGACAAAATGTGAAAGATGCTTAAGTACAATGGTCCAGCCATCTTTTATACATATGGGGTAGTATACATAAAGCTGCATGTGCCAGTCACCAGCCAGTGTCTGTGTATGACAGATACTGCTGAATGAAAGGGTCAGGTTCGGTGCAGCACGAGAACTGGTGCAGCACGAGAAAAATCTTGGAGACGGGAATGGGAGGTTCGGATTATGGTGGATGTTGATGTAAGATCATTGGCAGAATGTAGAGCATGGATACGGTGGTAGACAGACATAAAGGGAGGAGATGTAAGGAGGTGCAGCACTGAGAAGAGCTCTGTGGTTTAGAGTAATAAGTTGAAATTGTTTTCAAAAGTGAATGGGCAAACAGTGCAGTGACTGCCACAGGGTGGAGGTATTGGTGTAGCGGTTTGTCAGAAAGATGAGCCTGGCTGCTGCATTCAGGATAGACCGATGATGGGAGAGTTTATTGAGGGGAAGATCGATTAGTAATAATTTACAGTAGTCAGAACGAGATTGAATCAGAGTGACAATGAGAGTTTTTGAGTAACGGAATGGTCTGAGTAAAACATAACCCCAAGAAAGCGGGCGTTTTGCCTAGGAGTTATGGTAATGTCGCACACTGACATGGAGACATCAGATTTATGTAGGTTAGTAGATGGGGTAAACACAAAAATGTTTCAGTTTGATAGAGAGCGAACATGATGTTAGAGACAGCTGACAGACAATCACTGGTGTTTTGTATTAGAGCAGGGGGACGTCACGGGAAGAGGTATATAATTGGGTGTCATCAGTGTACAAATGGTATAGGAAGTCAAATCTGCTGATGGTTTGTCCAATAGGGGCTTTGTAGAGAGAAAAGAGGAGAGGACCTAGGACTGATCCCTGAGGAACCCCAACAGTGAGGATAAGAGGAGAAGAAGTAGAATCAGAGAGCAGTGACCTTAAGGCCAATAGAGTTGAGCATATTACGTAGAAGTTAGTGGTCTACAGTGTCAAAGACAGCAGAGAGATCCAGAAGAATCAATAGAGAGTAATTGTTATTAGATTAAGGCATCAGGAGATTATTTGAGACTTTAGTAATGTCCTTTTCTGTAGATTGTAGAGTGCAGAAACCACATTGTAAGGGGTCAAGAAGAGAGTTAGTAGAGAGATAGCGGATTATGCAAGAGTAGACCAAGCGTTCCAGAAATTTAGAGATGAAGGGTAGATTAGAGACAGGTCGATAGTTGGCTGCGCAGGAAGGGTCAAGAGATGTTTTTTCAGTAATGGGGTTATAACAGCAGGTTCAAAATAGGGGAGAAAGCTCCCAGAAGAAAGACAAAGGTTAAATATTTTAGTTTGGTAACTAGTGACAGCCTGGGAGGGAGGCTGCATGAGGTGTAAGGGAATATGATCCCTAATTCAGGTAGTAGGACAAGAAAAAGAGAGAAGCCTGGAGACGACTTCTTCTGTTATTGGGTCAAGAATTAAGAAGAGAAAGTGTGGGAGGGAGATCCATTAGGAGACTGGGAGATAATATCATGATGGATGTTGTCAACTTTAACTTTAAAGTAAGTGGCCAGGTCTTCAGCACTTAGATCTGTGATATGCACCTGCATTTTAGGACTAAGGAGGGAGTGAAAAGTATCAAAGGGTTGTTTTGGATTATTAGATAGTGTGGAGATGAGAAAGGTGAAATAGAATTGTTTGGCAAGTTGAATGTAAGTTATGATCATGAATTTGTAATGGAGGAAACCTGGTAACATATGCGATTTTTCTCCACTGACCTTCAGCACCACTAGGGAAAAGCGAGACTGAGGCATGTGCCAAGGTTGCCGCCATCTTTGTCGGGAGGTTCGAAGTGTAGTGGAGGCTGCTTCATCCAAGGCAATTTTGAGAGTTTCATTGTAATGTTTGGCAGCCAGATTGGAACTAGAGAGGGAAGAAATAAGGGACGATGAGTACTGTAGACTGTGTGTGAGTTGCTGAGTGTTGATGACATGTCGATTTCTATATGTCTGATGGGTAGGCATGTCCTGAGGAAGCAGATGAGTTTTGAAAGTAAAAAAAAGAGAGACGGTTGTGGTCAGAAATCGGGAGAGGAGAGTTAATAAAGTGAAGCTGAGCAGAGCTGTAAGAAGACAGACCAGATCAAGACAATTCTCGTCTTCATGTGTAGGAGAATTACTCAGTTGTGCAAGGCCTAGGAAAGAAGTTAGAGATAGAAACTGAGAGGCAGATGAGGAGATTGGGTTATAAATGAGGATGTCCCCCATTTGAGAGTGGGTATTTTAGAGGAAAGGAAATGTAAAAGTCAGGCAGGAAAGTGCCTGAAACTGGCAAGGTGAACCGTGGGGGGGGGAGGGAGACAACCGCTACACAGAGGGGGAACGGTTGAAAAAGTCTGAGGGTATGGACCTCACAGGAGGGGAATTTGAGTTAGGGTTCCCGGGGAATGAACTGAAAAGTGCAGTGTGGGGAAAGAAGAATGCCTTCTCCTCCACTCTCCCTGTTCTTAAGCCTGAGGGCATGAGAGAATTGTAGACCACCATGAGATAGAGCAGCAGGGGAAGCCGTGTCAGACAGGTGTAGCCATGTTTCTGTAAGAGCCAGGAGGTTGAGAGAGTTAGAGGAAAATATCGTAAATTAAGGTGAGTTTGATGCACATGGACGGAGAGTTCCATAGCGCACAGTTAAAAGAGACAGGAGAAGACATACAACGAGTGCTATTAAGATTTGCAGGGTTTCTATGTGTGGCAGGCAAGAGGTTGAACTTAGCAGTGTAAAAGGGAGGACCAGGGTTAGTAGAGATGCCCCCTGCAGCTAGTAGCAGGAGAATGGAGAGAGTCAGCAGATGTTTCAGTGATTTATGGAAGCGACTTTTCTTTTGAAAACTGGGATGAGATGGTTAGAGGTGATTGAGGAAAGTTAATAGTGCATGTGAGCCATACATGGGTGAGGGAGGAAGAGAGGGATTGATGTGGATTGAATCCATCAAAGGCATAAATGAGCGGTATGTTTAAAAAGCAAACAACAGCTAAAATGACGACTGATGCAGTGAACATGGTGAGGATTCTTTGTGGAAAACAGACAATAAAATAACTATAATAATTGTAACATATGCAATTTTGTTTGTTTAGATCCCATAGTTTACCAATCTCATGCCATGTCTAAAGGCCATGTACTGTATAGCTGCCATGACGCTTTGACAATATGACACTTTGACAAAGATGACCTTTGCCTTCGTGCCACTCCTTCATGAGTGCCTTCCCTTATGCTAGATCCAAATTCACTTAAAGGGGTATACCCATCCCAGACATTCATGGCATATCCATAGGATATGCCATCAATGTCTAAGAGACTCAAAAACAGGGGTCCCGGGACCCCGTCCCTGCCTGGTGAGGCAGACGCTGACTGCTACATACAGGCGAGGAATAAGTGCAGACGTGGTCAGGATTACGGAAACAGCATAGCTCACTGAGCTATTTTGTTTCCGTAATCTCCATAGAAATTAGGGGATTTAGGGCAACAGCATAGCGCAGCTAGCTACATTATTTCAGTAACTTGGGAGTTTACTTAGGACCCTGTTCTCTAGTTAAGTGTGGGTCCGAGAGCTGGGACCTCATCTATCAGACATTCATGGCATATACTATGGATATATATCATCAGATAGCGCACCATTGATGGAGATTTGCCCTGCTCCCCAACTGCTCCGCTCAGGAGCTGCCAAGACTTAGAGGGAACATTGGCTGTGTGGCACTATATACAAGGGAGGGGGGCTGTGACACTATATACAATGGGGGGCTGGGTGGCACTATATACAAGGGAGGGAGTCTGTGTGGCACTATATGCAAGGGGGCTGTGTGACACTAAATACAAGGGGGACTATGTGGCACAATCTACTAAGGGGAGGTTGTGTGGCACTATCTATTAGGGGGGTCTGTACAGCACTATATACAAGGGGGAGGGCTGTGGGGCACTATCTACAGGCGGCCATGTGTGGCGCTATCTACAGGGGGCTGTGTGTGGGTTATCTACAGGGAGCTGAGTGTCACGCTATATACAGGGACCCCAAAGGGTAACATCCTCTTAGGTATACCTGCCCACTATAGCAGCGTAGCAGCTGCTACAGGACCCGGGGGGCCTGCACCGCCAGGCACATCACATTTATTGGCTGGGCGGCACAAGCCCCCTCATGATCGGTGGCATTGCTAGCACTATATACGGGGGAGGGGCTGTGTGGCACTATATACAAGAGGAGGAGGGAGCTGTGTGGCACTATATACAAAGGGGCCTGTGTGGCACAATATACAAGGGGGGCTGTGTGGCACTATACACAAGGGGGGCTGTGTGCCATTATATACAAGGGGGGCTGTGTGGGGGCTGTTTGGCACTATATACAAGGGAGGGGGCTGTGTTGCACTATATACAAGAGAGGGTGGCTGTGGTACTATATACAATAGGAGGCTGTGTGGCACTATATACAAGGGAGGGGGGCTGTGTGATTACGAGTTTGTTAAGAGAAGGGGTGGGGAATGTCCGGCCCACGGGCCATAGAGGGCAAGATCATTTGGTCTGGCCCGGCCTCACTTGGACCGCGCTGCCGCCGCGACATTCGCTACTTGGCTCCCTCCGCCCTACACACTCACATTTAGGAGCAGGAGGAGGGCAGATGAAGCCAAGTAAGGCAGCGGTGGTCTGAGTGAGTTAGGTGCGGGCCGGCCCGAGAGTGGACCAGTCCGGTCACCTGACCTGAGTCACCTGACCTCGCATCAGTGACGTGATGTCAGGTGACCGGACTCGTCCACTCACGGGCCAGCACAGTCCAGTGACCTGACCTGAGTCACCTGACCTCACGTCAGTGACGTGATGTCAAGTGACTGGACTGGTCCACTCCCGTCACAGCACGCACCAACCTCACTGACCGCCGATGTGTCATTCTCTGCTTGGCTCCGTCCACCCTACTCGCTCACATTTAGGAGCAGGAGGAGGGCGGACGAAGCCAAGTATGGCGGCCGTCTGGGTGAGACATAGAACCTGTCCTAAACGCATGAAGTGAGGTCAGGTGACATCAAGGACATTTATGATATATCCACAGGATTTGTCATAAATGTCAGATAGGTGCGGGTCCCAGCTCTATTTCTAGAATGGGGCCCCCTAAACCCCGTTCTACCTCTTTGTGTTGTGGCTGAAGCTTGTTATTTCTGATCATGAATAAGAAAACAGCATAACTCGCATGCTACTTTGCTTCCATAACTGCCATTCACTACTATGGGAGTTACAAAAACAGCGTAACTCAGCGAGCTTCGCTGTTTTCTTCTTCAAAGGCTAACTCTAGAGGCTATTACTAACCCCATTATTACACTGGTACCCACCACCACCAGGGGTACTGGTAAGAGCCGGGTGTGATCCAGTACCCGACCATCTGTAGTGATGGCCAGGCACTGGGGTTCGAAGGCTGAAATTATTAGGCTGGGACAGCCCAAAAACATTGGGCCTTCCCACCCTGGTAATGCTAGCCTGCTGCTGATATGTTGTATCTGGCTGGCAATGAAAAATAAGGGGGACCCCACGTTGGGAGCCGATTTTAAAAAAATAAATAAAAAAATTCTAATAATAATAATTGGAAAAAATGATGTGGGGTCCCCCCATTTTTCATAATCAGTCAGATACAACATAGCAGCAACAAGCTAGCATTACCAGGGTGGGATGGGCCAATGTTTCTGGCATTTCCAAGTCTAATAATACCAGCCTGCAGCTGCCCCAGTGCCTGACCTTCACTACAGATGTTCGGGTACTAGATTGTATCCAGCCCTTCCCGGTACCCCTGATGGTGGTTGGTACCGGGGTAATAATGAGTGTTAGTGCTAGCATTTTCACTAGCTAATATTAAGACCTGCCTTAGTAATGGACGCTGTCAATCATCCAGTGGCCATTACTAATGTGGTAGTGTTAGGTTTAAAAAAAATACAAGGACATAGAAAAAATATTTTGTTGAAATAAAAAAGCCACTACACAATCCTCGTTAACCATTTTATTGAGAATAAAAAAAACGCCGTCAACGAAGTAGTGCAACAACCGAACCTGTAAAAAAACACAAACACCAAAAAAAATTAGTAACATAAAAAAGCAAAGCAGTTCATACTTATACTTACCTTTCTTGGGTCCAGCGCTGGAGCCGCAATGTCAGCGAGCTAGGCCCTATATGTGATAAAGTCTGCTGGGCCACTGCTATCCAGAGCTATAGGGTCGTAGTGCTATAGATATGCTGTCTCCTATATATATATATATATATATATATATATATATATTTATTTATACACATATACATACTAGGGATGTCACGATACCAGGATTTGGACTTCGATACCAATACGTGTAGTATTGCGATTTCGATACCAAAACAATACTTTGCCAACAGTAATAAAAAATAAAAAAAGTTCTTCCATTTTCTAATGTGAGGCAAGTGGTGTAATGAATTTTGAATGTGCCTCACATTAATAGTAATTAACCCCATCATGTTTGGGGTTAATTACTATTAATGTGAGGCACATGGATGTTAAATTCATCACACCACGTGCCCCACAATAAGTGAAAGAAAGCAGTTTTTATTTTATATTTTTACAGTGTAGACCATAAATGATGCAAAAAAAATAATTGTGGTGCAGGTTATTACGACCGCGCCAATACCCAATATGTGTATATTTTATGTATTGAGACTTATTTTAAAGTTTATTGTAAAAAAAAGGTGTCTGTGTATTTTTTTAATTTAATATTGCTTTATGATTTTACTTTATTTTTATATTTTAATGTACTGGCATATATCTATATGCCAGTACATTAGCCTGTGTACTGATAGTATACAGGCAGTTGTTAGGACATACCTAAGTATGCCCTAACAACAGGAAATATGGTAAGACAGCCGTGGGGTCCTTCAATGGACCCTGGGCGGTCTGCCCATATATGGTATGGCCCTCAATCACGTGACAGGGATTCCTGTTATGCGATCCAAGGGGCATCCCCCCTTCTCATTTCCTCTTGAATGCTGCAGTCAGCTTTGATCGCAGAATTCAGGGGAATAACGGCAGAGATGAGAGGTTTCTCTGAGCTCCGTTATAGAGTGGGGCTGCAGTTGTGTAATACAGCCATTGCCCCGCTCCTGACAATAAGTGCGTGGCGATCAGCATGAGGTAATGCAGCCGGAGCTGCACTAATAAGCGGCAGCGTAGGCACTGAAGACAGAACATGGGGGTGTTTTGCAGTGCGCCCGCCATGTTATCTGTCTTCAGTGCCGGCGCTCATTGATGCAGCGTTGGCTGCATCGCATCATCCTGACGGCTCGCACTTGTCAGGACTCCGGAGCAGGGCAATGACTGTATTACACAGCCGCAGCCCCGCTCTCATACATTCATGTATTACTATACTAAGCCGTGCGACAGCATAGCTAAGTATCGAAATACATGAAATAACGGTATCGAATCGTTTGGGGATGCACGGTATCGAAACAGTATCAAAGTTTTGATGCATCGTGCATCCCTAATACATACACGCGAATACCTTTTTTTTTGGGGGGGGGGGGGGCACATAAGTATTGGGGCTATTGCCCCTGACATTTTAAGACCTTAGCTATGCCCCTGGCTGCTAGTGTGGCACAACTGTATTGGGGGGGGGGCAAGAAGGACTTTTGAGCCTTTAGCTACGCCCCTGGCTACTGGTCAGTACTGCAGTCTGTAATTGGATGCTGTGGTCATGAATTGGTGACATTACCACGGACGACACATCACTAGAGACGACACATCAATATGGAGGACACATTATTGCTTCAGCCACCAATTAGCTGCCGCAGTCACTCGTCAATGAACAAAACATCATTGTCCTGCGATGGCAATAATGCGTGGCGCGAGACCCTAGTAACATGGGAACAGGACGAATTAAATAGGTCACATGCAGCGTTTTCTTTTCAACAAGTTCTAATAATTATCCTATTATTTTGTTAGGTAATCCTTAAAATCATCCTAAATATAATTACTCTCTGATCAGACACCCATCAGCCTAAAGGAAATAAAGAGTCGAAGTGAGAAATATTTAATTATAGTCACCCAATATCCCTCAAAGTATTTTTTTCCAGTTTGAGATAGTTAAACATTAATACATCTTACAAAAAAATATTACTAAATTTGATTACTTAAAGATTGTTAATTACCTTTTTCCCTGGTCTTCGGTATCCCTTCCTGTTGTCAGATCAATATGTTATATATACACGAGTATTCGAGTACGGTAGAAAAGAGGAGGGGGCTGTCATCTAAATGTCCCCAGAGCCAACAGACAGTATGATGACCAGTACTATTATTGAAATGAGTGACAAAGGCTCACAGAGACCTGCTTTATACAAGCTTGTAACCTCTATCTATTATTCATTAGCATGAATGGATTTTTAATTGGAAAAAATGAATTGTATAAGGAGGCTGTGATTGATGGTCGTCTTTCGCTCAGTTATGTAGAGATGAGAGGGGAGGGGAACAAGGCAGAGAGAGAAGGAGAAACACGATGAGTTGTCATTCTACTGCACAACTGCCAATAGCTAAAATACAGTCCTCATGTTATTGTTTACAGCCTGAACCTAAGTTCTTTACATGAAAACCTATCATCTTTGCCATATGACTGCAATCCCTTCAGGTACCCTAGGATAGGTAGAACAGTGTGTTTTCTACATTGGCAAACTCCCCTTCTACTTGCTGGAGATAACTATTTTAATATGTTTTAGACATATTTGTGTTACATATGTTTAAAAAAATTGTATATGTCCCTTTAACCCCTTAATGACCAAGCCTCACAAGGCCCTAATCACCAGCTACATTTTTTTTGTTTCTGCCTCTATGCCTTTCTGCAGCCATCTTTTTTTTTATTTTTTCCTCTACCTGGCTGTATGTGGCCTTGTTTTTTGCAGGAGAAATTGTATTTTTTTTCCCAGTGCAGTTTGGGGTACAAAATAATTAGAGTGTAATTTATGTAATTTATTTTTGTGGCATAAATATGGAAAAATTTGATTTTCTGCATTTCTTTTGTTTATTTTTTATACTGTTCACATTTTACTCTAAATAACATGTTAGATTAATTCTTCAGGTTATAATGATCATGTAGATAACTAATATGTGTAGGTTTCTTGTTTTTATGTAATGTATTGACAATAAAGTATATTTTATACAAATTTATATACTATATATACTATATAATATAAAAAAAAAAAATAGTCCTGTAAGCTCATACATTACGTTGCTGTTAAGTCAACACATAGTGTGCCCTAACAGCAGGCTTACAGCACAGACAGCCCTAGGGTCCTTTTGAGGTCCCCAGGGCTGACTGCAGAGGGTTCTCCCAGTCTCTAATTGCGTCATCAGGTTTCCGGTGATGTGATTAAATAGGGGAGTCTTGAATCATGCCATGGTCACGGACTGCGGTGATCAAAGGGTTAAATAGCTGGGGTCGGAGATTTTTCCGTTCCCGGCTGTATTCAGCAGGCTTCTCTAAGAAAAAGGTGCTGTTAGCAACAGCTTCTGCCTAGAATATGAGCACTAAATTGAGCACTCATAAGTTTTTCCTACAGCGAAGCCAATAGAGGTAGCAGAAGACTCTGGACCTGCACCGCAAAAGACAGTGGGCAGTCGAGAATGGGTTAATGACTGCCATTACACCTTTTTACAGTAGTCATTAAGGGGAATTATTCTACAGCGCTGTGTTTTTACATACCCAGGCACCAAGAAGAGAAGACAGAAATTGTATTTGACTGTTTCTGCCTTCCCGATCACTGTATACACAATGCTCATATGAGTACTAACTAAGCATCACTGGAAATTAAATGCCTCCATTGGTTTCCAGCGATCACGTGATCGCTGGGTGACAGGTCGCATGACCGTTCTGCTGGGTCTAACTCCATATCGGACTAGGGTTTATTTTGGACCACCGGAGAAGATAATAGTAAAAAAACAATAATAATAATTAATAGTAAAATTATTAACCCCTTCCCTATTTGGCCACTTTTGACCTTCCTGACAGAGCCTCATTTTTCAAATCTGACATGTTTCACTTTATGTGGTAATAACGTCGGAATGCTTTCACCTATCCAAGCGATTCTGAGATTGTTTTCTCGTGACACATTGGACTTTAAGTTACTGGCAAAATTTGCTCGATATGTTCAGTATTTAATTGTGAAAAACACCAAAATTTAGCGAAAAATTGCAAAAATTAGCATTTTTCTCAATTTAAATGTATCTGCTTGTAAGACAGGCAGTTATAACACACAAAATTGTTCCTAATTATCATCCCCCATATGTCTACTTTAGATTGGCATTGTTTTTTGAACATCCTTTTATTTTTCTAGGACGTTACAAGACGCGGATACAATTGGGTGAGAGGTCCCGCTTTACCCCGGTTCTCTGAACCGGCTGCAATTTTAACAACCGGTTCCGGAAAACCGGGGCGAACTCGGCCCACATTCAGCCTCGGGCCCTGGGCATGTGCCCACATTGCCCTCATTATAATCCGCCCCTGACGAGAACAGCCAAGCTCGCTGTACTTCAGTAGTTTCCATACTTCCGACTACCTGGTCAGTCAGTGGCCGGAGAGCAGCGAGAGCAAGAGAAGGTAGTGTAACGTCTATGGCCGCGCACCGTCGTCCTGACTTACCCTCTGATGGCCGATGTGAGTTCTCGGCTGCATCTCCCTCCTAAGAGACACCGGCACTCACTTCCTGGTCCGGACACTGTCTCCCGCAGGCTGCGCGCGCTCGCATGTGCACGGCCTTAAAGAGCCAGAGCGCGCACAGTTGCAGAAAATAAGCAATTAGCCCAGAATGCTGCTGGACTATAAAAGGGACTCTGCCTTCTTGATCATTGCCTGAGCGTTGTTGTGTTACCTAAAGTTTGTCATTGCAAATGGTCTCCTAGTGTTTTCCAGTTCCCAGTGTTACCTGCTCCTGTACCCTATATCCGTGCTACTGTGCCTCTGTGCCGTCAGGAGTTGGAGTCGTGTTGTGTCCTCCGCTGCATCTATTGTGTCACTCCCCGCCATGTGTCTAGTGTCGGAGCCTCATCCTAGCCTGAATCCACCAACACTGTCTACATTGCCTCAGGTACCCTTTCTGGACTATAAATATTGTATTGTACTTGTTTGGCCAACTGCTATCCCGCTACGTGGTACGGCCCAGTGGGTCCACACCCCGCGCCGTGACAGTTAGGTCTCGTTCTAGAGGTAGGTTTGAGTCCCAGAGGAGGTATCCGTATCTATCAGACATTTATGGCATATCCTGTGGATATGCCATAAACGTCCAAGATGGGAATACCCCTTTAAGGCTGAAAACAGTGTGGGTATTAGTATTTGTGTTTGGACTCTTGACAAATGGTGATCAAAAGTTCTGATGAAGAACATAAACAATCAGAGACAATGATAGAAAATAAAATATTGAAAGTCACATAAGCATATTTAAAAAATTATACTCATTCCTTCTTGTTTTTCTGCGTATTGATTTGGTATTAAATAACTGTTTTGACGTATTTGAGTGTCTATAGCAAGCTGAATGTTTGGAACCTACTATTAGTGAGTTTTGAACTTGTGCATTTCCACTGTTGAATGTATTACATGTCACAACCAAACATAATTCAGTTTTTTTGTTGAATAAAAATATCCAAAAATAGAGGAGGTAGGACAAAGCAAAATTCAATCAAAGCCTAACATCCCATATCAAAGAGGCCATTTATCCAGAATAGAAAATGGAAGAAGCAAGACTAGAAAATCTACTGACTGATAAATGTGACATTATTTGTGAGGGATGTGTTTAAGGAAAAGGGAAGCATTTTATTTAAATAAAATGTATATAGGGAGATATACAGTTTGAAAAGCATAGGTATAAAATATACAGAGGTGGCATACCTATAAAAGCTACCTGAGGGGGTCCAACGTGTCCTCTGCCACATGAGAGGACTGCAGTATTATATATGTGACAATTAGGGAGTCAGATTTTGCATCAGAGCCCAGGAACTTCAAGATATGCAATTGGCTTAAAAGTGTGTACTTTTCATCACACTACTTGCGGAGGTTAGAGGAGAACTGGTAAGACACAATTCAGCAGTCACATGGTGGGACACTGCAGCCCGGCTACAATATGAATAAGAGCTAACATAGCACAATCTGGTCCACTGGTAGCATGCAGCTGATGAGTGGTCTTGTGAGGCACGAGTGACACAATGCACACTTACTAGATGTGAGCTATATTGTCTGTTAATGCCTATCATTAAAGAAGCACGCCACTTTTTTTTCCCCCCTCCATTTGTACATTGGTGTTTCAGTGGGGTGCTGTGTGCGGAAATAATAACCGATCCGTGCATCACGTTGTTTTTAGGTCCAGCGTCGCCCCACATGAGCACATTCTGACCTGGTCAGGAATCACTGTGCTTTTGAGAAAACCGGAACTCAGGCTCTCAATGCATTCCTGTGGGAGCCAGAACAAGGCTCCATAGGAATGCATTGACAGCCGAATTCTGAAATACTAATGTACAAATGGAGGGGGAAAAAAAAAAGTGGAGCACTAATATGAAAACGGAATACTCAGTGTGCAGAAGGACTGTCTTCCTTGCCTGCTGTAGGCCACATAGAAAAGAAGCTCTGTGAGGCTCCTGGGCCACTATGGAGTTTGCACTGTTTACAGCCTTAGCATTTAAATTATGAAAAATACCAACCCCTGTATTCTTTAAAGAGATCCCTAACCTTTTGTACCTTATAAATGATGGTCGGAAACCACATTAAGCTCAGAAATGGTGGAGAGACATACTAACCCTGGAGAAAACAAGAGATGATAGATTCATATTTTAGGGTAATATTTGGGATGGTGGCAAGCCAAGGGAGCTTCAGCTATTTTGTGATCAATCACAAATTGATTGTAGTAAAAAAAAGTAGTGTGTGCAATACTAAAATACGGTAGAAAACAGGTATTATATCATCCAATTTGGCACTGTTTAGGGGTAAGAATAGGTCTTCAATATTGTCAATGCAGAAGTCTGATCATAGCCAGTGGTCAAAACTCAGGGCTGTTATAGCGATTTACAGAGCTGGGGATGATGAGCCACATATGGCTTCAAAGCCACTGGTTGTGGACCCCTGCTGTAAAGTATTTTGCAGAACAAACCATTTGATTTATTATATAGGCACAATGATGCTAGGTCTATAGAAAAGAAATGACAAGAGTAGGCACTTTTCCAGAACACCAACCATATTAAAAAATATTTGATTTAATCAACAAAGAAAATGAATTAGAAAAACATCACTGGGTAAAATTTAACAGAGCTGTACATTGTGTAAGAGTAATAGGACTCTCTCTAAGGCTAGTTCTACATGACAGGCATTCATGCAGCTAATAGTGTGTAACTTTTTAAAATCTTCTCACGTGGAAATTATGAACATTTTTTGGAACAACATATTTTGCACCCAACTCCCTTATTTCCAGGGTCGTATTTATCAGTAGGTACTGAAAGTCCAGTGCCTAGGGCGGCATCTTCTGGAGGTGACGCCTAGTGACTGTAATTAAAATGATTATTTTTTTTAACAACCCCTTTCCCTTGCCGATTGGCATGTTACAGGAGGGCACAGGGCATGCATGGTCTGCAAGGCAGAGAGATAGAGAGGGAGGCAAGCAATGTTCCTCCCTTTCCTCTACAGTGTGAAGTGAGTACTGATTGGTGGAGCATCAGACAGCAAGGGTTTCTGTCTGCTGCTCCACTAATCAGCTCAACCAGTGCAGGGTGCAAATACTGCCTAGACCGCGCTTGTCAGAACCGCAGTCCCGCTGTGACCACCTCTGTGACTTCAACGCAGCATTTTTGAAAATCATCATGGGGAACAGGGAGTTCATGGGCCCCACGGCATTATCATTGGGGAGAGGTGGGGTTATCAGGGAGAGGCACAGTGCTACTGGGGAAGTAGAGAGGAAGTGAAAGACGGAGGACTGGGGATAAATTATACACAATGGAATATGTGCTGCATGCTAGAGTTAATATATTAGAGTGGGTAGGACAGTATGCACTGCTGGGGGGGCAGAGATAAAACAGCATGCTATGGCGGAGTGGCAAATTGCTGTCTACATTGCCTTGTTTTCGTTCGTATGGATAGATTTATTACCTACTGCGGGAGTTTAGGACCTGCAGCAGCAGGATTACAAATTATTAACACAGGAATTAGCAGCAGCCGATGCTGGTGACGTTCAATCTAGGTGCCGGGTCCTGAGCTCTAAGAAGTACAACAGGGAATAAAACTTTCCCTACAAATGGAGACTGCCTGTGTCTATCAGCTACGATTCTACCACAGCCTCCAGAGCTCTCCTGAGAGCTACTAATAAATCAGGAACAGGGAGCCTGTGTACGATCCTCCCCAGCACTATGGTCAAGGTAAAGATTCAACATATCCAATCCTTTGTTTTCCTGACATTTGTCGAACAAACGTCTGCCAAACATTTAATACACATTAAGTGGTCGGTCGGTTTTGCAAAACCTGCCGTTTGGCTGACGTTAGTCCAATGTGTATGGCCACCTTAAAGGGGTTTTCCCATCAGATTAATTTATGACATACAGGATATGTCATAAATGTCATAAATTTCAGATAGATGCGGGACCCACCACTGGGACCCACACCTATCTCTAAAACAGGACCCCTAAACCCCGTTCGACCTTTATCTGTTCTCGCTGCCTCCCGGCCACTTCATGGTTACATGGTTAGGAGTTACGAAAACAGCGTAGCTCGCTAAGCTACGCTGTTTTCGTAACTTCCATAGTAGTGAATGGCAGTTACGGAAGCAGCATAGCATGTGAGCTGTGCTGTTTGCGTAACTACTATTCAGTTCTATGGGACTTATAAAAATAGCGTAGCTCAGCGAGGTATGCTGTTTTCGTAACTCCCGACCATGTAACCTTTTTCATGGTCGGAATTCAGCCGCAACAGAGCAACAGAACGGGGTTTAGGGGGCCCCATTCTAGAGATAGGTGCGGGACCCAGAGGTGGATATGTCATAAATGTCTCTCGTGGGAAAACCATGATGGATCCAAATGATGGATTCACAAAGATTGAACCCTCTAATGGCAGCCATTAAATTACACATCAGTTTCCGAAGCTCCCGAACCACATAAATCTGTATAAATTAATGCTCAGGTTACATTGCAACACTCCTAGTCCCGCTCCTTTTCTCCTATTGCTCTGCTTGTGTAAGTGTCAAAGTAGTTAAATATAAGCAGAAGAGATGTAGCAATCTTTACCTTGACTCTTATCGCGTTAAACGCGATGTGGCAAGAAACTTTAACTTGACTTTTTCAATGGCTTTTTTATAGCTTAAAGAGACTCTGTCACCACATTATAAGTGCCCTATCTCCTACATAAGGAGATGGGCGCTATAATGTAGGCGACAGCAGTGCTTTTTATTTAGAAAAACAATCTATTTTCACCACGTTAGGAGCGATTTTAGCTTTATGCTAATGACTTTCTTAATGCCCAACTGGGCGTGTTTTTACTTTAGACCAAGTGGGTGTTGTACAGAGGAGTGTATGACGCTGACCAATCAGCGTCATACACTTCTCTCCATTCATTTAGTCAGCGCATAGTGACACTGCGTTATTCACTATGTGCTGTCTTATACTGACATATTAACGTTACTGAAGTGTTTAGACAGTGAATAGACATTCCTTCCAGCCAGGACGGGATGTCTATTCACATTCCCGGCACTTCGGTAACGTTTGTTTGGTACTTACAGCAGAGCAAGCGTAATCTCGCTGTAACCTGTCATTTACTGCTTGCTCTGCTGTAAGTACCAAACAAACGTTAACGAAGTGCCGGGATTGTGAATAGACATCCCGTCCTGGCTGGAAGGAATGTCTAGTCGCGGTCTAAACACTTCAGTAACGTTAATATGTCAGTATAAGACAGCACATAGCGAACAACGCAGTGTCACTATGCGCTGACTAAATGAATGGAGAGAAGTGCATGACGCTGATTGGTCAGCGTCATACACTCCTCTGTACAACACCCACTTGGTCTAAAGTAAAACATGCCCACTTGAGCATTAAGAAACTAATTATCATAAAGCTAAAATCGCTTCTAACGTGGTAAAATTAGATAGTTTTTCTAAATAAAAAGCACTGCTGTCATCCACATTATAGCACCCATCTCCTTTATGTAGGAGATAGGCCACTTATAATGTGGTGACAGAGCCTCTTTAAATGAAAATGTATCACGCTGTTGCAAGTTATCAGAGTCAAGATAAGGATTGCTACCTCTGTATATCCTTACTGAAATTTCAAGATGGACTGTCCTATAGGTTTCCCCTTGATATAGTCTATAGGTGTCCGTCTGATGCTGAAGAACCTTACAGAAAAAAAATAGTATAGTATATAGTAAAGACATAACAGGATTCTAAACTTAAACTGTTTGGTTTCCAGCTGAACAAGGACATGAAATAATGACAGACGTGTAAAGGCCTTTCGTGGAGTAGGTGATCGTATCATTATAAAAGGGGAATTTGCTCTGTGATTAGAGCCTATTACAGCTCTGGATTTAATATGCTTGTCTTCTGAGGCTGATACTGCTCGATCCTGCCAGAGGACAAGTTCACGGGAAAGTTAATATAATGTGTTTGAGCTCTGAAGAGCCATGTAATGTAACGGGATGTCAGCTGCAATTAAATAGGATGATAAGGTAAGTGAAACCCCAGAAGGAAAAAAGACAATTGTGACACTGTAACACTTTTAATTGAAATGATTGGTGTTTCTTTGTATGCAGGACAAGGCATCTTTGTTGCAGGGAAGGATTTATTCATCCTGTATTATTAAAGGCATACTAACATCAATAACTTCTATAATGTATCAAGCAAAATTTAACAGCAAAGCTTTCTTTGTATTGTATGACTCGCCATTTTACACTGACTGTTTCGCTTTCTGTGACATTAAAGTGGCTTCCAGCCAATAAAAATTGATGGCCTATCCTCAGTATAGGCTGTTAATAGCTGATGGGTCAGGGTCCGACTCCCGGGACCCCCGCCGATCAGCTGTTTTGAAGGGGGTGCAGCGCTTGTATGAGCACTGCTCCCCCTACATTTCTACTTGCTCACTGTGAATCGTCGACACACATGTAGAAGCGATTCACAGTATTGCAACCTTCTCCCATTGAAGTGAATGTGAGAAGGCTGCAATACCGTGAATCGCCGCTACATCCGTGTCGACGATTCACAGTGAGCAAGTGGAAATGAAAGGGAAGCAGTGCTCATACAAGCGTTGCACCCCCTTCAAAACAGCTGATCGGCGGGGGTCCCGGGAGTCGGACCCCGACCCATTAGCTATGGATTGCCTATCCTGAGTATAGGAAATACATTTTTAGGGACTGGAAAACCACTTTAAGACATTATCACACAAAAAACATATATCATGACACAGCTAACACATGCTAAACACATAAACAAAACATAAACTGAGTAACAAAAACCTAACAGATAATGTATGTATTTTAAATTGTAAATAATTCTGGAAAAGATTTTATGACCCTTTCAGGGATTGTTGATAATAGCACAAACTCAAACAATGAAGCCTGCGGATGTACACTATATGGACAAAAGTATTGGGAAACCTACACATTACACATACTGGAGCTTTTATGACATCCGATTCTAAATGCATAGGCATTTATTTGGAGTTGGTCTCCCCTTTGCAGCTAAAACAAATTCCACTCTTCTGGGAAGGCTTGCTACAAGATTTTGAAGTGTCTGTTAGAATTTGAGCCCATTCGTTCAGAAGAGCATTTGTGAGGTCAGATACTGATGTTGGACCAGGGGGCCTGACTCATAATCTCCATTCTAGTTCATCCCAAAGTTGTTCAATGTGTTTGAAGTCAGGGCTCTGTACGAGCCAGTCAAGATCTTCCACACCAAACTCACCCAACCATGCCTTTATGGACCATGCTTTGTGCACTGGGGCACAGTCAGGGGCAACGTTAGGGGAGGTAAACTGGGCAATTTATGGGCTGGGTGGCACCTCATGCCAGGTGGTGTCGCGAGTGCCGGAAGGGGCCCTGGTACTAGCGACAGTCACATTCACTTGTATCTGCGTTCTCGGGATGCAGATACAAATAATTACTATAGGCTGCAGGCCACGTTAGGCCTGCAGCCTATAAGGCGCTGTGAAGACTTCCTGCGCAGGCCGGCGTGGTGACGTCACTGCATCACGCTGGTCTGTACAAACGTCCTGCCCAGAGGATGTGCAGCGTTTTGTCCATCGCGGGAACGGGGCAAGGTGAATACAATATATTTTTTTTAGGGGGCTGTGTGGCATTTTATGAGGGGGGATTGCTATGTAGCACTATATACAAGCTGTGTGGCACTATATACAAGGGAGGGGTGCTGAGTGGCACTATATACAAAGGAGGGGCGCTCTGTGGCATTATATACAAGGGAGGGGCGCTGTGTCGCACTATATACAAGGGGAGGACATTGTGGCACTATACACGAGGGGGCTGTGTGGCACTATATTCAAGGGGGCTGTGTGGCACTATATACAAGGGGGGGGGAGCTGTGTGGCACTATATAGAAGAGGGCTGTGTGGCACTATCTACTAATGGTGTGTTGCACTATAGTGTTGCACTGTCTAACAAGGGGGGCTGTGTGGCACTGTCTACTAGGTGGGAGCTGTATGGCACTCTCTACTAGGGGGCTGTGTGGCATCATATACGGGGGGGGGACTGTGGCACTATCTACAAGGGGGCTGTGTGTGGCGCTATATACAGGGGGCTGTGTGTGGTGCTATCTACAGGGGGCATTACTGCTGTGGGGGCACAAAGGGGGCACGGTTACTGATGGAATACTTTTATTGTGTCGAGCACTGAGGGATCATTATTACCATCTGGGGCACTGTGGATTACGAGTTTGTTTAGAGGATGGGGTATAGGTGTGGAGGATGCTGGAAAAGCGAGAAACCCACATGTCTGTATGTCAAATTCTGCAGAGACGAGTCGCAGCTGGAATAATTTGTCACAGTGGTCGGGGCCAGATGGAGAATAAAGGGAAAGGGAGCCACTCTAATCAGAGAAAACATCACCTGTGAGTCACTAGATATAAATGTTCTGTAATCACTTATATAGTCTGCAGAGCTCCTGTGTATAACTGGCATATACCACTATATTGTCACTATATGGAGGTAATATATCATCTGCAGAGCTGTGTATAACTGGAATCTTCCACTACATGGTCACTATATGGTGGTAATATTGGTCTTTGTATAGTGGTTTTTATTCAGTAACTGTATGGGGGTATTATTCCGTCACTATGTGGTTATGGTGTGGCTGTATTATTCAGTAACGGTATGGAGGTTTTATTCAGTCACTATGTGGTAATGGTCTGGTGGTATTATTCAGTAACTGTATGGGGGTACTAATCAGTCCCTATGTGGTTATGGTGTGGAGGTATTATTCAGTAACTGTATGGGGGTATTATTCAGTCACTATGTGGTTATGTTTGGTGGTATTATTCAGTAACAGTATAGGGGCATTATTCAGTCACTGGTTATGGTGTGGCGGTATTATTCAGTAACTATATGGTGGTAATATTCAGTCACTACTATGTTATGGTGTGGAACTATTATTCAGTAACAGTATGTTGGTATTATTCAGTCACTATGTGGTTATGTTGTGGCAGTATTATTCAGTAAGAATATTATTCAGTCACTACATGGTTATGGTGTGGCAGTATTATTTGGACCTTATGCTCTGTTATTATTGGTAATATTGGTCTTATAATACCGAGTTATATTCAGTAACAGTATGCAGGTAATATTTCATCTGGTATAGTGGTATGAGATAATAACTGTATTTGTATATATTTTTCCCAAAAAACAGGCAGCACTCAAAAAGTTGTAGCAAAATTGGAAAAGGTGCTTTATTCCATCAATCCAATACAGCAACGTTTCAGCTCTTCAATAGAGGCTTTTCAAGCTCTATTGAAGAGCTGAAACGTTGCTGTATTGGATTGATGGAATAAAGCACCTTTTCTAATTTTGCTACAACTTTTTGAGTGCTGCCTGTTTTTTGGAAAAATATATACCTTGGGAGACTGTGGCCGTATCCCTGGCGGGCTTGCACCCTCATTTTTATGAGACCTGGACTGTGCGGTTGACATTTTTTGTGTACCTGTATATGTATATAGATAATTTTTTTGTGTTTTGAGAGGGAGGACAAATGTTTTGGGCCTTGCAACACACCTGGATGCGCTAGAAATCGGTGATGCAGTTCTCTGCACTGCCTTCTAAATTGACTGCATTATTGATACAGTAAGGGTGTGTTCACATCAGCGTTTGGTTTCCATTGATGGCTTCCGTCAGATCATTCCATCGGAGGAACCCATCAACAGAAAGGCAAACGGAAACCATAGCTTCCGTTTGTATTACCATTGATTTCAATGGTAATGCTTCCGTTGCAAATGGTTTCCGTTTGTCTACGTTCCGAAAGGTTTCCGGGTTCTTTTACGGAATCAATAGCGCAGTCGACTGCGCTATTGTTTCCATAAAAGAAACTTTTATGTGCTTTATAGGCAGAGTCATGCTGGAACAGAAAAGGGCCTTCCCCACAAAGTTGGAAGCATACAATTGTCCAAAATGGCTTGGTATGCTGAAACATTAAGGGTATGTTCACACGCAGTGTTTTCAGGCTGAGTTCGGGCGTTTTACGCCTCGAATTACGCTTGAAAAAACGCCCCTAACACCTACAAACATCTGCCTATTGCTTTCAATGGGAATTACGATGTTTTGTTACCACGAGCCTTTATTTTACGCGTCGCTGTCAAAATACGGCGGGTAAAATGACGGCTCGTCAAAAAATGTGCAGGACACTTCTTGGGACGTTTTTGGAGCCGTTTTTCATTGACTCAATTGAAAAACAGCTCCAAAAACGGCCGTAAAAAACGCAGCGAAAAACGCGAGTTGTTAAAAAAAACGTCTGAAAGTAAGGAGCTGTTTTCACCTGAAAACAGCTCCGTATTTTCAGATGTTTTTGGTCACTGCATGTGAACATACCCTGATGAGATTTCCCTTTACAGGCCTAAGCCAGACCCTGAAGAAGAAACCCATAGCATTATCCCTCCAATACCAAACTTTACAGTTGGCAAAATGCAGTCAGGCAGGTAACGTTTTCGTCATTCCTTAGGGTATGTTCACACGGCCCGAAAAACGTCTGAAAAAGCAGAACGCCTCCAAACATCTGCCCATTGATTTCAATGGGAAAACGGCGTACTGTTCCAACGGAGCGTTTTTCGCGCCTTTTTTTTTACGCGTAAAAAAACGACCACGAAAAAGAAGTGCAGAACACTTCTTGAGACGTTCTTGGAGCCGTTTTCTATAGACTCTATTGAATAAAGCTCCAAAAACTGCGGTAAAAAACGCTGCAAAAAACGCAGCGAAAATCGCGAGTGGCACAAAAAACGTCTGAAAATCAGGAGCTGTTTTCTCTTGCAAACAGCTCCGTATTTTGAGACGTTTTTGACTCTGCGTCTGAACATACCCTTCGAATATTTTTCTACTGCTCCAGAGTCCAGTGGCGGCTGCTTTACACTACTCCATCTAACCCTTCCCATTGTGCTTGGTGATGTAAGGCTTGCATGCAGCTGCTCAGACATAGAAATCCATTCCATGAAGTTACCAGCGCACAGTTTTTGTGCTGATTTTAATGTCAGAGGCGGTTCGGAACTCTGCAGTTATTGAGTCAGCAGAGCGTTGGTGACTTTTATGTACTATGCGCCTCGACCCCGTCCTGTAACTTTACGTGGTCTGCCACTTCGTGGCTGAGTTACTGTTCTTCCTAAGGCCGGGTTCCCAGGTAGCGTAAACGCTGCAGAATTTCCGCAATGGTATTCTGTGCGGAAATTCCAAAGAATTTACAGTAGCAGCAAAATGGATGAAATTAAGAAAATCTCATGCCCACACTGCATGAAAAAAACGCAGCATAAATGTTAATAAATTGACCTGCGGTGCGGAATTTAATTCCGCAGCATGTCAATTTATGCTGCGTTTTCGTTCTGGGTTTTCCCCATTGAATTTAGTGGAGATGCAAACCCTGCAGCCATGTGTTGCCACTTTTGCGGTGTGTTCACAGCGTTTACGCCACAAAAATCACAAGGCCGGAAAAAACAAAAAAACAAACATACTTACTCAGAACGCCCTCCTTCTTCATGCAGTCCGGCCTCCTGGGATGATGTTGTATCCCATGTGACCGCTGCAGCGTCACATTGCCTGAAATGTCATCCAGGGAGGCCGGAGCGGACGTCAGAGGAGAGAGGAGGTAAGTATGTGCGCTTAATTACGCAGCGGAATTTCCGTCCGAAAAATCCCACCACAATGTGGTGTGATTTTTCGGACGGAAAGTCCTGTGGGTTCCTGGTTGGATCCGTCCCGTCGGAGCCTGGCCTTAAAAACACGTCACATTTTAATAACACTAGCATTTTTAGAAGCATTTTTTGATTAAGTTTAAATTACCCTAAAAATATTTATATTTGCGGGAAGGTGTCTGGACCGTAGAAAGCCTCCGCAAAAGATAGGACATGTGTTATTTTTTGCTTTTTGCGGACGGTGCTCCCATACTTTATATGGGAGCATGGGCAGAAAATGCGGGTAACTGTCCGCGGCCACCAACCGTGCCCGTAATGGCGGTCCGTAGTGCATCCGTTTTTACGTATCTGCAAAAAAAAAAAAAAACGGGGAGGAATCTTGGGTATTCCCCTGGCGTTGCATAGCAACACTTCCATAATTACGGACGGCTACGGATGCACATAAACTTCTGCCATAATTATGGACAAAAAAAGAACATGTTCTATAATTTCTACGGCACAGACACCCTTCCGTAAAAACACAGAAAGGTGTTCATAGGCCATAGAAATTAATGGGTCCATAATTACGGTCCATAATTACGAATGAAAAATACGGTTGTGTGTATGGGGCCTAAAGGCTCTTGTAGAGCCACTCATATCCTGCCACTATCACCAGGACTTCTAATGGTGGGTTCCGTAACTCATGAAACTTTCTCTAGCTCTTGTACTGATAAAGATTTCCAAGTGAAATAACACTGTGCTTCTCTAAAAATGTGAAATAATGTTTCTGAAGAAATAGGATTGTAAATAAAACCTTGTATAAGAAAAGTGAAGACTTACTTTAAGCTTTTAACAAAACTGCACATTTTAGACATTTGAGTGTGCATTAGCATTATGTGAAAATTCTGACAGGAAATTTAGAAGGTGACTTTTTATAGCATTAAAGTGTTTTTTTATATATTTTAATTCATTTCTAGAGTAGTAATTTTTTTATTCTACCCCATCCCCCACTTTTTGTAGCATTGCTTGTTTGACACAGGATTTGCCCAGTACTGAAATTCAGAGCGCTTGTAAAAAATACCATATCCAGAGAATCCAGCGTTTGGAAAAAACACCACTGACCATAAAATTGCCTCAAAAACGCCACAAACCAAAACAAGTGTTTAGTGCATTTGATATCTTACTATAGACTTTAATGTAACATCTGGCAGCACTAAAAAATCAGCAAAAAATGCTGCGTGTGAGTCCAGCCTGGGTTCCCACGTATCGTAAACACTGCAGAATTTCCACAACAGAATTCTGTGCAGAGATTCCGCAGCATTTACAGTAGTAGAAAAGTGTATGGGATATAAGAAATCTTGTGCATACGCTGCAGAAAAAGTCTGCAGCAAAACCCCTCATAAATTGACCTGCAGTGCGGTTTTTAAATCCGCAGCATATCAATTTATGCTGCGGATTCCCTGCTCTTTGCTCTGTGGGTTTTCCCCATGGGGAAGGTAAAACATGCAACAAATAGCAAAAGTTGGGACTTTTGCAGAGGAAACGCTGCGATTTCCCCACAAAAATCACAAATGATAAAAAAATTTTTTGGGGGTTTTAAAATAAATAAAAAAGCAAATACTTGCCTGGCTGTTGTCATAGCAACGCGCTCCTTTGTTCTGAGTGTAGCCCGGCCTCCTAGGATGACGTTCCATCCCATGTGACTGCTGCAGCATTGACGTGCGCTGCAGCGTCATCCCAGAAGGCCGGGCTGCATGGAGAACAGAGGGACGCATCGCTATGTTAACGGCCGGGGGTAAGTATTAGCTTTTTTTTTTTTTTTCAAGCACTGCTTTCTGCAGCGGAGATTCCACCCGAAAAACTGAAACACAATTTGGTGCATTTTTTCGGGCGGAACTACCTGCGGGTTCTTGGTTGGATACACAGCGTACTTTTACACAGCGTACCTGACCCATGGGAACCAAGGCTAAGGCCGGATTCACATGGCCATGTTGGGTCCATGATATACAGACAGTATGTCGGCCGTACTTCCAGGACCAAACACAGTTCAGGGAACCGGGCTCCTAGCAGCATAGTTATCTATGATGCTAGGAGTCCCTGCCTCCCCGTGGGAATACTGTCCCGTACTTTAATCAGGTTTTCAGTATAGGACCATATTTGCATGGGGAGGCAGGGACTCCTGCGTTCAGTCTGGGAAATACGGCTGACATACGGGCCGTATATCACGAACTGAACAATGCTGTGTGAATCCGTTCAAAAGGTATGTTCCCACAGGTAGGATACGCTGAAGATTTTCTGCAACAGTTAAACTGCAGTGGAATCTAAAAAAACCTCAAGTAATTCAGTCACAGAAATCTGCAGCAAATAAAGCGTTTTTTTTGCTGCATATATTGCTGCAGAAACGTTTTTACGCAGCCGTTTTACCTGTGGATTTAGTGTCAGACATCTATGTGCACCTGTTGATTTCCCGTGGTTTTTACTGTTTCCGCTGCGTAAACCTTATACAAAATTAAAACAAAACTCAACTTGCCTATTATCATGTGGAATTTATGCTCCCAATTGAAATCTTTGGGCCAAACACGCAGCAGTTGAAAGTCGCACAGCAGAACATTTTCCGCGCTGCTTTTCTGCGTTTATCAGGTACTGGATTGTACCCGGCTCTTCCCAGCACCCCTGGTGGCGGTGGGTACCGGGGTAATAATGGGGATTAGTGTTAGCATCTGTACTCTTCAAGCAGAAGGGGTATCTAATTTACCCTGCTCTTCAGCCGCGGCGGATGTCCTGACTCAGGATGGTGGTGACATCATGCGCTGCACACCGGAAACAGGAAGGTAAGTACTGTAGTTACTATAGTAACGGGCCGCTGCTCCCGTTACTACAGTAACTTTTTTATTGTGCAGTGCGTAGTGTAGTGTATAGCCACTGGTTGGGTGAGCGGTCCCACTTCACTCCGGTTCTCTGTACCGGCTGTAATTTTAACAGCCGGTAAGAGAGAACCTGGGCGAACTGGGCCCCCTTCCAGCCTCGGGCCCCGGGCACTTGCCCATATTGCCCTCATTGTAATCCGCCCCTGCACACTGCCATAAGGCCCAATTAGTATTATTTTTTTTAGGCCAGGATCACACACACATTCTTTGCCGTATTTTTTTTTAGTCAAACACAGTAATGGGCACATCAGAAGGAAGATTAGATACAATGACTCTCTGCTGGAATAGCCTATTCGCATTCACTGATAGAATACAGATATGTTGAGAATGGTGAAACATGTATACACAAAATACACTATATGGACAAAAGTATATGGACACACCTCTTAATCATTGAGGTTTTCATTCAGTCCCATTGCCATTTGTGTATAAAATCAAGCACCTAGCCCTGCAGTCTGCCTTTACAAACATTTGTAAAGGAATGGATCGTTCTGAACATCTCACTGAATTCCAGCATGGGACAGTAATAGGATGCCATCATTGAAACAAGTCAGTACATGAAATTTCATTCCTCCTAGATATTCCACAATTAACTGTGAGTGGTATTATTGCAAAGTGCACCTTATATAGCCCAGGAGCAGGAGGAGAAACAGTACGGAGATGCCGGCAGCCACGCAGCACCGAGGAACCAGGCTGCCGGTAAGGAATTGAGGTGACCCAGCGGCGGGGACCGCTGGCGTAAAAGCCACATGAAGTTACAGAGCGGGGTCACCGAGTGCTGTGGCGCAGTGTCCATAAAAGTTGCCAACACTCTGTTGACTCGATAACTGCAGAGTTCCAAACATCCTCTGGCATTAACACACGCATAAAAACTGTGCGCCAGGAGCTTCACTGCATGGGTTTCCATGGCCAAGCAGCTGATTACAAGCCTTACATCACCAAGCACAGTGCCAAGCGTTTTAACTGCCATATTACTGCCTGTAGATTTTGAATGGGATATCATAAAAACTCCTGTAGGTGCAATGTGTAGGTATAACAAGATTTTGTCCATATAGTGTATATACTTTATGCAATAATTAAATTAAATTCTTTTTTCTCCTATAGTACGTGATGGCATATTGCTAGGATACCATCTCTTCCTTGTCAGTGTCTACAAATTAAGTTTAAGACAGCACTCCAGATTAAGAAAATACAAAAGTGGTGTTTACTTCACCAATGCAGCTACGTTTTGCTGCTTGGCTGAATAAAACAACGCTTTTGTATTTACTTCATCTGGAGTACTGTCTCAAACTTCATTAGTTGACACTGCTGCTAATTTGAATCGGGAATCAGGATTCCATAGACACGTGCACCCAAACTGGATTTTTACAGCTTTGTGCTGTTTGAATTTTGTTTTGTTATATCACTTCCTCATCAGCGGAAGCTATGTAAACCTTTGAAAGTGATTTTTTTTTTAATGAAAATGTCGTTCAGTGTGTTTGGTGCAACGTTCAAATTATTTTACTTTATTTTATTTTATTATTGTACAAATTATCTTTACTTTTTGAGATACAGCTGCTTTGTATCCTGTATGCAGAGCAGCTGTATCGTTTACTGAATTCTGTACACGTCAGGTCCGCAGGACTGACGGGCTCTGTGAAAGCAGGTCTTGTGACACGCACTATCCACCTGTTATCCATTACATCTGTAAAGGATCTGCCAGACACAGCTTCTGTGTCGACGCCCGTGGGTAATCAGTCTGCACCTGCTCCTAAGTCTGAGAGAGTGACACGATCTTCTACCAGTCAGGCTGGGAGGCTGAGGAGTGGGAGAGCCTATCACAGCCTGGCCAGACAGAGCTAGCTCCCGCCCTCTGTCTATTTATACCTGCATTTCCTGCTCCTCCTTTGCCTGTGATTCTTTTCTGTTTCCTGGCTCTGCTGCTCCTGCTATGATTATTGACCTTGCTTCATTTTTGACCCTGGCTTTGCTGACTACGCTCCTGCTCTGCGATTTGTACTTCGTGCACTCCTGGTTTGACTCGGCTCGTTCACTACTCTTGTTGCTCACTGTGTTGCCGTGGGCAACTGCCCCATTTCCCTTAGCTTCTGTGTACCCTTGTCTGTTTGTCTGTCGTGCACTATTGAGCATAGGGACCGTCGCCCAGTTGTACGCTGTCGCCTAGGATGGGCCGTTGCAAGTAGGCAGGAACTGAGTGGCGGGTAGATTAGGGCTCACCTGTCTGTCTCCCTACCCCGTCATTACTTAATCACAGGCCCATATACCTTTTCTACCCTGGTCCCTGACACAAATATGGACCCCCTTGAGACGCTGGCTCAGCAAATGCAGGGCCTCTCCCTACAGGTCCAAGCCCTGGCTCAGAAGGGCAACCAGCATGATGCTACCCTGGTAGTGCCCCCCACCTCACCTCTTGAACCCCACCTCAAGTTGCCTGACCGGTTCTCAGGGGACCGGAAGACTTTTTTCTCCTTTCGGGAGAGTTGTAGGCTCTATTTCCGTTTAAAGCCCCACTCCTCAGGTTCTGAGAGCCAGCGAGTGGGTATAATTATGTCCCGGCTCCAGGATGGGCCCCAAGAATGGGCCTTCTCCTTGGCTCCTGACGCCCCTGAACTTTCCTCTGTTGATCTTTTTTTTTCCGCACTCGGGCTCATATATGACGAGACTGACAAGACTGCCTTTGCCGAGAGTCAGCTGGTGACCTTACGTCAGGGTAAGAGACCCGTTGAGGAGTACTGTTCTGACTTTAGGAAGTGGTGTGTAGCTTCTCGGTGGAATGACCCTGCCTTGAGGTGCCAGTTTAGATTGGGTCTGTCGAACGTCCTGAAAGACCTGTTAGTTAGCTATCCCTCTTCTGACTCCCTAGATCAGGTTATGGATTTAGCGGTACGTCTTGACCGACGTCTCAGGGAACAACGACTGGAACGTTTTTGTGCCTTCCCCTCTGACCCCCCCCCCCATGATGGCTCCCGAGGTTCCGTTGCTTCATTCTTCCACGGAAAACTCGGATGAACCTATGTAACTCGGGGCCTCCGTCTCTCCCCAACAACGTAGAGAGTTCCGCAGGAAGAATGGTCTCTGCTTCTACTGTGGGGATGACAAGCATCAAGTGAACAACTGTCCTAGGCGTAAGAATAAGCAGCCGGAAGAACTTCCGCGCCTAAGTGACCATCGGGGAGGTCATTTGGGCGCACAGGTATTTCCCGTATATATGAAACCTAATAAGATCTTGCTTCCCTTTCAGGTCTCTTTTGAGGGTAGGTCTGCCACCGGCAGTGCCTTCGTGGATTCAGGGTCCTCTGCTAATATTATGTCTGTGGAATTTGCTATGTCTCTAGCTATGCCATTGATTCACTTGCCTAAACCTGTCCCGGTAGTGGGTATCGACTCCACTCCTCTTGCTAATGATTATTTTACACAGCATACCCCTGTTTTTGAACTCCTTGTTGGCTCCATGCATTTGGAGCAGTGCTCTGTACTGGTGATGCATGCATTATCGTCCGATTTGGTTTTAGGACTTCCCTGGTTGCAGATGCATAATCCCACGTTTAACTGGAATACTGGGGATCTTACCAAATGGGGTAATGAATGCATGACATCATGTTTTTCTGTTAATTTTATTTCTCTCCCTGAGGAGGTGAACACTCTACCTGAGTTTATTCAGGACTTCGCTGATGTTTTTTCTAAAAAGGCCTCCGAAGTGTTACCTCCTCATAGAGAATTCGATTGCGCAATCGATTTGGTACCAGGAGCTAAGCTCCCTAAGGGTAGGATATTTAATCTCTCTTGTCCCGAACGTGAAGCCATGAGAGAGTATATCCAGGAATGACTGGCCAAGGGTTACATTCGCCCCTCTGCTTCTCCGGAAGGTGCTGGCTTCTTCTTCGTAGGGAAGAAGGATGGTGGTCTTAGGCCGTGCATTGACTACCGAAACTTGAATAAGGTCACTGTAAGGAACCAATATCCCCTTCCTTTGATTCCTGATCTCTTCAATCAGGTTCAGTGGGCCCAATGGTACTCTAAGTTTGATCTACGGGGGGCTTATAACCTTATCCGCATCAAAGAGGGGGATGAGTGGAAGACTGTGTTTAACACGCCCGAAGGTCATTTCGAATACCTCGTCATGCCCTTTGGGTTGTGTAATTCTCCCGCGGTCTTCCAGAATTTCATAAATTAGATTTTAAGAGACTACCTGGGGTATTTCTTGTAGTGTACCTTGATGACATACTTGTGTTTTCCAAGGACTGATCCTCCCACATTGAACATTTCAGGAAGGTGCTCCAGGCCCTTCGGGAAAACAAACTGTTTGCTAAAACCGAAAAATGTGTGTTTGGGGTGCAGGAGATACCATTTTTGGGTCAAATCCTCACTCCTCATGAATTCCGCATGGACCCTGCCAAGGTCCAGGCTGTGGCTGAATGTGTCCAACCTGCCTCCCTGAAGGCGTTACAGTGCTTGCTGGGGTTTGCTAATTATTACAGGAGATTTATTGCTAACTTCTCAGTCTTTGCTAAGCCTCTTACGGATCTTACTCGCAAAGGTGCTGACCTCCTCCACTGGCCTCCAGAGGCGGTCCAGGCTTTTGAGATCCTTAAGAAGTGCTTTATCTCGGCCCCTGTGCTGATTCAGCCTAACCAAATGGAGCCATTCATCGTGGAGGTTGACACCTCCGAGGTGAGAGTGGGTGCTGTCTTGTCCCAGGGTACCAGGTCCCTCACCCATCTCCGTCCCTGTGCCTACTTCTCCAGGAAGTTCTCGCCCACTGAGAGTAACTATGATATTGGCAACCGCGAACTCTTAGCCATTAAATGGGCATTTGAAGAGTGGCGCCACTTCCTGGAGGGGGCTAGGCACCAGGTAACGGTCCTTACCGACCACAAGAATCTGGTTTTCTTAGAATCTGCCCGGATGCTAAACCCGAGACAAGCTCGATGGGCGTTATTTTTTACTAGATTCAACTTTTTGGTCCCCTATAGGGCTGGGTCTAAAAATATTAAGGCTGATGCACTGTCGCGTAGCTTCATGGCCAGTCCTCCTTCGGAGGAAGATCCTGCTTGTATTTTGCCTCCTGGTATAATCATTTCTTCTATTGATTCTGATTTAGTCTCCGAAATTGCGGCTGATCAAGATTCAGCTCCAGGGAACCTTCCTGAGAACAAACTGTTTGTTCCCCTGCAATTCCGGCTAAGGGTACTCAGAGAAAATCATGACTCTGCACTATCTGGCCATACAGGCATCCTGGGTACCAAGCATCTCATTGCCAGAAACTATTGGTGGCCTGGGTTGCTCAAAGACGTTAAGGCCTACGTCGCCGCTTGTGAAATTTGTGCTAGGTCCAAGACTCCCAGGTCCCGACCAGCGGGCTTACTATGTTCTTTGCCCATTCCCCAGAGACCTTGGACCCATATCTCCATGGATTTTATCACCGATTTGCCTCCATCTCAAGACAAGTCGGTGGTGTGGGTTGTAGTAGACCGTTTCAGTAAGATGTGCCACTTTGTGCCCCTCAAGAAACTACTCAATGCTAAGACGTTAGCTACCTTGTTTGTCAAACACATCCTGCATCTCCATGGGGTTCCTGTCAATATTGTTTCTGACAGAGGGGTACAATTTGTTTCATTGTTTTGGAGAGCCTTCTGTAAAAAGTTGGAGATTGATCTGTCCTTCTCCTCGGCCTTCCATCCTGAAACTAATGGCCAAACTGAGAGGACTAATCAGTCTCTAGAACAATATTTAAGGTGTTTTATCTCTGACTGTCAATATGATTGGGTCTCCTTCATTCCCCTCGCCAAATTTTCCCTTAATAACCGGGTCAGTAACTCGTCAGGGGTCTCCCCCTTTTTCTGTAATTTTGGGTTTAATCCACGGTTCTCCTCCGTTTCACCTGGTAGTTCCAACAATCCCGAGGTAGATATCGTTCATCAGGAACTGTGCACAGTCTAGGCCCAGGTTCAGAAGAACCTAGAGGCGTCCCAGAGCATACAAAAGACTCAGGCAGATAGAAGATGTTCTGATAACCCCTTGTTTGTAGTCGGGGATCTGGTGTGGCTATCTTCTAAAAATTTTCGCCTTAAAATCCCGTCCAAAAAATGTGCTCCCTGATATATAGGGCCGTACAAGGTCATTGAAGTCCTTAACCCTGTCTCCTTCCGACTGGAGTTACACCCGTCTTTTCGAGTACACGACGTGTTTCATGCCTTCCTCCTTAAACGCAGCTCCCCGTCCTTGGCTCCCTCGAGGAAACTTCCGGTCCCTGTTCTCACCCCTGAAGGGGTAGAATTCGAGGTGGCCAAGATTGTGGACAGCAGGATGGTCCAAGGCTCCCTCCAGTACCTGGTCCATTGGAGAGGATACGGGCCTGAGGAGAGGACTTGGGTACCCGCCCGGGATGTTCACGCTGGGGTATTGCTCAGGAGGTTCCATCTTCGCTTCCCCAATAAGCCAGGTCCACCTAAAAAGGGTCCAGTGGCCCCTCTTAAAAGGGGGGTACTGTAAAGGATCTGCCAGACACAGCTTCTGTGTCGACGCCCGTGGGTAATCAGTCTGCACCTGCTCCTAAGTCTGAGAGAGTGACACGATCTTCTACCAGTCAGGCTGGGAGGCTGAGGAGTGGGAGAGCCTATCACAGCCTGGCCAGACGGAGCTAGCTCCCGCCCTCTGTCTATTTATACCTGCATTTCCTGCTCCTCCTTTGCCTGTGATTCTTTTCTGTTTCCTGGCTCTGCTGCTCCTGCTATGATTATTGACCTTGCTTCATTTTTGACCCTGGCTTTGCTGACTACTCTCCTGCTCTGCGATTTGTACCTCGTGCACTCCTGGTTTGACTCGGCTCATAACTGCCCGATTTCCCTTAGCTTCTGTGTACCCTTGTCTGTTTGTCTGTCGTGCACTTATTGAGTGTAGGGACCGTCGCCCAGTTGTACGCCGTCGCCTAGGATGGGCCGTTGCAAGTAGGCAGGGACTGAGTGGCGGTTAGATTAGGGCTCACCTGTCTGTCTCCCTACCCCGTCATTACAACATCTAAGTTCATAACTTAGATGTGATCAATTACATGTGGATCCACGCAGGACCTGCTGACACTGAACCCATCATGTCCGTGGGAGTGACGGATTCAGGTCTTAGCGAAAGATACAGCAGCTCTTTATACAGGATACAGCTATTTAACCCTTCGTGCAGAGAACTGCAGAACAGCCCTATTCACTTGAATGGAGCTGAGTTGCAGTTACCAGTACAGTCTGTGGATGGGAGTACTGCTGTGCAGGAGAAATGCCATAGGGACCCCTGTCCTTTCATTTTCGAGATCAGTGGGGGTCCCTGAGGTTCTAGCAATTTGCCATACCATTCTTAAATGAGAATACCTTTAAACTTTATTTACATATAACCAGAAACCTCTTTAATAGTTTTAAGGCTTTATGGGTTCAAAATGTACCAAAGTTGTTTTTCTTAGTATGTAGCCTCTGTTTGTAAGTGCCTGTTTGTCTATAGGATACATGTAAGCTAAAGTGTATCATTCGGTTATAAGTTATTTTGTGCAATACATCAAAGAATATTAATTTAACATACAGTATGACTTTTTAGGCGTCGTTTAGATTTTTTGTTTTATAATGGTCAGTGGTATGATGCATGCAAACATATGCAATCTTTTCAATTGACACTTTTTTTTTAACAAAAAATATTTCCCATTTTGACAAAGAGCAAACATATGTATACTTATCTCCTACATAATGTGATCGGCGCTGTAATGTAGATCACAGCAGTGGTTTTTATTTAGAAAAAGATCACGATGTCTGAGTACATGAATGGAGAGGAGTATATGTATTGGTCAGTGTCATACACTTTTCTCCACAACGCCCACTTGGTCAAAAATTAAAAACACGCCCAGTTGTCTATTAAGAAAGTCATTAGCATAAATCTAAAATAGCTCATAACTCCGTCAAAATTTATCATTTTTCGAAATAAAAACCACTGCTGTAATCTACATTACAGCGCCGATCACATTATGTAGGAGATAGGGAACTTATAATGTGGTAACAGAGCCTCTTTAAGGCTATGTTTACACGCTTAACAAAATACAACTGAAAATACGGAGATGTTTTCAAGCGAAAACAGCTCCTTATTTTCAGCCATTTTTTTAATCAAACTCGCTTTTTTCTTTGCGTTTTTTATGACCGTTTTTGGAGCTGTTTTTCTATAGAGTCAATGAAAAAACAGCCTCCAAATACAAGGCGTAAAAAAACGCCCTGTCGGAACAGAACGCCGTATTTCCCATTGAAATCAATGGGCAGATGTTTGTAGGCGTTCTGCTTCCGATTTTTCAGCCGTTTTTCAGGACGTTTACAGCCTGAAAAACAGCTGAAAATAGCCTGTGTAACCTAATTGTCCACTACAGTACAGAATAAAAAATAAACCATAAGACCGGAAAAATGGGTAAACGTGTAATTTATATGCTAAATAAACACAATATTGACATAAGAAAACATTGCACTTAGTTGTTATAATGCACATAAATAGTATAAGGTACAGTACAGTAATAAAAGCTGAAAAAAGTATAAAAACTGTAAGGGTAAATATAAGCAATATCAATTGTAGACTTACATAACGTCTTTACATCCATAAATTAATCTAAGGTACCTGTGTGTAACTCTGCACCGAGTTTTGCAAATAAACTTTCAGAATGGGAATCATGTTTTAAGTCCAACTTAATAATTCATCTACAATGCAGCATGATTGGTTCAGCATCACCTTCAGTAAAAAAATTAAAGCATTTACCTAAATTCTGACAACTGCAGTTCTTTGCTATAACACGAAAAGCATTTTGGTAAATTTAGGCATGTATTATCACAAAATACTTGTGTTCTGTGGGTTACACGTGAAGTAGGGTTATTAAAAATGTTAAAACTCAATAGTCAAACTACGTATTTGTAATATTGAAAATGAAACTAATCTAAGAAAAAAATACTCTAGGTTCTTCCAAAAAAGGCTATGTAAAGCTTCGGAAGGGATTTTCAAAAAAAAATAAAAAAGTCATTGTGATTGGTGCAACTTTATAATTAGATTTTATTAAAAATGTGTTTTACTTTTTGAGATACAGCTGTTCTGTATTCTCTATACAGAGCAGCTGTATTGTTCGCTAAGACCTTAATCCTTCAGTCCCGCTGACCTGACGGGTTCAGTGTCAGCGGGTCCTGCGTGCTGCTGACACTGAACCGGTCAGGTCCACGGGACTGAAGGATTCAGGTCTTAGCGAACAATACAGCTGCTCTGTATAGAGAATACAGAACAGCTGTATCTCAAAAAGTAAAACACATTTTTAATAAAAACTAATGATAAAGTTGCACCAAACACAGAGATTGACCTTTTTATTAAATAAAAATCCTTTTCCAAGGTTTACGTAGCCTATAATAACACTTATTTTACTTTTATTGCTTTGGGACGGAGAGTTGGAGTGATGGGAGGGTGTTAATAGGGATGTAGATGATTATATGTAAAATGTTTATATGGAAGATTTGTTTTGTCAAAATTTAAAAAAGATTTACAAAAAATAAATTTTGTGTGTATGGCACTCTTTTTAGTCTGGATTCACACACAGCATTTACTCGTGTTTTCGTAGTAGTTTTTTCCAACTTTTTGCTGCAACTAGATGTTGCTTAAGTCTATAAAATATGAGAGAGCCTACATACACAGTAATTTAGTATGTAGTGTTTTTGGGGTCAGTGGCATTTTTCCTCAATACGTATATTCCATATATTTCCTTTATAGAATTTCAAAATGACTAGTTAAGACTCCTGTGCAAAATGGCACAAAATAAAAAATGCCACCAAAAATGCATGTAAAAAATGCCATTGAAAACGCTTGAAACACCTTATGGTTTCCAAATTGGAGTACCTTACCAGTCTTTGTCATACCCATACAAATGGCATGTTATGACATCAGATCATTCCTAACAAACTACTGAATACTAGATTTTGTACATTTTTCTTCTAGGCTATTGTATTTAGGAAAGACTTTCCAAATCATAATATATTTACAAGAGATAAAAAGGAGAAATTGGATTACAGGACATTTACAAAGTATTAAATTGTGCAGGCAACACCTTCATAGAAAGTAGAGTATTAAAATAAAAATATGCGGCTAATGTCCCATTGAATACAATACAAAATCCCTGAATCTTGGTACTGTTGATGCTGTATTACTCTTTTAAACAGTAAGTTACAGAACCGCGCAGATGTAAAGAAAGAGTCAAGACGAATAGAGCTACTATCGTCAGGAAAGCAATTGGTGGAGGAAGAAGAAAGTGGAAAATAGTCGTTTGGTATAATTGTATTCTTGAGTTTTCAAAGTTAAAAAGGATTTAGCGGAGGACACAAGAGAAATTAATGAAACTAAGAGAGCTTAGTACCAAGCCTTGAATGAGAATGTAATTATTCCATAAGGAGGCAGTAACATCATCAGAATCCGAAAAAGATGGGCTTGTTCCAGGCATTATCCACATTAGATCACATATCAATCCAGCCCAAGGGTCCGGGAGATGTGTGTTTTATAGATACATTAGACCTTTTAGTTCATTGGAATAGATTAGAATACTGATCTTGAATACTGTGATGTGCTTTGTATTCTCACCATTTATAGTATGAATCCACTGTACATATCTTTCTTCATGGGAAAACAGAAGTCGTATTCTGGTGCCCAAATATTGCTCTCCGACTCCATATAATAGACAATATTTTGTTGCACACGCATTATCTTCATACCAAGTCTTGTTTACTGAAGCATGCTATCTATACCATTAACCCCTTGATTATGATTTTATTGTGATATATATACTTCCATTTTTTGTTATTCTATACATGTTTTGAACTAGGATTAAATGTCAATTTTTTTTTAAGCGTGTATTTTCCTACATTCTACAATCTATATTGTACTAAATATTGTACTATTCATTGAAAGAGAGCCTAGAGGGCGGTTACCTTCTACATGTACATTTCTGGATTGAATCAAGCCATTACACTTGGCTGCCTTCATTGTGTTTTTCCATAGGTGAGCCAATTACATCTGTTGCTGCTGCATTAAAAAGTTGTAAGTACCCCAAAATCGTACCAGTTAAAACTACAGCTCACCCTGCAAAAAACAAGCCCTCATACAGCTCCATCGATAGAAAAACAAAAAAGTTATGGGACTCAAAATATGGTGACACCATTTTTTTTCCTACAAAGTGTTTTTATTTTGTAAAAGTAGAAACACATAAAAACTATATAAATTTGGTATCGCCGCAATGAGCTGACCCACAGAATAAATTTAAAGTAATTTTTACTGAACGATAAAAGCTGTAGAATCATAACCTAAAAAACAATAGCAGAATTGCTGTTTTTGTTGTCAATTAAACCCTAAACAAAAAATGTGAAATGGTTTTTAGTACATTATATAGTAAATTAATTAGTTGTATTAAAAAAATACAACTCGTCCCGCAAAAAACAAGCCCTCATACTGCTATGTTGGTGGAAAAATAAAAAGCAATGGCTAAGGCCTCAAGCACACTTCAGAGTTATTCTTCAGTGTGCTATCCGTTTTTTTTTTAACAGATAGCACACTGACCCATTCATTTCTATGGGGCCATGCCCACATCCATTTTTTTTATGCGGAACCATTTGTCCGTTCCATAAATTATAGAACATTCCTGTCCGTTTTTGTGGATCAGTCTCGGCCATTCTATTCATTGGTCCATTAAAATTACGGACCGCACACGGTCCATGTTTTGCGGATCCGTGATTTGCGCCCGCATAAAGGGCCACAGATGTGGGCTTGAGGTCTAAGGTAGATATAAAAAAAACTATGATAAAACGGCTGGGTTAGGCTGGGTTGATAGCAGTTAGAGCCCGAGTCAACAATAACTGATGATATTTTTGTGCACTGGTCTAGCGTCCATAGCCAGATTATTGCCAGACAGAAAAACAGCGTAGACATTTGGCGTTCAACACGGATGCATGCCAGAACTGCTCACATATTAAAGCATGGGAGCAGTTCTTGCATCAGTTCCCTCGGGATATATTTACTTTTGCCGGATATATGTGATCATGTATTCTTTCTAACGGGATTCTCTGCAACTTCACAATGACATTGATGTGATATATTGTATATATGTTATTTCTTTCTTTTTGGAATGCAGGTACAAGGTTGACATTTCTACATATATCTTAATATCTGAGCATACCTCACTTCCTTGTCTCCATCAGTCCATACCATTGCTACAGTGGTGATTGATCCTGGGTGTGTAATGTAGAGGTTGAGGGAGTACTAAGCGGAGGGGGACATGACATTGGTAGGGGGCACTTCAATTCCTGTTGTACTTATTGTCTATATTTAATTGCATGGATTTAGTCTGGGGTGGTTCCTCTTTTAGAAGTAGGAGTCTTTCTGTGTGAAAGGTGTTTTTCTGTGGGGATGGTGGGATTTATGAAGTGATGTAACTTCCGGTCTCACGGTCTCGTCCTCCAACCACCAAAAGAAATTATGGAAACTGGTCTACAGCCTCAGGGAGTATAATACAGGGGTTTATCACCTCACAGAACTAAGCACATTCACCTTATACACCATGTAGTAGTGTAGTGTCTGCTGCCTCACATAAGGGATTGTATTACCTCAGATATCAGACATTGGGGGGAATTTATTAAGACCTGCGTTTCATACGCCAGTATTAATAGGAAACAAGCTGGAGTAAGGTGCGCCTCTTAATAAATTTGTTGCATTTTTAGATGTTTCAGTAAATTTGTTTAAGTGGTGGGAGGGGCATAAAAGGCTAAATTTTGCAATTTTTGAACCGTTTGCGACAATTCTGCGCAGAAAAAAGAAAGTTCCCCCATTGTTTGCTCCTTCAAAATCCATCTCATGTATCTTCTCTGACTCAATGCTTCCCTGTTTACACTGCAGACATGGCTGATACTTGACATAATAATAATATTAAAATCCCCATGATGTCTGCCATTTCCTCAACAGCCCTGGTATGATAGTGAGGAGTGTGTGACATGAGGAGCAGGAGGAGGACAGGTTACTACAGCAGTTCCCCCTCTTTGTATATGACTTCCAGTGCTATATACTGATCCTACTGTGTGCAGGTTACTACAGCAGTTCCCCCACCCTGTATATGACTTCCAGTGCTATCTACTGATCCTACTGTGTGCAGGTTACTACAGCAGTTCCCCCTCTTTGTATATGATTTCCAGGGCTATATACTGATCCTACTGTGTGCAGGTTACTACAGCAGTTCCCCCACCCTGTATATGACTTCCAGTGCTATATACTGATCCTACTGTGTGCAGGTTACTACAGCAGTTCCCTCTCCTTGTATATGACTTCCAGTGATATATACTGATGCTACTGCGTGCAGGTTACTACAGCAGTTCCCCCTCCTTGTATATGACTTCCAGTGCTATATACTGATCCTGCTGTGTGCAGGTTACTACAGCAGTTCCCCCACCCTGTATATGACTTCCAGTGCTATATACTTATCCTGCTGTGTGCGTGCATGTTACTACAGCAGTTCCCCCTCCTTGAAAATGACTTCCAGTGCTATATACTGATCCTGCTGTGTGCAGGTTACTACAGCAGTACCCCCTCCTTGTATATGACTTCGAGTGCTATATACTGATCCTACTGTGTGCATGTTACTAGTTCCCCTCTCCCCATATAAGACCTCCACGGCTATATACTGATCCTGCTGTGTGCAGGTTACTAGTTCCCCCTTCCTATATTTGACCTCCAGGGCTATATACTGATCTTACTGTGTGCAGGTTACTATAGTATTTCCCCTCCCTATAAATAATCTCCAGGGCTATATATTAATCCTGCTGTGTGCAGATTACTACAATATATCAACTTTTTCCTGTATTTGACTTCCAGTGCTACATACCAATCCTGCTGCTTGCAGGTTAGCCCTGTCACATCTGCGTTGTGGCTTCTGTTTACAATGTAAGCCACAAAACAATGCCGGATCCATTGCATTTTGTGACTGGAAAAATAGTGTTGCATGCAGCGCTATTTTTCCTGTCAAATTTGCCGTAATCTGCGACAGGGGCTCCGAACTGAGCTTCCGATGCAGATGTGAATATAGCCATTGTGGTATATAGTCTAGTGTTCTGTATGAGACCTCCATCTTATCAGTGCTATATACTGATCCTGCTGTTGTCAGGTCAATAGTTCTCCCTCCCTGTATATGGATTCTAGTGATCTATATGAGACCCCTATGTTATCAGTGCTGTATGTAGTGTACACGGTATCGGTATGCATGTTAGAGTTCCCCTCTCTGTGCATACAGTCCCTGGAGTGTTATGTTGATACCTTTGCCATCATGTACACTGAAAAATATGCATGGTACATCCTAAAAAAAATTGTCTTTCTAATAGTACTGTTACTTATAATATGTTGGTAGCCTTTAAATTCGGCAAAAATGTTACGCTCAAGTTTAAGATAAGCAACTAAATGCAGTATTCTGGTAGCGGTTTCAATTATCAAAGCAAATGGTTGCAGAATAAGAGAATAAATTCCTCCCTCATACCAGTGAGCTTGATTTAGATTCTCAGGCTGGAATTTGTTAAGACTGGTGTTTTATACGCTGAGACCTTATTCACACGAACGTGATATGCGTCTGTGCTACGCGTGTGATTTTCACGCTCGTCGCACGGACCTATGTTAGTGAATGGGGCCGTTCAGACTGTCAGTGAATTTCACGCAGCGTATGTCCGCTGCGTAAAACTCACGACATGTCCTATATTTGTCCGTGTTTCGCGCAGCACGCACACATTGAAGTCAATGGGTGCGTGCAACACGGAAGCACATCCGGGTTCCGCGCGTGATGCGCACTACAGTAGTAAAATAAATGAATGAAAACATAAAGGCACCACGTGCTTTTCTGTTTGTAAACATAAATCCTGGGTGTCATAATGATGCCGGCTGCGCGAAAATCACGCAGCCACGCACCATATGATGATGACACACGGACCTTTTGCGAGCGCAAAATGCAGCGTTTTTTGGGCGTGCAAAACGGACACGTCCGTGTGAATAAGGCCTAAGACTAGTGTTTTATACACTAAGACCGGTGTTTTATACGCCCGTCTTAATTGAAAGTTTGTTGGAGTGGGATGCCCCTAACTTATTAAAACACGCACGCCTCTTAATAAATTAGGCTCTGACTGGCGTAGATTTGCACTATGATTGATGCTAATTTCGGCGTAAATTATAGTTAATTTTTTAGGCCGCGGGTGGACCGGCCCAATTTTTTCTGCAAATTGCGACTTTTTGGACTTTTATACTCCAAATAAACTGTTGCAGAATGTTTGATTAATTCTCAATCAATGTGTGTATTAAAGTGAGGTCAGCTGAATTATTTTTTTGGAGATGTAAATGCTCCTTTTTTATGAGTGCGGGAAAGTCCAGGTCAAGTTTACAGATATATTACAGCTCAGTGCTTGTAACGGGAGTCACCCCATGAATAAGCAATGTTGGTCCTAAATTTCTGCTTATCATCTCCACCTGGTGCAGGAACTTGTTGTAGACCGATGTATCTGCAGGTGGACGAGGAAGATACAAGAATCTGACAGCTGGAGGGAAGTTGGGATTCTGCCCCAGAATCATCTGATTAACAGCTTCCAAGTAGTCCCTTGATACCCTTATTGAGTTGTTTGGGAAGTTCAGGTAAGATTCTCCTGACGTTTCTGAGTTTTCTGCCACCTGCTTATGCCAATGGAGAGCAACTACTGGGTCCCACACAACTGTATGGATGGAGGCCTTGATGCGTAGGTCTTTCAGTAGCTGCTTCAGTTTAATTTCCTGGCCATGTAGACCACTGTCTCTCTCTACACAAAGATACAAACGCAGCTTGGCTTTTTTCCAAGATCTTACCATGTTCAGTACACAGGCCATTTGAAGAAGAAATAAACTGCAGGTGTTCACATAAGTAGCGCTATCTGGTCGCAGAAGGTTTAATGGCCACACATCTATATATGTCTCTTTTCCCTTCAGGCTGCCAATAAGAGTTCTGTCAAACTCAGAGAAGTATCTCGCTAGCACAACATTTTTGGACATCTTAATAGAATCTGATATAATGGCGACATATTCCCAGGGAGAGAAATTTTCGGTGGTCTGCTTCCTTCCAGCTGAGGTATACACAAATGGAGGTGATCTACCTTGGTCCACTTCAAGATCATTTCTCAGCAGCTCATTTGGTGAGGAGTGGGTGTAAAACCCCATGATAACAGTGTTTGGCCTCATTCCACCTGCAAAACACAATAACATAGACCCTGAGTTGTCAATAACATTACAACACTGAAGTATGTGCTCATAAGTTGGGCATTTTCTGAAATACAAGATATTGGTAAAAGATTCTGGATACATGAATGTTTTGAATATATTAGTCAGTAAATGAATATTCTAAAAAAATTTTAGAATTTTTAGGCTTATAATTTGAAAAAACTGGTATAAACAAATATATGTTTTTTTACATTATAGTTATTTTTTTTGGTAATAATTTTTTTACCCAAAATTTTTTTTTTTATTCATATTCGGCATTGTCTACGGTTAATTTTGATATATTACATGCCCAATTTAGTATAATTGGGTTGGGGCTAGTGATACGAAAATGATTGAGGGAGGGGGATTTTATTTTACATGTATTTTTTTAATTTCATTTTAATTTTAAAGTCTCTTAAAGGTCAGAAAAAAACACTGGGCGACTTTATTTGTTCATTTTTTTTTTTTTACACTATACCTTTCCACCGTAAGGGTAAGTTCACACGTAGCAGAAATACTGCGGATTTTCCGCAACAGATTTAGTTGTGGAAAATCTGCAGCATAATACAGTAGCAGCAAAGTGCGTAAATTATGAACAAAAAAAACGCCCAGAAATTGACATACGGTGCATTTTTTCATCTGCAGCATGTCAATTCTATTTGTGTAAACGCTGCTTATTTGTTACAGGTTTTCCCCACTGAATTCAATGGGGAGGTAAAACCCGCAACAAATAGCAGATGTTAAAAAAATTTCCGGCTAAAAATCTTATACCTATCCAGAATTCTGTGTTTCTTCATCCAGGCCGGCCTCCTGGAATGATGTTTCATCCCATGTGACCACTGTAGCCAATCGTCAGAGAGACGCTTATCCATGGTAAGTATCCATTTTGGTTTTATTATTTTGTGTGCAGTTTTCCGCAGTGGACATTCCGGCCAAAAAATTGCACCGCAATTTGGTGTGGTTTTTAGGCCGGAATTCCCTCCTGCGCACAGGGTGGATACGCTTGTGTGCTTTTACGTATCGTATCTGCCCTGTGCGAACATAGCCTAAGGGCTTGTTTACACGAGCGTGTTATTCGTCCGTGCAACGCCTGTGATTTTTACGCGTGTCGTACGGACCTATAATAGTCTATGGGGCCGTGCAGACAGTCCGTGAATTTTGTGCAACGTGAAGTCAATGGGTGCGTAAAAAACCAAGCATGTCACACGGAAGCACTTCCGTGTGAACAGCGTGATTCACGCAACAGCAGTGAAAAGGATGAATGAAAACAGAAAAGCACAACGTGCTTTTCTGTTTACAAACATCCAAACGGAGTGTCATAATGATGGCGGCTGCGTGAAAATCACGCAGCCGCGCATCATACGCTGAGGCCACACGGAGCTGTTAAGTGCCTTTTGCGCACGCAAAACTGCGCGTTTTTTGCGTGCGCAAAACGCACACGCTCGTGTAAACGAGGCCTAACTGTGACTGCTTTGCAGCCTTAGTTACATTGGAAATCTGCCCTATTTCAGTGACAATTGTCACTGCTAGGGCTCTGCTGGGTCTGGATTGCCGTTGCCCCTACTCCAAACACAGCGCTGTTAATGTGAAAACATTGATGACAAAAGTGGTGAATCCCGCTTCTATCTTCTCTTCAGGGTTATCAGCAGTCTCTATCTGCCGGGCACCCAACATTCGGCTGCAAGATTGCTCGGGCAGCTCGCATAAACTCAAGCAGCAAATGTGCACTGATTTAAAAAAAAAAAAAAAGTACACAGTGTGCTATATCTCTTGTGGTTTTGCTGCAGTTTCCCCCCATAAACTTGAATGGGGATAACTGTGGTCAAAGAAGCATTTCCAGGGACATAGATTCTTGCAACCCTTTCTTACTATGTTTTTTTTTCCTTTCGTTTGTGGTACAATTTTGTTCCCCATCACGATCCAAGATCTATAGACTCTTCAGGTTCTTTTAGACCGGACAATTTTGGCTGTAACAATGAGTGCCGATCAATGAGACAGTTCGTTGATCAGCGCTCGTTTGCTCCTCTCACATGGACCTATTAAGAGTAATGGATGGGAACGAGCAATCCTTACTATGAGTGCTTGTCCCCATACGTTTCTGTCATCTCAGCAGCGCGTCTCCCTGTTTACATTAACCTAGTTTTCAGAATGCCATAGCTTTTAGCTCGTTTTTGTGACTATGGCACACACCTCATATCTCTTGACAACTTGCAGATGGGTGGCATGAAAAAAGGCTCTCTGAATATAGGGAGACAAATCTACAAATGTTATTGGTAGATCACAGATCTAAATAAGGTGCCTTTCAGCTCATAGACTTAAATTAAAACAACACTGATATTGGATTACACACAAACGTAATAATTATTATACAATGTCAATGTGATCATTCAAATACTGCCATAATATGCTAGGATAGAGGGGAAAAAACGGTTGTTATACGAGCCAACTAAATCACGACTTTTATAATGGGAGTACACATCTGATTAATGTTTACATGCACTATTAAAGCACCCTCAGCATTCGGATTAGAAGAATTTTTATGCCTGTCAAATAATGATGACATCCAATTCATCTGATCAGTTTGACTATATACACAGCAGTTATTGCTACGATCTGACATTTTCAGTCTGACTATACAGACAGCTCCAAAACATACTCTATAGCCAAATGTACCGATCATTCTAGAAACAGAATTACATTGAAAATGGCGAACATACCTAATCCAGAAATAAAGAGCAATTGCTGAGCCCCATATCTCACAGAGTCTGATAATGTCAAGTTGACAAACGCCTTGATGTTGAGCTCATCGACTAGCTGTAGCCACAAGTCTGTTTGTGTCTGAAGAGGGTCAGAAGGCAGCACATCTACAAACCAAAAGAAAAATGATACATTAATATATAGAAAAATCTCCATACACATGGATAGAAAATGTTGTAGAACTTCCTTGTTATATATAATAATAATAATAATAATAATAATAATAATAATAATAATAATAAGCACTTTGGAGGCCACCCTAGACATTCACACAGCCATAATTCCATGCATGCACTGCAGTGTAAGAATATATCTGGCACAAGGACTGTAACATGAGAAGGACTGGGGAGCATGAAAACCCAATGCCTAGCACTCCTCATGAAGCGATCTGCCCGATCATAGAGGGAACGGTGCGGCTGTTCAATTCCAGTCGCAGAGTCCTCTCATTCTAGAGGAAGGATCAGTGTTCAGCTTGCTGTCACAACTGCAGTGATGAAACCTAGAGAAATGAGTAACCTACTAAATATCAGGTCTGAAATATCAACCCTTTTTCTGCCCTAAACCACCAGGAATCCTGATATTATCCTCCTCTTTGCCCTAAACTATTAGGTAAGCTAATATTCACCACTTCACTACCATAGACCAACAAGGATGTTGGCACTGACCTGTTCAATACCATAGACCAGTGCCTCTCAAACTGTAAGGCACCACCTAGTTCTAGATGAGGTGCAGCATGCCCCCCAAGTGTCCAGAATCCATGACAGTACTGCTGTGCAGAAAAATGTATTGTGAAATAAAACAATCCGTCATATTCCAGAACAGATAAGTACAGAACTTTACGAGTTAGCTTCCTTGTTCCCGCAGAAGAGGCATGAGTGTGGAAAAGTTAAGTGTTCTGCTGACTGGGGACATGGTGGCTCATACAGCAGGCACTGTGGTGGGCACTAGCAGTAGATGGCTGGTGAGGCCCAGGCACAACCATCTTTTGGCTGGTGAGGCACCGGAAGAAAAAGTTTAAGAAACCCTGCCCTAGAACAGCAGGGATTTGTGGATTAACCTCTCAGTATGCTAGACCAACTGGGATGTATACATTAAACTCTTCTCTGCCGTAGACCACCAGGGATCATGGTCTGCATTAACGCTTTCAATACACTAGACCACCTGGAATGCGGCCATTGACCCCTTCTTTGCCCTAAACCACCAGGGATTTTGATGTTAATCATTTCAGTACCCTAGGCCAACTGGGAAGTTGGTATAATCGCCTACACTCCCCCAGTCAACCAGTGATACACTGCAGATACACAGTCAAGTCACATTAATATGACCATCAGCTAATATCCAGAGTAAATGCCATGTGCAGCACGGACAGCAGCTAGACAGGCGGAGAGTAACTCCATAAGGTGCTGGTAGGATGTCTTAGGTATCTGGAGCCATGCTGACTGCAGTGCATCGCACATTTGATCGAGGGTGCGTGGGGAGGATCCATAGAGCGAACAAGATGATCAAGGTGGTGCCACAGATGCTTAATTGGGCTCAAGTCTGGCAAATTAGGGGGCCAGGGAAGTACTTGCAAGTCTTGGTCGTACTCTTCCAACCACTGTCAGACATTTCCGGCCGTGTGACATGTCGCATTGTCTTGCTGGAAGATTCCATCTGCCCCAGGGAAGACAAACAGCATTTATGGGTAGACATGATCTGCAACAATGGATTCATACTCAAATTGGTTCAGAGTGAGTTCCACATGGATGAATGGGAACAGAGAATGCCATGAAAAAATTCTCCAGACCATACGCTGCCGCCACCAGCTCATGTTCTTCCAGCAATGGTTGCAGGGTGTTTGTTCTTTGATGTTTCTCGCCTGACACGCCAACGTCCATCCATTCGATGAAGCAGAAAACGTGACTCATCGGAGAAGACAACCCTTTTCCAATCATCGGTGGTCCGATTTCGATACTGCCGTGCAAATTGAAGCCTTTTTCTCCAATGCACCTTTGTTAGCATAGGAGCAGTGACTATCCATTTGCTTCGGAGCCCCATACGCAGTAGGGTTCACTGAACTGTTTTAGACACATGTCTGGTAGCCCCTTGGTTGATTTTCACGGTGAGCTGTCGTTCGGCCCTCGCGCACCATCATAGCCTATGTTCACCTTTCACATCAATAGCACATGGTGCTCTGCAAAAACTAGTGATATGTGTTCAGACAGCCTGTCGCACACCTTATATACCCACCAAGCAACCCCCACGACACATCACTTGCTTTAAAGTAGGAGATGGTCATAATAATGTGACTTGACTGTGTATAAACCCGATTACTACCCTACTTATGTTACTATAAACCCCATCATTACCCTTGGCCACTATTTCGGGGTTGTTACATTAACCCCTTAATTTCTGTATACCATCGCCCCGTAACCCTAACCGACCATCAGAGAGGCATCATTTTTTTCTTGTCAAAGGGCCCAGACATTCTATGGGCAGCCCTGATTTTGATATAGCCAATACTTAGATTTTCATAGTGTCTTCATTCTGCACTCTATAAAATTATCTGTATAGATAAGAAAAATGTGATCCAGCACCTCTGTAAAGAGTAAAATCCTTTTTTGGCAACTCATTAAAAGATATAGATGAGGCACAGGTTGGTTTCCCGAGGCTTGCATGTTTTGAATACATCTGTTCTTAGTCATGTTATGATGAAGAACAGTTGTGTTTGAAAGGCGTAATCGTCAGGAAACCAACCTGTGCTTCATCTATATCTTTTAATGAGTTGCCAATAGAGGATTTTACTTTTTACGGAGATGCTGGATCACATTTTTCTTATCTATACGGATTACTTGTGGAACTCCACAAGTCTTCTTCCGTGCACTCTAGTCTGAAAGAGTACAACACCAACAAGGGAAGCGCGGTGAGCCTGTTTGCATTTTCTCTATTTTTACATATATATAGAACTATTTTTCTAGGTTATGTATAAAACTATTTATATGCACACTGTATCTGGCTGCTGTATAGATAATTATTTAGGTGCTATAAGGAAGGCAATAGTTATTTGATGATGTCTTGGATCTCCTGGTGTAGAGGAACAGTGCTCAGGTCTCAAACTGCTTTGTTCACTAGCTAAAAAGCCTAGAGGAAACACTGCTGCCCAAGTTTTGCTACATTTAATCCATATTAAAAATGTTGGTTTCAATATCAAACCAAGTAGACAACCTATAAGCACAAAAGCTCAAGGAACATAGAACCCATAATATATATATATATATAACTGCCAGGTCATGTAAAAAATAGAAATCTTTATTAAATAATAGGTATCAACAATACATGGTATCACAAAAATGAATATATAGAAACAACTAGATAAAAGAGGTCACATGCAGAGAGATAAATCAGTTAGGTAAGATGTAATTATACCCAAGTGTTAACAGAAAAACCCATCTCAAAAATAGCATGACCTCCCCATGCACAACCCCACCACTAAGGGCAAAGCCCCACGTGGCGGAATTGCTCTGGAATTCCGCTTCGGACACTCCGCAGCGTTAATCCGCAGCGGACCCGTTTCTCCATTGCCTTCCACTTCTTTTTAGTAGGGTTCGTTTAGACGAGGCGGAAAATTCCGCTGCGGAGCATAGGCTGCTGTGCGGAATTTGGTGTCTGCAGCATACAATGGATGTTGCGGACCTGTGGCGGACTGGTTGCGGACTCATTGCGGAAGTTCTCCATTGACTTCAATGGAGATTCTAAATTCCGCAATGAAGTCCGCAGATGTCATGTACATGTTATGTGTGCTGCGGATGCGTATTGGTTTTTTAAAATGACATGTCTTCATTCTGGCTGGACCTATGTATTTCTAGGTCTACAGCCAGACTGAGGAAGTCAATGGGGCTCCCGTAATTACGGGTGACTGCGTGTGTGCACCCATAATTATGGGAGCGTTGCTAGGCGACGTCAGTAAATAGTCACTGTCCAGGGTGCTGAAAGAGTTAAGCAATCGGCAGTAACTGTTTCAGCACCCTGGACAGTGACTGCCGATCACAATATATATCAACCTGTAAAAAAAATAGAAGTTCCTACTTACCGAGAACTCCCTGCTTCTTCCTCCAGTCCGGCTTCCCAGGATGACGTTTCAGTCTAAGTGACGGCTGCAGCCAATCACAGGCTGCAGCGGTCACATGGACTGCCGCGTCATCCAGGGAGGTCGGGCTGGATGCCGAAAGAGGGACGCATCACCAAGACAACGGCCTGTAAGTATGAAATTCTTTTACTTTCACTAGGGAAAGTGCTGTCCCTTCTCTCTATCCTGCACTGATAGAGAGAAGGGAAGTACTTTTCCCTCAATACGCAATGGCCAGTCCGCATCAATTTACTGCACATTTTGGGCAGATCCGCCACAGAATCTGCAACGCAGATTCTGTGCGGCATTGATGCGGACAGTTGCGGAAGAAATACGCCACGTGGGGCTAAGCCCTTAAGCATCAAAAAAGAGCAAAAATGCTACAATATAAAGTGCACAATCACTGAATACTTAAATACATAAATGTAGGTAGAATTAGTAGAATATCACTAGTAATGAATATGCATAATGACAAATACTAGATAAAGTGGAATCAAAAACCCAACCAAATGGCAATGTGAACAACCAGAAAGATCGAAGTAATGGTGGGGAAAGGAGAGAAAGGCCGTATGAGATGTGGCAAAAAGAACGCCTCAACACACGTTTCGCCTAAGACCGGCTTGTCAGGAGGCTAACTACTATTTGGTATGCAAATCGGCGCTCAGTCTGCATGTTGAGAGCCACCGCATCACCGGACGCGCCACATCTCTGCATGGTGACGAAACGCCGCGTCAAATGATGTCAGACGCACATAACCAGGACGATGCAGACAACAAAAACGCACTCTGGAATACGGTGCCCTCATCGCATGCGTGGACAAGGCAAAGAGGATAATAAATAAATAATTGCACTTGGGAGAGATATAGAAGGAATAAATATGTTTAAATTTACAAATGTGGGCATGCAGTCAATTGGCATCAATTATTATACCCAAAACAAGTAGCCACGTATCCATGATAGACAATAAAAAATTTAAAAGATAATACTAATAACTAACATCATACAAAATGACATATATATATATATATATATATATATATATATATATATATATATATATATATCTTACACATATATTTATAAATAAAAGTAAATATATAAATAAAGATCAATCAATATAAAAGATATATATAAAAATAAATATATAATTGCAATTGTAATTCATATTTAATATTAAAACATGATATAATATACTATATAAAAAAAACAGTGCTGTGCAAAGACATGTGATAAAAGAAGAAATGATTATATATAATTGTAAAAATATATAAGGTGAAAGAACAAAGAATGTGAGAATGATAATAAAAAATAAACAATAAAAATAGTAATAAAAATAATATATATTATATATAGGTAGTGCATATCCAATATGTATACTAAACGTGTGCATATAAAGTGACATGATCAAACACTGAACATAATATAGATGAACAATTACATAAATATGTACATTTATATACAATAGAAACCCTATAAATTTATTTATAGGGTTTCTATTGTATATGTATGTACATATTTATTTATTTATTCTATGTAATTTGTTTTATTTATATCTAAAATGCTTTTGTAATTGTTAATCTATATTATGTTCAGTGTTTGATCATGTCACTTTATATACACACGTTTAGTATACTTATTGAATCTTACCTAACTCATTTTGCTCTCCGCATGTGACCTCTTTTATCTAGTTGTTTCTATATATTCATTTTTGTGATAGCATGTATTGTTGGAACCTATTATTTGATAAAGATTTCTATTTTTTTACAATACCTGGGAGTTATATATATATTTTTTTGGTGCTATGGTCCCTAAGCTTTTGTGCTTATAGGTTGACTACTTTTTTGTGGGGAACCCCTCTTTTCTTTTCTTTGTTGAGGTTCTTTGTAGGTTTGTATTCAATTTCAAACAAGCCTGGGACCTTATTCATAGCATCACTTGCACATATTTTTTTATACGGAATGAATCTTGAAAAAAACAGGTGTAGAGCTTAGAACATTTTCAGATAATTGAAACATTATCATAGGCTTCTGCAATGAAATATACTACTCTTATCTCAGGGCGCCATCAATGTACATATGTGGCTTTCCGTATTTGCTTACCTCTACATAACTTTATTTACAGAGGAACACATTATTACCAGAGTGACCTTTTTCCCCACAATATTATCAATTCCTTCATTCCTGGGAATCCTACTCTTTAAATAGGAGATTTAATTTGCTATCTCTGCTTAACGACTAAGTGTAAGTGCAAAATGAAAAGCACTTTATGAAAAACAAATCCCCCCTTTTGATGTTCCTTTCATATAACACTGCTTATTAACCTTAGATCTGAGAGTGTACCCATGGCAACTTGGGAAAACTGAAGACTTTTTATTCTATCAAATTGAAAATGATCAGGGTCCAACTATATCGTTTAGTGTAGTAAATAAATGCCCCATGTCTATAGTGGCTACACCCATTGAAATTTGCACTGTCGACTGCGCTATTGATTCCGTCAGAAAAATGGAAACCTGCCGGAATGGTGACGAACAGAAACCATTAGCAATGTTTCTGTCACCATTGATATCAATGGTGACTGAAACGGAAGCTGTGGTTTCAGTTTGACTTTCCGTTGCGGGGTTCACCCGACGGAAACCTCCGATGGAACCCCGGAACGGAAAGCCAACGCTGATGTGAACAGGCCCTTACATCCGGCTGTAATGGCGGGGACAGAAATTAGCTTCAATCCCCAGCATTAACCCCTTAAATGCAGCGGTCAACAGCAACCGCTGCACTTAAGGTTTTGCAGCTCATCGGCAATGGAAACTGGAGGCATAATACTGGCCTCCCGGTCTGCCTAGCACGGAGCCGTTCAGGCCCTGCCCGGAAGTGGGGCCTGAAAGGCTTTCGTAGCCAACATCAGAAGCTGAGCCGGCGTCATCAGCGGTGGATGTCAGCTGTATGCTACAGCTGACATCCACCTGTAATGACAGGAATTGGAGCTAGCTCCGATCCCTGCCATTAACCCCTTAGATGCAACGATCGAAAGCGATCGCTGCATCTTAGAGATTGCTAGCAGCTCGGCAGCCCTGCCATGCAATCAGGGCTGCTAACTGCTGCTGCTATAGCAACAGGAGGACTAACAATGGCCTCCTGGTCTTCCATTACGGAAGCCAATTAGGCCCCGCCGGGAGGCGAAGCCTAATCGGCTTGCTGTCAGTGAATGACTGACAGATCTAATACATTGCACTACACAGGTAGTGCAATGTGTTAGAAAAAAAAAATCAGACAGTTGGACCTTCATGTAGTATAAAGTATAAAAAAAAGAGTTAAAAAAGGTGAAAAAAAAAAGTTTTAAAACATATAATAAAAGCTTCAATAAAAAAAAACACAATTGGCCCTTTTCCCTTATCAAGTACTTTATCATTGAAAACAATAACGGCCTGAACTATAAAAATATTATTTTATTTATTCCACACGGTGAACTGCGTGAAAAAAAAACCTTGTAAAAAACTATACCAGGATTTCTGTTTGTTGGTCATTTTGCCCTACAAATATTTAAATAAAAAGTGATCAAAAAGTTGCATGTATCCAAAAAAGATACCTATAAAAACTGTAGCTCGTCTCGCAAAAAACAAGCCCTCATACAGCTCTGTTGGCTAAAAACATTAAAACGTTATGGTTCTCACAACTTTGCGACAGAAAAAATACATTATTTTTACAAAAGTAATTTTATTGTGCAAAAAGTTGTAAAACATAAAAAAGTGCTATAAATTTGGTATCTCTGGAAATGGACTACCCGCAGAATAAAAGTAACATGTAATTTATAACTCATGGTGAACGCTGTATAAAAAAAACAACTAAAAAGCTATGAGAGAATTGCAGTTTTTGGATTACCTGCCCTCTCAAAAAATAGGATAAGTGATCAAAAAGTCCCATGTACCTCAAAGTGGTACGGATAAAAACTCCAGCTCGTCCCGCAAACAAAACAGTGCTCATAACACTACGTCTATCAAAAAATAAAATTAGTTAAGGCTCCAATAAGCCAAAAAGAAAAAATATGCAGTTGTGCCGGCCCGAGGGGAACATTTCTTCTATTTCAAGAGGCGAATTATCAAGGCCCTAAATTAGGGAACCAGGAACGGTAGGGCCCAAACATATCTGCTGGAAGTGAGGGCGCCCGTATTATACCAGGGCAACACTTTCCCAGTAAAATTCCACAAATTGCAAATGTGCGGAGTGTGGACCAAATGGGGACAAAAAACGACACCATTTATCAGTGTGACACTGGCCTGTGCAGAAAATATTGCTTCAAAGCAAAATATCTATGCATTTTTTTTTTTTTACCCCATTATTATACCACCTGACTATGCCCGATGTACTCTGTCCAGCTTACATATGCCCCCAAACAAAACGACTCCAAACAAAACTACTACCAAACAAAATCCACGCTCCAAAAGCCAAATGGAGAATCCTCCCCTCTGAACCTTACAGCGTGCCCAAACCGCTGTTTACTTACACACATATGGCATCATCCTACCCGGGAGAACCCTTTTAACAATGGGGGGGGGGGTGTCTCCAGTGGCACAAGCTGGGCACAACTTATTTGCCACTGAAAGAGCATATCTAGGGAAAAATGTAGTTTTTTACTTTGCACCATCCGTAGCGCAATCATTTATGGAAAAGACCTATGGGGTGAAAATGCTCACTACACCACTTAAAAAATGCCTTGATAGGTGTAGTTTCCAAAATGGGGTCACTTCTCAGGGGTTTCTTTTATTATTTCACATCAGAGCCTCTGTAATTCTGAACCAATACTTTGTAAATCGCCAAATTAGGCCTCAATTTCATATGGTACTCTTTCACTCCTGAGCCTGGTCGAATGTCCAGCCAAAAGATTAGGGCCACATGCAGGGTGATTCTAAAACCGGGAAACACAGCATAATAATTAGAGAGCTGTCTTTTCATGGTGGCACAAGCTGGGCACCCCATCTTGGCATATCTATGGAAAAAAAATAATTTTCACTTTGCAACATCGAGTGCATAATAATATCTGCAAAACACCTGCGGGGTTAACATGCACACTATACCCCTAGCTTAATACCTTGGGGGTGTAGTTTCCAAAATGGGGTCACTTCTGGGGGGGTTCCACTGTTTTGTTCCCACAGGGGCTCTGCAAATGCGACATAGCGCCCAGAGTCCAATCCAGCAAAATCTACACTCCTAAAGCCGCTCCTTCCCTTCTGAGCCCTACTGTGTGCCCAAACAGCAGTTTATGACCACATATTGCCATACTCGGGAGAAATTGCTTTACAAATGTTGGGGTTATTTTTTTCCTTTATTTGTTGAGAAAATGAAAACTTTAAACTAAACCTACGTCTTATTGAAGAAAAGGGATTGTTTTTCTTTACACTGCCCAATTCTAATAAATTCTATGAAACACCTGTGGGTCAAAATGCTCACTATACCCCTAGATAATTTCCTGAAGGGGTGTAGTTTCCAAAATGGGGTCACTTGTGGGGGGTTTCTAGTGTTTTGTACCCTCAGGGGCATTGCAAATGTGACATGGCCTCCGCAAACCATTCCTGCTAAAGTTGAGCTCCAAAAGCCAAATGGCACTCTTTCCCTTCTAAGCCCTGCCGTGTGTCCAAACAGCCGTTTATGACCACACGTGGGGTTTTGTTTTACTCGGGAGGAATTGCTTTACAAATTTCGCAATGCTTTTTCTTCTTTAGTCCTTGAGGAAATGAAAAAAATGAGCTAAACCTACATTTTCTATGAAAAAAATGTAGATTTTCACTTTCACGGCCTAATTCCAATAATTTCTGCAAAAAACCTGTGCGGTCAAAATGCTCACTATACCCCTAGATAATTTACTCAATGGATGTAGTTTCCAAATTGGGGTCACTTGTGGGGGCTTCCACTGCCCTTCAAACCTGACATGGTGCCCAAATTATATTCTAATAAAAAGAAGGCCCCAAAATCCACTAGGTACTCCTTTGCTTCTGAGGCAGGTGCTTCAGTCCATTAGCACGCTAGGGCCACATGTATATTTCCTAAAACTGCAGAATCAGGGAAATAAATATTGAGTTGCATTTCTCTGGTAAAACTTTTTGTGTTACAAAAAAATGGATTCAAAAATGAATTTCTGCAAAAAAAAAATTTTATTTGTACATTTCACCTCTAGATTGCTTTAATTCCTGTGAAACGTCTAAAGGGTTAAGACACTTTCTAAATGCTGTTTTGAATACTTTGAGGGGTGAAGTTTATAAAATGGGGTGACTTATTTGGGATTTCTAATATATAAGGCCCTAAAAGCCACTTCACAACTGAACTTCGCCCTGTAAAATTAGCCTTTTGAAATTTTCTTGAAAATGTGAGAAATTGCTGCTAAAGTTCTAACTAAGCCTTGTAACATCCTAGAAATATAAAAAGATGTAGACATATGGGGGATGTTAATTGTCAAAAAATTTTTGTGGTATTACTATTTGTCTTACAACCAGATACATTTACATTTAGAAAAATGCACATTTTTGCAATTTTTGTAAAAAATTTGGTGTTTTTCACAATTAATTACTTAATGTATCGAGCAAATTTTGCCAGTAATATAAAGTCCAATGTGTCACGAGAAAACAATCTCAGAATCGCTACGATAGGTAAAATCATTCCGAAGTTATTACCATATAAAATGAAACATGTCAGATTTGAAAAATGAGGCTCTGTCGGGAAGGTCAAAATTGGCCAAATAGGGAAGGGGTTAAAGTAAAACCTGGCACATAAAAACACTGTGAAAACACCACTAAAAAGGCAAGTAAACACGGTGTGTGAATTCAGCCTTGAGCTGTTGTCAGTTATATGCAGATTGCTGTTTTTAAGAAATTAATTATTCCAGAAGAAAGAACTAAAAATGTTCTGAGGATTGACGATCCCATTGGACACTACAACATATGGTTCAGGGAAAACATATCAGCTCACTGCACTTTTTCAGGAGGACGGAGAGATGAGACTTGTACAGGCAGATTGGCACTAATTGCTTACACAGCTATCCCACTGTGTCAGCCGGCAACTTCATGACAACAGGCCATTCTAGGTATACATGCGCATGCTAATATTATTGGCCTGGTAGAAGATATCAGATGGGGAGCATAAATGCATGCAAAAGATTTCTGTGTACATGTGTGTTTTAGCAGTATAAACCCTAAGAAATTACTGACATGACAATATAGAACATGCAGGTTCAACATTATCTTGAACTTAACTTACCTAACTCTTCCAAGCTCACATGTCCCAGAATAAAAAGACCACTTTTCTTAAGATCATTTGCAAAGGTTATGAGGTTTTTGTGGCTACGTGGATTGGAAACTAGTAAGAGAATCTGAGGTCGCCAGAACTTGACATGATCCTTACGTACGTCCAACATGAGCAGGTACTTTCTGACCTGCAGAGTAGAGAAACCAGAGCTACTTATGTTTATCTCTATAATAAAGACGCAGTTAAACGGTGGTGTACTCATATTCCACAAACACAGAAGATATTGCTTCAACTAAAAGTGTAAAAATATATTTTTATATATATCTATATATATAGATATATATATAGATATCTGTATCTCTCTCTCTCTCTCTCTCTCTCTCTCTCTCTCTTTATATATATATATATATATATATATATATATATATATATATATATATATACATATACTTCTGTTCTAGTTGAAGGAAAATATATCTACACGTAGTGCTAGAGGAAAGCAGCAGAAGAGAATATTTATTGCAAAAAAACCTCACAGTAATGCCTTAGACAACTGTAGATGTGTATAAGATGTATTGCAGCGCATACATGTGTCTAAGGGTATGTGCACACGATAACTGGCTTTTACGGCTGGAGAAAACAGCTCCGTCGTTTCAGACGTAAATGCTCCTCCTCGCATTTTGCGAGACGTCATTGATGCCCGTAATCTTGAGCTGTTCTTCATTGACTTCAATGAAAAACGGCTCAAATTACGTTTCAAAGAAGTGTCCTGCACTTCTTTGACGAGGCAGTCATTTTATGCGTCGTCGTTTGACAGCTGTAAATTACTGGTCGTCGGCACAGTACGTCGGCAAACCCATTCAAATGAATGGGCAGATGTTTGCCGACGTATTGTAGCCGTATTTTCAGGCGTAAATGGAGGCATAATACGCCTCGTTTACGCCTGAAAATAGGTCGTGTGAACCCAGCCTAAGGCTACATTCACACGACAGTAAAAAATGGCTGTGCATTGTCATTTAAAACAATGAAGTTCTATGGGTGTATTGACACGGTTGTTTTATTAATGGCCCGTGAATAGCCCGATGGCCCCTATAGAAGTCAATTAATCCGTTTTTAACTGCCGTTTTTCAGGAATCAATCCTTGTGACGGCCATTTAAAACTGATCCTGAGCCCGGGGATGCCCCTGACGTCAATGTCCATATACGGACAGTGATGTCATGGCTTTAAACTATGGAGTCCCCGGCTAGAGCATCACAAGCTATCTGGCCAGGGAGTCCTGTTTTGGGAAAGCCCTTGATGTTACTATCTATATATGCCGACACTGTGGCCGGAGATTCCGCTCCTGGAGGAGCCCCTGGCATTACTAGCTATATACTGTATGGACAGTGAGGTCAGGGGCTCCTACTGGAGTGAAATCCCTGGCCAGAGCAAAGCCGGTGCTCTGATTAGGGATTTTGCTCCTAGAGAAGCCCCTTGCATCACTTTTACATATGGACAGTGATGTCAGGGGCTCCTCCTGGAGCAGTATCTCCGGAGAGAGCGTGGCCGACACTCTGGCCTGGGTTTCTGCTCCTAGAGTAGCCCCTGACGTCACTGTCAATATATGGACAGTGACGTCAGGGGCTCCTCCTGAGGCGGAATCCCCGGCCAGAGCATGTCCGATGCTCTGGCTAGGGATTCTGATCCAAGAGGGAGCCCCAATGGTGCTATCTACAGGGGTTGTAGCACTATCTACAGGATGCTTTGTGTGTGGCGCTATCTACAGTGTGTGTGGCGCTATCTACAGGGGGTGGCGCAATCTACAGGTGGTGTGGCAATACCTTCAAGGGGGCTGTGGCACTATCTACATGGGCACTGTGGCACTATATGGGCACTATCTACAGGGGACACTGTGGCGCTATCTACATGGGCACTGTGTATGGCACCATCTACATGGTCACTGTGGCACTATGTGGGCATTGGCACTTTATATGTGGGCACTATGGCACTTTATATGTGGGCTCTGTGGCACTATGATAATATGTGGGCAATGGCACTGTGTGGGCACTATTTACAGTGGGCAATGTGGCACCATCTATAGGGGCTTTGCGGCACTATCTACATGGGCACTGTTGTTGTTTCAGGGGGCTGGGACAAAAAAAAACCCTGACAAATTAAATTAATCGTTTTTTTTAACAGCTATGAAAAACAGATGGCAAGCGGATGACTAACGGCTATTAAAACATACGTACTGGAAATGAATGAAAATTTGGAGACACACTTATGCAATACAGCCATGAAACACTGAGGGTATGTTCACACGGCGGGGGTCCGTAACGGCTGAAATTACGGGGATGTTTCAGCCTGAAAACATCCCCGTAATTTCAGCCGTACCGGCATGTGCAGGCGCTTGAACGCCGCGTCAATTACGGCCGTAATTAGCGCTGCTATTCATTGGACTCAATGAATAGCGGCTCCAATTACGGCCAAAGAAGTGACAGGTCACTTCTTCTACGCGGGCGTCTATTTACGCGCCGTCATTTGACAGCGGCGCGTAAATATACGCCTCGTGTGAACAGACAAACGTCTGCCCATTGCTTTCAATGGGCAGATGTTTGTCAGCGCTATTGAGGCGCTATTTTCGGGCGTAATTCGGGGCAAAAACGCCCGATTTACGTCCGTAAATAGGCCGTGTGAACATACCCTGACAGTTGATCAGTTTTTAATAGTCATTTTTTTTCACTGTCGTGTAAATGTAGCCTGAAGGCTTGATTTGCAGGGAATTCGAGAGGTATTCCAGACAAAAAACTGCACCAAATTGTGGTACAGTTTTTCGGGGGGAATCTCTGCTGTGGAAAACAGTGGTTGAAATTTTTTTTTTATACTTACCTGGTTCTCCATTGTCATAGTGACGTTTTCTTCTGTTCTCATCAAGGCCGGCCTACTGGGATGATGCTGCAGCCCACGTGACCGCTGCAGGCTGTGATTGGCTGCAGCAGTCAGATGGGATAAAACGTCATCCCAGGAGGCCGACATGGATGAGAACAAAAAGAACGTTGCTATGACAATGGAGAATGATGTATAATATTTACCTTTGTATTAATTTTAAACCAAAAAAAAGGGTTATTTTTTAGTTGCATTTCTTGCAGCGGAATCGTAGCTTTACTGCTGCAAAAATCACAACATTTGCTTTCTTGTAAGTTTTACCTCCCAATTGAATTCAATGGGGTAAACCCGTAGCAGAAAAGCAGCGATTCCAAGGCATAAATTGACATGCTGCGGATAAAAAAAAAAACACAGGTCAATTTATGAATGTTTTTTGGCAGATTTTTTCTACAGCGTGTGCATAAGATTTGTTAAAATCTCATCAACTCTGCTGCTACTGTAATATGCTGCAGATTTTCCAAAATTAAATCAGTTGCGGAAAATCTGCATTGTTTATGCTACGTGTGAACATACCCTAACAATTCTGAGTGGGCTCTTCTTAATATGGAGTAGGAGAGTTGTGCTGTTTCTCTGACCAATGAGCTGCGCCACCCTTTACTGCTCCCCCTCTCACAGCATGAGGCTAACATATAGAGACAGAGACACTACAATATGATCCCCATTCCCCGCTTATCCTTCCTGTTTTCAGTTATAATGTTGCTAAAAAAAAGCTTTTCAGTTACTGAGGAAGTTTCTGAACATTTAGGCCATGTTCAGATGGGGCGGAATTTTTCTGCTGAAAATGTTGTTTGCGCATTTGCAGCAAAATTCAGACGGTTGCAGATATCACATTGCAAATGCAGAAATCTGCAGTGAAATTCCACTGCTTCTCCTCAACATAATGTGCATGCTGCGGAGGGAAAATTCTGCACCGCAGTCTAAATTCCACACAGTTATTTTCCGCAATGTCTGAACTAAGTTTCCTACAAATATATTGAAACAAATATAAAAAACGGCTGCTGCAGAATTCCACTGCGGACTGACCACAGTGGAATTCAAAGCAATTCCGCAACGTCTGAATGTGCCCTTAAAACTACAAGGAAAGGGGTTCTACAGGCTGCTGGAAGGTATGGAAGACTAACAAAATATATTACTCAAAAATTATAATGTCTGGTACCGTCCCGATGGCTCCTTGAGCTTTAAGTAGAATACAGGTGATGGCATTACAGCCATTATCAGAATATAGGTGCTGTAAACAATGCCTGTATATTTCACATATGGTTAAGGGCTGATTCAGACGAACGTGACGTTTTTGCGCACGCAAAATACGCTGCGTTTTGTGCGCGCAAAAGGCACTTGACAGCTCAGTGTGCCCTGTTCATATGGATGCGCGGCTGCGTGCTTTTCGCGCAGCCGCCTTCATTATGACACTCCGTTTGGATGTTTATAAACAGAAAAGCACGTGGTGCTTTTCTGTTTACATTCATTCTTTTACTGCTGTTGCGCGAATAACGCTTATCCCACGGAAGTGCTTCCGTGGGGCATGCGTGATTTTCACGCACACCATTGACTTCAATGGGTGCGTGATGCGCGAAAAACGCAGAAATATAGATCTTGTCGCGAGTTTTACGCAGCGGACTCACACTGCGCAAAACTCACAGACAGTCTGCACTGTCCCTAGACTTGCATAGGTCCGTGCGACCCGCGTGAAAACCATTTGGGCTGCACGGACGCAAATCACGTTCGTGTGAATCCGCCCTAAGGAGCTCTAAAAGTATCCAGAACACAATACGGTTTATGTCATGGGTTCACCAGATAAAAATATTGATATTTTAGAATCTTTTAATATAGCTGATTTGCAGTTGCCCGCAATAAATTGGTGCATAACTGTCTCTTACCATAATGTCATGAACTTGTAAAGCTACCAAATAATAGTTCATGCTGATTATAGGAATATAATAACATAAAGTGAGTATTTGCAAAGAAAATCCAGTCAAAAATACATTTACAGAAAATAAATGAACAAGACCACATCAGAAGCCGATCGTATCAACAAATGTGTATGAAGTACAGAGCAATCGCTAATGTTGTAGAAATGATGGATGACAATGGTAATTTATGCAGTCTACTGTAAGAAAATATAGCCATTAAAATAAACTGTACAACTTTAGCTATGAACAATTTACTCCACAAAAGTGAGACATTATACAGAAAATAAAATCAACAATATTAAACCACATCAAATACATTGTCTGTATCATTACAAAGAAAGAAGACACAAGTTTTCTAAGGAACCCATGATTTTGCCATCTCAATAAATAAGTTGTTTTGATCAGATTGCTTAACAATATACAGTACTTGGATCCCCAACAAATAGATTGTAGATTATTGTCTCATACCAAAGCTGTGAGACCCTAGATACAAACTTAGTGGCATAAATGTAACTGACCTTCTCCCCTATTCTATGTGGGCTTATAACTGTACATTACAATTTCAGATTTGAACCCACACGTTATCTAACTTACAAAAATGCTTCATGTTCCTAAAGTCCACAGCTAAGTCGATCCAATAACAGTGATCAATCTCCTAAAGTTTACTTCCTCATCCTGAGACATTTCGTACATATTTTGATCACGTGTCTTTGATCCCCTGTGATACTCCTAAAAATATGAAACACCACATATTATGTGACATTATCCGTCTGTGCAAGAAACTTCTATCCCGCGAGTCTGCCCACAGACAAAGCACCATTGATGACACGCACCTTTGCTAATGTTTTGTTACAATACAGGTTTAGAATATAGTTAGAATACAGGTGGATGGAATTTGTTACTAAACTTTCATAAAACTTCTGACGTGTCATAGTGACATTTCAGAAGTTTTGATCGGTGGAGGTCTGAGCACGGAGACCCCCACTAATCGCTAAAACAAAGCAGCAGAAGCGCTTGGGTGAGCACTGTGCCGCTTCCTTTCTGATTGGCTTTTCTCGGAAAGCAGAGCAGTTGGTGTATTGGCTCATAGACTTTCTATTATCTCTCATAACATCTTAGTATTGTAAAGGATCTGCCTGACACAGCTTCTGTGTCGACGTCCGTGGTTACTCACTCTGCACCTGCTCCTAAGTCTGGTCGAGTGACCCCTTCTTCCACCAATCAGCCTGGGAGGCTGAGGAGTGGGAGAGCCTATCACAGCCTGGCCAGACGGAGCTAGCTCCCGCCCTCTGTCTATTTATACCTTCACTTCCTGCTCCTCCTTTGCCTGTGATTGTTTCAGTCTGTTTCCTGGCTCTGCTGCTGCTACTTACTACTTGTCTTCTGCTTCATATTTACCCTGGCTTGACTGAATATTCTCCTGCTCTGCGTTTTGTACCTCGTCCACTCCTGGTTTGACTCGGCTCGTTCACTATTCTCCTGCTCTGCGTTTTGTACCTCGTCCACTCCTGGTTTGACTCGGCTCGTTCACTATTCTTGTTGCTCACGGGGTTGCCGTGGGCAACAGCCCCATTTCCCTTAGCTTCTGTGTACCCTTGTCTGTCGTGCACTTAGTGAGCGTAGGGACCGTCACCCAGTTGTGCGCCGTCGCTTAGGACGGGCCGTTGCAAGTAGGCAGGGTAGATTAGGGCTCACCTGTCTGTCTCCCTACCCCGCCATTACAAGTATAGTGGAAGCATTCCATTCAAATTCAGAAGCTGTCAGCAGCCCATTGTACTATACAGGAGAAAGTGTATCCTCAAAGAGATCCAGCATTTGTCAAACTACAGTTCTCTAGTGATTTCAGATCAGTTCTGTAGACCCACACAGGATCGAGGTGTTAAGCCCAACATGAGTATAATACGGCAGTCTGAAATGCACACTACCTTATTATAGCTCTAAGTTGTACAGAGCTAAAATATAGCACCCATAGACTGCTATGGGACCCTGATTACCTCGGTATCACTCCGATTTAATATGGAGGCATACAAAGGACTTTATTTTTTGGATTCCATATGAATCTGACAACTAAAAAACTGTGGCATGCTTCATTGGTTGCCGCGTTACATTATACAGCGCTAAACAGAGCACCATGCGGTGGCAGACTGAGTGCCTATGGCACAATACTACAGGGACTCCCTATGCCTCTGTACAGTCTTTCTGCACACGACTCTGCCATGTGCATGAGACCTTAGTCTGTAGTGTACTGACCAGCAGTCGGAACATTGCACAGAATTAGAATTTCCCCCCATAGTTCTTTCATTTATTAGCTAATGATATTTGGACGCTGCAATTTTAATTATTCCATACTGTTTACATTACAAACGTAACGTACATATGTAGTATTCCTTATATTACTGATAGAATTAGTTTGCATATATAGCTATGCATTATTTATATTTGCATTCAATGAAAGTTTGCTATGTTACATAAGAAATTACATCGGTTAGTACCTTTAATACGTGGGGTAATATAAAGTGTCGGATGGACTAATTGCTAAACATAAGTCGTAAAGATTTATAGTGTGTATGAGAAGCTCAGACATGTCATGTATAGGCCTTTTTCCTGAGCGGCCGCAGCACAAGATCGGTTAGAATGTCACTCAGGCTCTATCCCTCTTAGTGTAGCTAGTGAGCTCCGTGACATGGACGTAATTGCTGTTTTTATAAGTGGCAGCTTCTTTTGTGCTTGATTATAGGTACAGGCAATGATGAGCTATTAATAAAGGTTGTGCCGTGGAGAGATGAATGAGGGACAGAGGCGAGGAGGCCAACTGGCGGGAATAGTCTGCAGTGGCATGTCTCAGCGTGATCGGCCATGGTACATGTGGTGCGAAATGTGACTCTGCTCAAAAATAGCAATGCCATTTTAATAAAGTTCTGCTCAAAGTCTCCAGAATTCTTGTCATTCATACATCGGAGAATGCCGGACACTTTTTTCAAGCAGCTTTTCTTCTAGACTTCTAGACTTCATCTCCATGACTTTGCCTTGGTGCATGTTAAGGATTCTAGCTTATTTTTAATGAACTGTCTAACAGGGTCAGAGTGCAAATAAATCCAATGAATTTATCACTCGGATGAAGGAAGCCTTATAAATAAAAGCTGCTCTCTGGATGTCGGTTGTAAATAAACTCTTCCACACTTTCAGAGATGATTTAATTCCCTGACATTGGCCAGTATTATCGGAAGTATCAATCATTAATCGGTAATGCACTGCACTGGATGGATCTAATACCCACACCGGCTTCATGGGTGAAGTGTTTACCAGACCTATTCATTTCAATCACAATCATTTATTACAGTGAGAATATATTGTAGAATTGCTTAAATAGTAACTCCCTAAATTTATATTATGCTATTAGTTCCTTTGGTAAAAAGTTCCTTTTGGGTGGATTCAGACATGGAGTGAAAATTCAGCAGCGAATTACTGTTGTGGACTTTGTGGCGTATTTCCTACTGATTTGTGCTCTGTGGATTTCGGTGAGGAATTTCACATAGGATTGAAGTCTATGATGAAATCCTGAATCCAAAATCTTCAACACATACAGAAAACTCTGCGGAAAGTATTTTGAAAAAATCAGCGCGGAAATGTAAACTCTTTGTGCTGCAGATTTTTTTTTTACACTCATAGAAACACATGATGTAAATTTCCACAGCAGATTTTTCTGCCACCGCTACGATAATCTTGCTACGTTTAAATCCATCCCTTTAGCTCTTTGCAGCTACCTTGTCAGCCTATCCACAGATGCAAGCTGTTTTCTTACAAAGCTCACCAGCCAGTGTAATCCATGTAGTAGCTGCCCTGCTACGTCATCCATCCAACTAGCTTTCCTAGTGGCAGGCCTCTTTTCTCTACGGCCAGTGGTGGCATTTGCTACTAAACAAAAGTTTGTTTTTTAACTAGATTTAAAGTGGCAATGCTCTATCAGCCCAGTAGGTCCAACCCTTAGGGTATGTGCACACACACTAATTACGTCCGTAATGGACGGACGTATTTCGGCCGCAATTCCCGGACCGAACACAGTGCAGGGAGCCGGGCTCCTAGCATCATACTTATGTACGATGCTAGGAGTCCCTGCCTCGCTGCAGGACAACTGTCCCGTAGTGTAATCATGTTTACAGTACGGGACAGTTGTCCTGCAGCGAGGCAGGGACTTCTAGCATCGTACATAAGTATGATGCTAGGAGCCCGGCTCCTTGCACTGTGTTCGGTCCGGGACTTGCGGCCGAAATACGTCCGTCCATTACGGACGTAATTAGTGTGTGTGCACATACCCTTAGACATAGAACAAAAAAACTTGTCTGACAATCAGCACCTGCCTCAATTAACATGCTACTTCCCTTTCTGGATAGTAGGGATTGTGGAGGAACAAATTATCTAAAAAACAAAGGCTACTATAAAGGTTGAGGTCACACCAAGGTCATGGAGCCCCAGATATGGCAGATTTTACAGAATTTACAAAACAATTAAAGGCCCTGTTCACACAGAGTTTTTTTGCAGGCAGAAAAATCTGCCTCAAAATTACTGAAGGAATTTTGAGGCAGATTTTGACCTGCTTGCACTTTCTTGCATAAGTTTTTGTGGCGTGTTTCTGCCACGGGCAACACTTTCTCTGCCTCCTGTTGATTTCAATGGGAGGCAGGAGGCGGAACCGGGGCAAAAAAGAGCATGTTGCTTATTTTTCCTTCGAGCGGCTAGAAACTGCTCCAAGAAAAAGAAAACGCCTGAAATCAATGGGAAGCGGTTTTGGCCATTCTTTGGTGCTAATTCCAATGCGGTTTCCGCATCAAAACCAGCGCAAAAAAACTCTGTGTGAACTGATCCAAAGTGTTTTCGAAACCCCATCCACACGTGGCAGAAAAATGTATGCAAAAATCAAAGCATTCTGCAAATTTTTAAATTTTATGCGGAAATGTTGCAGATTTTCAATGGACTTCACACATTGCAATGCATAGGGAAAAATCTGGAGCACAATCCGTGGCAAAATCCGCATGTAACAGAATGTCTGTGGACAGCTTGAGAGATCATTTTAGTGTTCATTTTTAGTGATAATAAAGCTTTGGAATTCATATTCATTGTTCTCACTGAGTAAGAACTTCATGTGATAGAACATATATAAGGTGAAAACGTACTGAGTATCGCTGTGAGACCGTTAAATTGAGCGCGTCAGATTGAATTTGTCTCACAGTAAGGCCTCATTTACACGAACGTGATATACGTCCGTGTGATGCGCGTGCTTTTCACGCGGGTCGCACGGACCTATACAAGTCTATGGGGGCATGCAGACAGTCCGTGAGTTTTGCTCAGCGTGAGTGCGCTGGAAAAAACTCACGACATGTTCTAAATTTCTGCGTTTTTCGCGCATCACGCACCCATTGAAGTCAATGGGTGCGTGAAAACCATGAAGGTCGCACGGAAGCACTTCCGTGCGAACTGCGTGATTCGCGCAAGAGCTGTCAAACTCTGAATGTAAACAGAAAAGCACCACGTGCTTTTCTGTTTACAAACATCCAAACGGAGTGTCTTAGAGATGAGCGAACCGAACTTCACCGGGTTCGGCCGAACTCGTTCTGACTTACCGATAACTCCCGGCTTCTTCCTCCAGTCTGACCTCCCGGGATGACAATTCAGTCCAAGTGACAGCTGCAGCCAATCACAGGCCAAGCACAGGCTGCAGCCAATCACAGGCTGCAGCGGTCACATGGACTGCCGCGTCATCCAGGGAGGTGGGGCCGGATGTCAAGAGAGGGACGCGTCACCAAGGCAACGGCCGGGAGACCGGACTGGAGGAAGCAGGAAGTTCTTGGTAAGTATGAACGTCTTTTTTTTATTCACAGGTTGCTGTATATTGTGATCGGAATTCACTGTCGAGGGTGCTGAAAGAGTTACTGCCGATCAGTTAACTCTTTCAGCACCCTGGACAGTGACTGACGTCGACTAGCCTCATCTCTATGATGGCGGCTGCGCGAAAATCACGCAGCCGCGCATCATACACTGATGACACACGGAGCTGTCAAGTGCCTTTTGCGCACGCAAAACGCTGCATTTTTTTGCGTGCGCAAAACGCACACGCTCGTGTAAATGAGGCCTAAACCTAATTTTAAGTGCCTCATTGAAAAGCATGTAGTTATCATGATTTCATGGCTATGAGGCATACACTGTATGCATTGCAGATTTGCGAGTATATTTAGATAATGTATTGGAAAACTGAAAACTCATAAATGTCTGTGGGGCGTTGTTTTTTTTGGGGGTACCTACAGCTGCCGTTCTATCCACACACATGCAAAATCCATATTATGATGTCAGCCATGGTATCAACATGAGACAGAAAGACTGCAATCCCAATGGGGCAATTAATTAAGACTGTTGTTTTATACGCCAATCTTAATCTAAAACACGCTGGAGTAAGATTGCCCCTAATTTATAAAAAAATTAGGCGCATCTCTGTCCATCTGTGAGCTGGCGTATATTTGTGCTATGATTGACGGCAGTTTCTAGCATGAATTATAGTAAATTTGGCGGCTAAGCTCCACCCACTTTCAGAAAAGTGCCGTGAGAGGTGGAAACAGCACAAAAGTCACATTTTTTCGCTTAACTTGTGACATTTGTGTGGCGCAGACCTGATAATAATTTTCCCCAGTGTATTTCCTATTTATATAGAGTAGTTATTTCCTTAGACCGTGTCGATGAACTGTTGGGGGAATTTATAAAACAATTCACACAAATTTCCTGGTGGTAATATAGTTGCAATTTGCGCAATAACATGCATTTTGTGCCCAAAAATTCAACATTCATTTTTACACTGCTCACGGCACTTGTAAAAAGAGAGTGTGTGAGTTAGAGGGAGGGGCATCCAAGAACTACTAAGGGCAGATTTACAGGTGCGTGTGCGTTTTTACGCACGCAAAAAACGAGGCGTTTAACAGCTCCGTTTGTCATGATCATATGGTGCGCGGCTGCGTGCTTTTCGCGCCGCCGCCATCATTATGACACTCTGTTTGGATGTTTGTAAACAGAAAAGCACGTGGTGCTTTTCCGTTTGCAATCATAGTTCGCCTGCTGTTGCACGAATCACGCACGTCCCACGGAGGTGCCTCCGTGTGGTGCGCGTGATTTTCACGCACCCATTGACTTCAATGGGTGCGTGATGCGCGAAAAACGCAGAAATATAGGACCTGTCATGAGTTTTACGCAGCGGACCCACGCTGCGCAAAAATCACTGACAGTCTGCACTACCCCATAGAATAGCATAGGTCCGTGCGACACGCGTGGAAAGCAAGCGTGTTGCACGGACGTATTACACATTCGTGTAAATCCGCCCTAAGGCTGGGTTCCCACATAACGTAAATGATGCCGAAATTCTGCAACGGAATTTTGTACAGAAATTCCCCGGCATATACAGTAGCAGCAAAGTGAATGAGATTTTGAAAATCTCACGCCCACACTGCGGAAAAAAACCGCAGTAAAAACGTTCATAATTTTGCCTGCGATGCGGCTTTCAAATCTGCAGCATGTCAATTTATGCTGCGTTTTCATTGCTTTTCTGTTGCGGGTTAGCCCCATTGAATTCAAGGGAGATGTAAAACCCACAACAAATAGGCAAGTGTTGCAATTTTTATAGCGGAATCGCAGCAATTCCGTCGCAAAAATCGCAACTTGGAGAAAAACAAAAACTTAGGGCATGACCAGACGTGGCGGAATTGCTCTGGAATTCCGCTGCGGACAGTTCGCTGCAGAAATCCGCAGCGTACACGTTTCTCCATTGCTTTCCACAGCTTTTTAGTGAGGTTCGTTTACACGTTGCGGAAAACTCCGCTGCGGACCATAGGCTGCAGTGCGGAATTTGGTGTCCGCAGCATACACTGGTTGTTGCGGACGTGTAGCGTACTTGTTGCGGAATTTCTCCATTGACTTCAAAGGAGAGTCAAAATTCCGCAATGAAGTCCGCAGATGTTGTGTGTGCTGCGTAGCGTATTTGTTTTACGAACATGACATTTCTTCATTCTGGCTGGACCTATGTATTTCTAGGTCTACAGCCAGACTGAAGCCCCATGCACACTAATCACGGGCCGTTATTACGGCACGGGCAGGCCCATAGAAGTCAATGGGGCTCCCGTAATTACGGGTGACTACGTGTGTGCACCCGTAATTACGGGAGCGTTGCTCGGCGACGTCAGTAAATAGTTACTGTCCAGGGTGCTGAAAGAGTTAAACGATCAGCAGTAACTGTTTCAGCACCCTGGACAGTGACTTCCGATCACAATATACATGAACCTGTAAAAAAAATAGAAGTTCCTACTTACCGAGAACTCCCTGCTTCTTCCTCCAGTCCGGCCTCCCAGGATGACGTTTCAGTCCAAGTGACGGCTGCAGCCAATCACAGGCCAATCACAGGCTGCAGCGGTCACATGGACTGCCTCGTCATTGAGAGAGGTCGGGCAGGATGTCAAGAGAGGGACGCGTCACCAAGTCAACGGCCGGGTAAGTAATTTCTTTTACTTTTACTAGGGAAAGAGCTGTCCCTTCTCTCTATCCTGCACTGATAGAGAGAAGGGAAGTACTTTCACCTCAATACGCAACGGCTAGTCCACATCAATTTAATGCCCATTTTAGGCAGAGCCGCAACAGAATCTGCAACGCAGATTATGTGCGGCATTGATGCGGACAGTGGCGGAAGAAATACGCCACGTCTGGTCATGCCCTTATACCTACCACTTGGGCATTGTCATAGCAACGCTATCTTCTGTTCCTTTTAAAAAAAACTGCACTACATTGTGGTGTGGTTTTTCAGACGGAATGTGCTGTGGGTTCTAGGTCGGATACGCTACGTAGTTTTACGCAGAGTATCCGACCTGTGGGAACCCGACCTAAAGCAAGGGGGAGGGATAGAGCAGCAGCTTAGACCACTGGTTAGACAAGGGCTGTGCTTCAGACTCCTTTAGTTGTTATTTCTGATCATAGCTGTGTCTAAGTGCTCGTGCACACATCTGTGACCTTTTTTACGGCCACAAAACATGGATCCGCAAAACATGCACCGCACACAGAGGTCTTCCAAGTGCGGTCCCTTTTTTTAATGGACCATTGAATGCAATGGGCGAGACTAATCCGCAAAAGCGGACAGGAATAGGACCTGGTCTATAATTTGTGGAAAGGACACATGGATCCGCAAAAAAAACGGATGTGCGCATGGCCCCATAAAAATGAATAACGGATTAAAATAACGGATAGCACACTGCAGAATATCACTGAAGTGTGCATGAGCCCTTATAGAGCAGATCTGAGAAGTAACCACGTAGCTACCACAAGAAAATACATAGAATTTAAGCATCATCCATAGGGTGGAATCATTTTTTTCTGTATCTAAAATGGAATTCCATTTTAAGTACTAATAAATCGCACCTCTTGAAAATTATACAAATTTGACCAGCATTGAGAAGGGACACAAGAAGCATTTGTAATGGTAAAGTAGCTGAAGCATTGGCAGTAATATACAGTTAGATTTTCCCTTCAGATTTATCACATCTACTATTAATACTATTTAATACAGCCTATATTTTTTTTTTTTAAAAGAACCCATTTAAATTTAAATGACTAAAGATGAATATTATTCAGCAATAAGAAGCTTTTACATTACATCTTCCCTGATACATTTTGTACGGAGGAGGTAGAGTTAACAGGCGCATATAAAAGCATCAAATCTGCAGTAAATGGACAGCTAACAAGGTATGTTAAAACGGCATTCTCTCTGCTAAGAGTCAAAAGCTTTGTATTAAACAGAAAGCCGGCTATGAAAAGATAAGTGACCCGGTAATAATATTACATTAGAGTGTAATGCGGCTGATTTCACTGCGGAGATTGAACAGGTGGTGGGCTTTGTGTCCTTACAATGAGACCCCACTATCATCTGCACAGAAAGACAAGATATTATTCCCGATGGGATTCTGCAGACAAAGCATAAAGTAGCGGCTACATTTCATAGCAAATTCTATTACTCAGCCAGTGCTGAGTGCACAAGTTGTATGGAGGGTTCTTGTATGTGTGTACAGTATATGGAGATATAGCTTTAAAGAGGCTCTGTCACCAGATTCTGAAATCCCTATCTCCTATTGCATGTGATCGGCGCTGCAATGTAGATAACAATAACGTTTTTTATTTTTTTTAAACGTTCATTTTTGGCCAAGTTATGAGCTATTTTATATATATATGCAAATGACCTTTGAAATAGACAACTGGGCGTTTTTTTTTCGTTATGTCCAACTGGGCGTGTATTGTGTTTTTAACTCGGCGTGTTTACGTGTATGACGCTGACCAATCAGTGACCAGTCCGCATCATACACTCCTCTACATTGATTTACACAGCAGCGATATGCAGCCACATAAACAGAGATTAACGTTACTGCAGTGTCCTGATAATGAATACACATGACCATCCAGCCTGGACGTCATGTGTATTCAGAATCCTGACACTTCTGAATCTTTTCTGTGAGATTTCCAGCAAGTGAAACGAAATCTCGTTTACCTCCGTAATCTCGCAAGATTTTGTTTCCCTTGCTAGAAATCTCAAAGAAAAGATTCAGAAGTGTCAGGATTCTGAATACACATGACGTCCAGGCTGGAGGTCATGTGTATTCATTATCAGGACACTGCAGTAACGTTAATCTCTGTTTATGTGGCTGCACATCGCTGCTGTGTAAATGAATGTAGAGGAGTGTATGATGCTGACTGGTCACTGATTGGTCAGCGTCATACACGTAAACATGCCCAGTTAAAAACACAATACACGCCCAGTTGGACATAACGAAAAGAAAACGGGCAGTTGTCCATTTCAAACCTCATTTGCATATATATAAAATAGCTCATAACTTGGTCAAAAATGAAAGTTTTACTGTTATCTACATTGCAGCGCCGATCACATTCAATAGGAGATAGGGATTTGAGAATCTGGTGACAGAGCTTCTTTAAATATATTCTCTCCAGTGTATATATATAACATGGGGGTGTACACTACTATCTCCATACTTTATTGCATTATTCCACATGGATTTTTTTTTTTCTCCAATGCTTTTTCTTCTTTTACGAATTTCTGCAGCATTTTTAATTTTTTTTATCAAATATCCTCCTCAACCCCCCCCTTTATCCTTTTTGTTATACTGAAGTCAGAGTCTCCATAAATATTTTACAGGGTTATCCTAGAATGGTAAATTTTATGACATATTTAGACATTTAAAATAGAAAACAGAAAAAAGCTGTAATAACAGAAAGGGCGGAAGAAATAAGATTTAACTCTTAGGATAAGGGGGGTTTTGTAACATAGTCAATTATTTTGAACATTTACTATTAGTACATTAGGAAGACATTATCAATTCATTCTGGGTGATATAAGTTTTTATTTACTAGTAAACTTCTCCTTCGGTTAGGATGGACTCAAATAAGTTTTCGGTGGTGTTTTTCACTGAATTTTTTTTGCATGTTTTTGTTTGCCTTAAAATGGCTCTAGGAGCATCTCAAAGTGATTGGCCGTAACTGAACTGGAGCTCGTTTTAACTGCGGTTGTATAATTTTTTTTATTTGAGGCAGGATTATACAATATAGGTATGTTCACACGTAAGCACTGCAGATTTTCCACAACGTTTTCATTGCGGAAAATCCGCAACGTATTACAGTAGCAGTAGTAACAAATCTCATCCACACGCTGCATACAAAAAATTCAGCTTATTTTAGTTTAAAATTAATAAAAAGGTTTATACCTACCAACTGGGCATTGTCATAGCAATGCTTTCTTCTGTTCTACATCCAGGCCGGTCTCCAGGGATGACGTTTAATCTCACGTCACATGCTGCAGCAGTCATATGGACTGCAGTGTCATCCCAGGAAGCTGGACTGCACGAATAACACGCGTTTCCATGACTACAGAGAACAGGGTAAGTATAAACTTTTTTTTTTCAAACACGGTTTTCCGCAGCGGACATTACGCCCAAAAAACTGCACAATTCCCTGTGGGTTCCAGGACGGATATGCGGTGTACTTTAACGCAGCGTATCCGCCCTGTTGGTCACTTTTATCACTTACGTCTTTGTCTACAAGGACATCTCCTTACATAATCAACAGAACTAAAGAGACCAAAAATAGTTTTTTTAAGATGGACATTTTTAAAAAGTAACACCTTTATAAAAATAAAAGTGAGTGTACCCCAACAGCTTATATATTTGCTGAAAGTAGAGAACATATGGGTCAGTTCACACAGAGTTCTTTGACACGTTTTTTGACTCAGAAAACATGCCAAAAAACGGCCGAAAATGCCTCCCATTGATTTCAATGGAAGGAGGAGGCGTTTTTTCCCCGCGAGCGGTAAAACCATTTAGCGGGAAGAAGCGACATGCCCTATCTTTGGGCGTTTAGGTTTCTGACCTCCCATTGACATCAATGGAAGGCAGCGAAAGCGTATTTTACTGCGTTTTTAACCATCGGGGCTCAATGGCCGAAGGCGAAAAACTCGGCAAACCGCGTGCAGGCAGATCAAAATCTGCCTCAAAAGCAGAATTTTCTGCCTGCAAAAAGCTCAGTGTGAACATACTCTTAGAATGTAATAGTCCTACCCAAGGGTATATGCACACGACCAATTTTCAGGCGTAATGGAGGCGTTTTACTCCTCGAATTACGCCTGAAAAGACGGCTCCAATACGTTGGCAATGGGTCTTACGATGTTCTGTGCAGAGAAGCTGTCATTTTACGCATCGCTGTCAAAATACGGCGCGTACAATGACGGCTCGTCAAAAGAAGTGCAGGATACTTCTTGGGACGTTTTTTGGAGCTGTTTTCTCATAGACTCTATTGAAAACAGATCCAAAAACGGCCGTAAAAAACACAGCGAATAAGTTGCTCAAAAAACGTCTGAAAATCAGGGGCTGTTTTCCCTTGAAAACAGCTTCGTATTTTAAAACATTTTTGACTCTGCGTGTGAACATACCCTAATAGTTTACAGTCATCACCACCTTCATACAATTATGCTATACTGACTTCCCCCAGCAGATGCTTTATCCACAAAAGGTTCCTTCAAAAAAATAAATTTGAATGTGTGCGAAGTTCCCACATACTGTACTACACAGGTCTACAACTACACGCACCTGTTTTATTAAAACACCAAAATAGTTGGATTGTAAAATTTGATTTGAAAATAAAATTTTTGGAGAAGTAACAACGTCAATACACCTCAAAAAGTTAACAGAATGCAGAACTCTACATCATTTTGAGAGAAGACAACCTTTACGATTGCAGTTGTCTAAACAAATGGCGATTACAGCTATATCAACCTTCAAGCAACTTTGTGACAAATAGGAATTTAAAAGACAATGAACTAAATCGAACATCCAAGCAAAGGAGCACACCCCTAAACAATGTCAAAATAATAGATCAAGGTGTGCATAGTTTTTTATATACAATAAACTTCTGCATTAACAAAGAGCTTGCGCTTTAAAAAAAATGCCAATACAGAGGGTATGCAACTTTTGGCTTTTATCTGCAGAAGTGAAAAAAAACATATAGTGCATACCCCAAACAGATACTATTTTACTAAAATCCGTATGCTGTGTATAAAAATAAAACTTCATTTATATTCACAACCACCTTCACACAACTTTGCATCAAACAGTGATTATAAGCAAAGGGCATGAAAATTCAACTTTGCGAGTAAAACACTCAAGCAGACCCCCTTAGGCTGGGTTCACACGACCTATTTTCAGACATAATGGAGGCGTTTTACGCCTCGAATTAAGTCTGAAAAAACGGCTCCAATACGTCGGCAAACATCTGCCCATTACTTTCAATGGGCTTTACGATGTACTGTGCCGACGACCTGTCATTTTACGCGTCGCTGTTAAAAGACGGCGCGTAAAATTACAGCCTCGTCAAAAGAAGTGCAGGACACTTCTTGGGACGTAATTGGAGCCGTTTTTCATTGATTTCAATGAAGAACAGCTCCAAATTACGTCCGTAAAAGATGCACCGCAAAACGCGAGTACATGCAATTACGTCAGAAATTGAGGAGCGGTTTTCTCCTGAAAACAGCTCCGTAATTTCAGAAATAATTGCAGTCATCGTGTGCACATACCCTTATGCAAACAAAATGTACTCTGCAAAAAAAAACGTAATGTGTGAGGAGTTCATACATATTACACATGTCTATGTTCACCTTTGTATGTATGTTAAAGAAGCTTCAAAACCGCAGGAATACAATAACCAATTTTTGCATTCAAATTATATTGGGGATTATATATGTATATAATTTCCAATCCCCCTATACAAGCTCTAAACCTAATCCTGAATCACAAATCCCTAAACCTAATTTAATGCGTTAAATAATACTAAGGTTTTTTATATTAAACTAGTTCGAATCGATCGTTTATGACGAGAGTCAGTAGGTGAAAATGTAATTTCTGACTTACGGAAATCTGTTCCATTAATCAGCAAATTTATTCTTCTCTAGTAATCATCATCATCAACATGACTGTAGCGTGTAAAGGGTTTCGCTAAGGAAGCGGTCAGAGCATTTTACGCTTCAGATCGGATACGTATAGGATAAAATGTATAAATATTATTGAAGTGTGCGTGCATGGTGCAAATGCTTAGTGGGTCTTACTTGACACGGCGACATGACTAATTAGGCACAGAGGGGTGGCATGGAGTTGCATACATCTATGGGCTGGACCGTTTTGTGATTTGAGCCTAAACCCCTTCCCGCCGCAGCCATTTTTCATTTTCGTTTTTTCCTCCCCACCTTCCAAAAGCCATAACGTTTTTATTTTTCCGTCGATATAGTCCTATGAGGGCTTGATTTTTGCGTGATGAGTTGTAGTTTTTTGTAGCACCATTTATTGTGCCATATAATGTACTAGGAAACGGGAAAGAATTATTTGTGGGGTAGAAAATGTAAAAAACAGCGATTCCTCCATTGTTTTTTGCGCTTCGTTTTTATGGAATTCACTGTGCAATTAAAACATGTTAACTTTATTCTGTGGGTCAATACAATTACGGCGATACCAAATATATATCGTTTTTTCTATATTTTACTACTTTTACAAGTAAAACCTAAATGTAAAAAATAAAATCTATTTTGTGTCGCCAAATTCCGAGAGCCATAACTCTTTATTTTTCCGTCGATTAAGTGGTATGAGGGCTTATTTTTTGCGGGATGAGCTGTAGTTTTTAATGATACAATTTTGGGGTACAGGCGACATTTTGATCCCTTTTTATTTCATTTTTTGTGGGAGATGAGGTGACCAAAAAAATAGAGATTCTGGCGTTTACAATGTTTTTTGTTTATTTATGGCGTTCACCGTGCGGATTAAATAATGATATATTGTAATAGTTCAGACTTTTACGGATGCGACAATACCAATTATGTTTATTTATTAATTTATTTTTTACTATGCTCTAGGGGGGAAATGGGAAAAGGTTTTTTTTTAACTTTTAACTTTTTATATTTTTTTTTTACATAAAAAAACAACTTTATTTTACTAATTTTTACTTTTTTTATTAGTCCCCCTAGGGGACTTCAACCAGCGATCGTTAGATCGCTTGCACTATATACTGCAATACTAATGTATTGCAGTATATCGTGATTCTGACAGGCTTCTATTAAGCCTTCATTAGGCCCCCAGGCAGCCATAGCAACCATCGCCACCCCGCGATTGCATTGCGGGGGGAGCGATGAGCTGTTAGAGGGGGTCGCCCGCCTCTTTCTAATGATTTAAATGCTGCGGTCGCTATTGACTGCAGCATTTAACGAGTTAAACGAGTGTTGGCTGTAACATACAGCTGACACCGGCATCGTATGGAGCGGGTTCACTCTGTGAGCCCGTTCCATACTTCCCCTACCCGACTTTGGCGTATGGATAGGGAAGGAGTTAAATGGCCACTAACTTTTCAACAAACTTTTGCATATACAAATAGTACAAGCAAATATAAGAAACTTTGTAATATATCTTGCTAATCAGACTCCTCCTCCTCCAACTTTTCACTCACTTTGATTTTACTGCTTTTTCCGACTATTGCCACTCTGAGGGATCAGGTCACATGCTGCCCATAGAAGTCTATGGAGGGGGCAGGAAGGAGCAGACGCAAAGTAAGAGAGAGGCAGAGAGACACCGACACAGAAGCTGCTGTAGCTTCTAGTAAGTATTCTATCTAACCCCAGGTGCTGGATTCTGTTCATTACTGCTGACTGATGTACTCCATGCTGTTGCTGCTGCTGCTTCTATATATGTGATAGATAGATATAGGAGGGCAGGATGTTCTCTTCCCTATGTGTGCAGCGTATAGAAGACATGAACTCTGCCCACTAGATCAGAGAAAATAGGCTTTGCCTATCCCAGCTTGACTATAAACAGCATAATGTATAGTAAGTTTCAGACAGTTTCCAAAATCCCTGTAAGGGCCTGTTCACATCATCGTTGCCCCTCTGAGGGGTTCCGTCTGAGGTTTCCGTCGGGTTAAACCCTCAAAGGAAAGACAAACTGAAACCTAAGCCTCCATTTCCCTCACCATTGTTATCAATGGTGACGGAAACCTAGCTAATGGTTTCCGTCGGTCACTGTTGTGACAGGGTTCTGTTGTTCTTGACAGAACAAATAACGCAGTCGACTGCGCTATTGATTCCGTCAAATCGAAGGAACCCTGTAACAACGGTGAGGGAAATGGAAGCTGAGGTTTCCGTTTTCCTTTCCGCTGAGGGGTTAACCCGATGGAAACCTCTGACGGAACCCTTTAGCAAAAAGCGATGGTGATGTGAACACAGCCTAATACTACTATACATCACTAAAATGCCACTGTCATTCACCCCTCAGGTTGTTTCGCAAGTATTTTGCTATCTTTTTTCCATTCTCATTAATAATGCCTTCTAGTATATGAATATGATCTAGAGCAGGGGTCTCAAGCACGTGGCCCCTGGGGCTGTCATCTGCGGCCTGCGGGACACAGAACCGCTAGTATCGGCACTGCTCCGGGACTCTGGAATTCCCTGACATCGCTGTCCACATATGAACAGCGATGTCTGGGGCTTCCCCAGAGCGGGAGTCCCGAGCAGAGCGCTGGTGTCGGCTCTGCTCCGGGACTCTGTGGAATTCCCTGACATCGCTGCCCATATATGGACAGTGTGTCAGGGTCTTGCTCAGAGCGGAGCAGAGTGCTGGTGTCGGCTCTGCTCCTGGACTCTGTGGAATTCCCTGACATCGCTGTCCACATATGAACAGTGATGTCTGGGGCTTCCCCAGAGCTGGAGTCCCGAGCAGAGCGCTGGTGTCGGCTCTGCTCCGGGACTCTGTGGAATTCCCTGACATCGCTGTCCACATATGAACAGCGATGTCTGGGGCTTCCCCAGAGCCGGAGTCCCGAGCAGAGCACTGGTGTCGGCTCTGCTCCGGGACTCTGTGGAATTCCCTGACATCGCTGCCCATATATGGACAGTGTGTCAGGGTCTTGCTCAGAGCGGAGCAGAGTGCTGGTGTCGGCTCTGCTCCTGGACTCTGTGGAATTCCCTGACATCGCTGTCCACATATGAACAGCGATGTCTGGGGCTTCCCCAGAGCTGGAGTCCCGAGCAGAGCGCTGGTGTCGGCTCTGCTCCGGGACTCTGTGGAATTCCCTGACATCGCTGTCCACATATGAACAGCGATGTCTGGGGCTTCCCCAGAGCCGGAGTCCCGAGCAGAGCACTGGTGTCGGCTCTGCTCCGGGACTCTGTGGAATTCCCTGACATCGCTGCCCATATATGGACAGTGTGTCAGGGTCTTCCCCAGAGCGGAGTCCCGGGCAGAGCGCTATTATCGGCTCTGCTCCGGGACTCTGGGGAAGCCTCTGACATCGCTGTCCATACATCGACAATGATGTCAGGGGCTTCCCCAGAGCAGGAGTCCCAGTGATGTCAGGAGCACAGCTGGAGTCCCAGGAAGAGCCTACTAGCGCTCTGCCTGGGACTCCAGCTCTGGGCAAGCCCCTGACATCACTGGGGCAGCCTCTACAGAGGGCACTTTGGCAACCTCTACAGAGGGCACTGTGGCAGCCTCTACAGAGGGCACTGTGGCAGCCTCTACAGAGGGCACTGTGGCAGCCTCTACAGAGGGCACTGTGGCGTTATCTACAAGTGGGTGTGTGACAGTATCTGAAGAGGACACTGGCATTATCTAGGGGTGTGTTGCATTATCTACAGAGGGCACTGTGGCCTTATCTACAGAGGGCACTGTGGCCTTATCTACAGAGGGCACTGTGGCCTTATCTACAGAGGGCACTGTGGCCTTATCTAGGGGTGTGTTGCATTATCCACAGAGGGCACTGCGGCAGCATCCACAGAAGGCACTTCGGCAGCATCCACAGAGGGCACTGCGGCAGCATCCACAGAGGGCACTGCGGCACTATCTAAAAAGGGGCTGCCCAATCTTGACATGTGTGCTAAGTGAGCCGCCGGACTGCATTTAGCGACACTTAAACTGGAAAGCTGGATTGTTGAAATAAGCACGTGGAGAAATATCTCAAATTTTAAACCTAGCGCTATTATTATAGTAATGTAGTATTATTATTCTGGTAATATAGTGTTATAGTAGTTCAAATAACTAATTTATTAACAATAATTTTGTATTGTATCAAATTTGAAAGTAATGCGGCCCGTCAACTTCCCATTCTTTCTATATGCGGCCCACTTACCCGGCCGAGTTTGAGACCACTGATATAGAGTAAGGGTATGTTCACACGGCTTAGCAAAATACGTCTAAAAATACGGAGCTGTTTTCAGGCGTAATAAAGCTCCTCATTTTCAGACATTTTTGTAACTACTCGCGTTTTTCGTTGGGAATTTTACGGACGTTATTGGAGCTGTTTTTCAATGGAGTCACTGAAAAACGGCTCCAAAAACGTCCCAAGAAGTCACATGCACTTCTTTTTTGCGGGCGTCTTTTTACGCGCCGTCTTTTGACAGCGACGCGTAAAATTACACCTCGTGGGAACATAACATCGTAAAACCCATTGAAAGCAATGTGCAGATGTTTGTAGGCGTAATGGAGCCATGAAACACTAGAATTACGTCTGAAAACAGTGCGTGTGAACATACCCTAAAGCTGCCCATACAGACATGTATGGTTGGTGAGACATTTCAGATTACACAATATAAAGCATTGTAAGAAGTGCTCTATATCTTGTCCTACATACTATAATATGGTTATTGGACAGTTATCACATTAGGCCAAAATATTACTTTTTATGAGCGCACACACCATAGTTATCTTCCAATGCTATTATATGACTACAGTAAACAATAATTTCAAAAATACTTTTATCTCACCTGATGGAAGATGAGTGCTTGAGATATAAATCCCCAACTATGACTGGGAGATAAGTAGTGTAGGCACAGGAGCAGGACCAACATGAACGCGATGCTGGCGGATGCATAGATGGCATTTATAAGGAACATCATGATCACACAACCCAGAATCCCCAGGATACAGGTGTACCAAGTGAAGTAGCGAAACGTTGGCCTGTGTATGTGGAGGAAAAGGAACATGAATAACTAAAGAAATTGACAAACCTGCTCAAAAGGATAGCAGATATAATATTAGTAATACTTGTCATGAAGTAATGTTGGATAGTTAATAAAACAAAAACTTTAGAAAATAAAATGATACAATATTACTGCTACTGATACTATTTCTACTATTATCCATATAATATACATAGACATATCAAACAGTTCAAATTTAATTACAATTTTCCAATGCATTTCCTCACTATAAAGTTCATCGTTCTAAATTGCCCTATGCATGTACAAGTTATTATTTTTATTTTTTTATTGTTTAACATCTAGTATGTGTGTGTGGAGACTTTTTGCCACAGGACCATCTTCTCTAAACCCGGTGAGCTGTCATTATCAGTGAGGGAAATCCATGTCTGGCTATACATTTCCCTGCAGCGATTCTCTGTTCTGGCTCGAAGAGGGATTTCCTAGTGAGACGACTCTTTAAAGAGGCTCTGTCACCACATTATAAGTGGCCTATATTGTACATGATGTGATCGGCGCTGTAATGGAGATTACAGCAGTGTTTTTTATTTCGAAAAACAATCATTTTTGACGGAGTTATGACCTATTTTAGATTTATGCTAATGAGTTTCTTAATAGATAACTGGACGTGTTTTACTTTTTGATCAAGTGGGCGTTGTGGAGAGAAGTGTATGATGCTGACCAATCAGTGACCAATCAGCGTCATACACTTCTCTCCATTCATTTACACAGCACATAGTGATCTAGCTTTTTACACTCCCATGGGTAAGATTTGTTACACGGACCCCCCTGGTCATACCAGGTGGGAATAGACTTACATCTCAGGTCATCCCAGGGCATTTCTCCTTGACCTGTGTCCGGCACTTTTGGCAGATTGTTTTTCCTAGGGTCTTTCATGTCTGAAGTTTTCTGACACCCAGGATTTACTTGCTGTTAAGCTCACCTTATGTTCTGGATATGAGATACTACAATGGTATACAATTGATCAATGGATTCTTTTGCGGCCTGGTGCACACACTTTTTTATTGTGTGATATTAACATCATACCCTTGGTGATATTATTATTCTTTGAGTGGTCCACACATAGACTTTGTTTTAGATCCTCGCTTTATTTTTATATTTCTCCTTTTTCTGATATTGTAACAAATAAAATGTATACCTTTTTCTATTACTTATGGCGATATGACTCCTTGTTCTAATTTTTTCTTATGATTTATTTTTCTATTCTCTGTTTATATTTTGGAGGTGCTTCGACGCTTTGTTGACTGCACCTAACCAGTCACTTGACCTGTGAGACGTATATTGATAATTATGCATCCAGTATGTGCTGGGACTGACTGTGAGACTGTGTGGTAACCTCAGTCAGAGACAGTCACAGACCATCATACTCTCCTCCTCCGCAACCGCTCCAAGTCCACTCTCCTCCTAATTGCCGGCTGCGGGCTGCCGCGGGCCCGCCGCCTGCTTTCCTTTTTGTTCGCACTGCGTTTTCGCATTTAAATTTTGGCGCATGCGCATTGCAAATCATCGGAGGAATCAGAAGAAATCCCGGGCAGTGTTTTTTCTGCCAGACACTACAGTCAGCAGAAAAATACACTGAGTTTTTGCAGACTGTCCGTAAAATTACGGACAGTTGGCAACCCTGACCACTTCCCGCTGCGGCCAGTTTTGACCTTCCTGAGAGAGCCTCATTTTTCAAATCTGACATGTGTCACTTTATGTGGTAATAACTTTGGAATGCTTTTACCTATCCACCGATTCGAGATTTTTTCATCAATGTCTCCCGAGTATGGTAATACCCCATATGTGGTTATAAACTGCTGTTTAGATATATGGAAGGGTTCAGAAGAAAAGGAGTGGTATTTGACTTTTGGAGCGTAGATTTTGCAGCAATGGTATGCAGACGCCATGTTGCGTTTCCAAAACCCCTGATGTACCAAAAAAAACGTGACCCGATTTTAGAAACTACGCCCCTTAAGGCATTTATCAAGAGGTGTAGTGAGCATTTAGACCCCACAGGTGTTTTTCAGAAATGAATACGCAGTGGATGATGGAAAGTGAAAATTGCAATTTTTCCACTTACATGCCAATTTACCGCACAATATGTTGTGCCCAGCTTGTGCTACTGAAGAATCTTACCCCATAAATTGTAAAGATGGTTCTCCCTGGTATGGCAATACATATGGACGTAAACTGCTGTTTGGGCACACAGTCGGGCTTAGAAGGGTGGGAGCACCATTTGGAGAGTGGATTTTGCTTGGTAGTAGTTCTGTTTGAGTATGAGGATATGTTCACACGGGCTATTTTCGGCCATTTTTCGGGCTGTAAACGTACCGAAAAATCAGAAGTAGAATGCCTACAAATATCTGCCCATTGATTTTAATGGGAAATACGGCATTCTGTTCCGACGGGGCGCTTTTTACGCCTCATTTAAAAAAAAACAGCGCGTAAAAAGTCGCCCCGTAAAAAGAAGTGCATGTCACTTCTTGAGCCGTTTTTGGAACCATTTTTCATTGCCTCAATAGAAAAACAGCTCCAAAAACGACCGTAAAAAACGCAGCGAAAAATGCTAGTTTGATTAAAAAATGGCTGAAAATCAGGAGCTGTTTCCCTTGAAAACAGCTCCGTATTTTCAGCCGTTTTTTTTAAGCATGTGAACATTCCCTTAGGATATGTTCACACGGCCTATTTTCAGCCGTTTTTTGGGCCGTAAATGCCCCAAAAAACGTCCAGAAATGCAGGGGCTGAATGCCTGCAAACATCTGCTCATTGATTTCAATGGGAAAAACTTTGTTCTGTTCCACGGGGCTTTTTTTTACGCGGCCATTTTTAAAAACAGCAGTGTAAAAAATCGCCTTGTAAAAAGAAGTGCATGACGCTTCTTGAGCCGTTTTTGGAGCTGTTTTTCATTAACTCAATAGGCCGCAAAAAACACTGCATAAAACGCGAGTTGCTTAAAAAACTGCTGAAAATCAGGGGCTGTTTTCCCTTGAAAACAGCTCCGTATTTTCAGCCGTTTTTTGTTATGTGTGTGAACATACCCTTACTGGTATTTCAGTTTATAATGTGGGGGCACATGTAATTTATGCAGGGTACATCAGGGCATAATAAAAGGGTATAATAATGGGGTAATGGGGTCAATAATAAAACTATCCATAGATGTGTGGTATGCTGTGAAGCAATCTGTTATGTGCCCAGGCCAGTGTTGCACTGATAAATGGTGTCCTTTCTTATGCCACTTTTGTAACGCTCTGCACCTTTTGGGCATGACCACACATGGCGGAATTCCTCCGCAACTGTCCGCATCAATGCCGCACAGAATCTGCGTTGCAGATTCTGCAGCGGATCTGCACAAAATGTGCAGAAAATTGATGCGGACTGGCCGCTGCGGACTGCAGGAAAAGTGCTTCTCTTCTCCCTATTCAGTGCAGGATAGAGAGAAGGGACAGCACTTTCCCTAGTGAAAGTCAAAGAAATTCATACTTACCGCCCGTTGTCTTGGTGACGCGTCCCTCTTTCGGCATCCGGCCCGACCTCCCTGGATGACGCTCCAGTCCATGTGACCGCTGCAGCCTGTGCTTGGCCTGTGATTGGCTGCAGCCGTCACTTACACTGAAACGTCATCCTGGGAGGCCGGACTGGAGACAGACGCAGGGAGTTCTCGGTAAGTATGAACTTATATTTTTTTTTACAGATACATGTATATTGAGATCGGTAGTCACTGTCCCGGGTGCAGAAACAGTTACTGCCGATCGCGTAACTCTTTCAGCACCCTGGACAGTGACTATTTACAGACGTCTCCTAGCAACGCTCCCGTCATTACGGGAGCCCCATTGACTTCCTCAGTCTGGCTGTAGACCTAGAAATACATAGGTCCAGCCAGAATGAAGAAATGTCATGGTAGTAAAAACAATACGCTCCGCAGCACACATAAGATCTGCGGACTTCATTGCGGAATTTTGACTCTCCATTGAAGTCAATGGAGAAATTCCGCCATGAGTCCGCAACCAGTCCGCCACTGCTCCGCAACAGACAGAGCATGCTGCGGACACCAAATTCCGCTCCGCAGCCTATGCTCCGCAGCGGAATTGTACGCATCGTGTAAACGAACACTGCTAAATTAAAGTGAAAGTCAATGGAGAAACGGCTCCGCGGCGGATTAACGCTGCGGAGTGTCCGCTGCGGAATTTAAGTGAAATTCCGCTATGTGTGAACCCGCCCTTTGGGGACTTTTCCTTCTTTGTAGTTTTGGAAATTTTGCAGGGAAAGTTTTGCGCTGGTATAATACGGGCGTCCTCGTTTCCAGCAGATGTGCTATGTCCCTTCCCTTCCTAGTTCCTAAATACTAAGGCCCTGAAATTGGAGGAATGTTCCCCTCCGGCCAGCACATCGGGATGTTTTTTCATCACCGCACTACTAGTGCTATAACTTTTTATTTTTCGGTTGACGAAGCTGTGTGATGGCTTTTTGCGAAACAAGCTATAGATTTTATTGGGACACATTTGACTTCTTGATCACTTTTTATTTCATTTTTTGGTACAGGAAATGACCAAAACCAGGCAATTCTGGAATAGTTGCACAATAAAAACTTTTTGGGAAAAATCATGTGTTTTCTGTGTCGCCATATTCTAAGACCCATAACTTTTTTATTTTTGCTTGGGCAAAGCTGTTTTGGGGTAAATGTGACTTTTTGATCACTTATTATTTGTTTTTTCGAGAGGAGATGTGACCTAAAAACAGCGATTCTGTCATTGTTGTATTTCATATTTTTTTTTATAGCATTCACCGTGCGGGATAAATGACATAATAGTTTTATAGCTTGGGTCGTTGCAGATGCGGCAATAACAATTATGTATATTTTTCTTTTTCTTTTTACGTTTTTTCCAATAATAAAATACTTATTATGGGACAAAAAAAAAACAATTTTTTTTTTTTTTAACTTGAAACTTTTATTTTTTTACATTTTTATTAACTTTCTTAAATGTTTTTTTTTGTCCCATTAGAGGACTTGAAGTCCTGTAGTCCTGATCGCTATTCTAATACACTGACTTCATACGTAGTGCAGTGTATTAGAGCTGTCAGTCATAAACTGACAGCAAGTCTATGAGTACCTGCCGGAGGCCTCCGTACAAGACAGACCCAACCATCGGCACCCCAACGATTGCATCGCTGGGGTGCCGATCGGGTAAAAATCCCTTAGATACTGCAAGCTCTATTGAGCGCAGCATCTGAGGGGTTAATCAGATGCTGAGCCCACACTATATCAGCGACGTAATTGTACTGTGTGTATTGTGTGTTTCGGGAACCCCTTCCCGACAGCTTCGTATATACACGGCGGATGTCAGGAAGGGGTTAAAGGGTTATTTGTTTATCTACTGGGTTTTAAAGTTGATATAAAACTGGAATCTATTAACTTTTCTCTTAAAGGGATCTTCCCATCTTGGACATTTATGGCATATACACAGTAGGTGCGGGTCACATGGCCGGGTTTCGCTCAGAACAGAGGATCGCATCGCTAGGACAAAAGCCGGGGTAAGTATAAGCTATTTTTTATTCATTTTAACTAAATAAAAAAATAATTTTTTTTTCCTCATCTGTGATTTTTGCGGCAGAATAGCAGCATTTCCGCCGCAAAAGTTGCAACACATAGCTCTTTTTTGCGGGTAAAAGCCGCAATGGAAAAGCAGTGATTACACAGCATAAATTGACAGGATGAACGGTTATTCGGCAGATTTTTACCCACTGTGTGTGGATGAGATATTTAGGCTGGGTTCACACGTGGCGGAATTTCACTTGAATTCCGCTGCGGACACTCCGCAGCGTTAATCCGCAGCGGAGCCGTTTCTCCATTGACTTCCACTTCTATTTAGAAGTGTTCGTTTAGACGATGCGTAAAATTCCGCTGCGTAATTTCTCCATTGACTTCAATGGAGATTCTAAATTCCGCAATGAAGTCCGCAGCTGTCATGTACATGTTATGTGTGCTGCGGATGCGTCTTGCTTTTTTGCCATGACATTTCTTCATTCTGGCTGGACCTATGTATTTCTAGGTCTACAGCCAGACTGAGGAAGTCAATGGGGCTCCCGGAATTACGGGAGCGTTGCTAGGAGACGTCAGTAAATAGTCACTGTCCAGGGTGCTGAAAGAGTTAAGCGATCGGCAGTAACTGTTTCTGCCCCCTGGACAGTGACTTCCGATCCCAATATACAGCTACCTGTAAAAAAATAGAAGTTCATACTTACCGAGAACTCCCTGCTTCTGTCTCCAGTCTGGCTTCCCAGGATGACCTTTCAGTCTAAGTGACGGCTGCAGCCAATCACAGGCTGCAGCGGTCACATGGACTGCCGCGTCATCCAGGGAGGTCGGGCTGGATGCCGAAAGAGGGACGCGTCACCAAGACAACGGCCGGTAAGTATGAAATTCGTTTACTTTCACTAGGGAAAGTGCTGTCCCTTCTCTCTATCCTGCACTGATAGAGAGAAGGGAAGCACTTTTCCCGCAGTCCGCAGCAGCTAGTCCGCATCAATTTACTGCACATTTTGGGCAGATCCGCCGCAGAATCTGCAACGCAGATTCTGTGCGGCATTGATGCGGACAGTTGCGGAGGAAATCCGCCACGTCTGGCCGTGCCCTTAGAGTTGTTCAAGTCTCATCAACACTGCTGCTACTGTACTTTCCTGCGTATTTTTCTTGAATCGGAAGCATAAATTCCGCAACAGACTAGTTCTGGTTTGTACAACGCTTACACAGTGGAATCAAGTAAAAAACGCTGGAAATCCGGATATGCATATATACTTTTCTATAATCAACGTTTGACACTAAATCCGGAGATAAAACCGCTGCGTAAAAAAAAAAACATTTCCGCAGCAATATGCATGGACTTCTGTGACTGAATTACCTGCGTTTTATTGAGATTCCGCTGCAGATTTTCTTTTGCAGAAATTCTGCAGCGTATCCGGTGTGTGGGAACATAACCTAATGGAGCGAGTAACAGAGGCTTTAATGCTGGGTTCACATGTTGTGTTTATATTGCCTTTTTTTGCTTTTTGAACTGTTGGGGAGAAAAACACATCTAAAAAATGCATGCTTTTTTTTTATTTACCCATGCGTTTTGCAAAGTATTTCAGTTGTAAGCCAATGACTAGTAAATTTAAAATCGGATTACAGCTGAAACACTTTGTAAAACGCATGGGTAATTAAAAACTGCAAGTTGCATTTTTCTCCCCAACAATACAAAAAGCGTAACAAAAACTCAACATAAACGCAACATGTGAACCCAGCCTTAGGCCAGGACTATATGTAGACTTTAGTAGCGCTACTGATTGATTTTAACTATTGAGCTACAGCTGTGGGCCAAATGAATACATTGAGTTGCATGCAATCTTGGACTGAAGCTATCACTCGACAGTTAGGGTATGTATTTCGGCCGCAAGTTCCGGACCGAACTCAGTGCAGGGAGCCGGGCTCCTAGCATCATACTTATGTACGACGCTAGGAGTCCCTGCCTCGCTGTCGGACAACTGTCCCGTACTGTAATCATGTTTTCAGTACGGGACAGTAGTTCCACGGAGAGGCAGGGACTCCTAGCGTCGTACATAACTATGATGCTAGGAGCCCGGCTCCCTGCACTGTGTTCGGTCCGGTACTTGCGGCCGAAATACGTCCGTATATTACGGACGTAATTAGGGCATGGCCACACGTGGCGGATTTCCTCCGCAACTGTCCGCATCAATGTGCCCAAAATGTGCAGTAAATTGATGCGGACTAGCTGCTGCGGACTGCGGTAAAAGTACTTCCCTTCTCCCTATCAGTGCAGGATAGAGAGAAGGGACAGCACTTTCCCTTGTGAAAGTCAAAGAAATTCATACTTACCGGCCGTTGTCTTGGTGACGCGTCCCTCCTTCGGCATCCAGCCCGACCTCCCTGGATGACGCGGTAGTCCATGTGACCGCTGCAGCCTGTTATTGGCCTGTGATTGGCTGCAGCCGTCACTTAGACTGAAACGTCATCCTGGGAGGCCGGACTGGAGACAGAAGCAGGGAGTTCTCGGTAAGTATGAACTTCAATTTTTTTTACAGGTAGCTGTATATTGGGATCGGTAGTCACTGTCCCGGGTGCAGAAACAGTTACTGCCGATCGCTTAACTCTTTCAGCACCCTGGACAGTGACTATTTACTGACGTCTCCTAGCAACGCTCCCGTCATTACGGGAGCCCCATTGACTTCCTCAGTCTGGCTGTAGACCTAGAAATACATAGGTCCAGCCAGAATGAAGAAATGTCAAGTTAAAAAAGCAAAACGCATCCGCAGCACACATAACATGTGCATGACAGCTGCGGACTTCATTGCGGAAATTAGAATCTCCATTGAAGTCAATGGAGAAATTCCGCCATGAGTCCGCAACCAGTCCGCCACTGCTCCGCAACAGACAGAGCATGCTGCGGACACCAAATTCCGCTCCGCAGCCTATGCTCCGCAGCGGAATTTTACGCATCGTCTACACGAACACTGCTAAATTAAAGTGGAAGTCAATGGAGAAACGGCTCCGCTGCGGATTAACGCTGCGGAGTGTCCGCAGCGGAATTTAAGTGAAATTCCGCCACGTGTGAACCCAGCCTTAGTGTGTGTGCACATACCCTTAAAATCAATCAGCAGCACTACAAAAAGTCTAGGCGTACCCTGGCCTAACATGTATTCCCTATAAATACCACAAGACTGTAGGCAGCTTTACATACGTTCTGGCATTACATAAATTGTACTGATTTTTTTGTTCATAAGAACATCATTGGTCTAAGTGAGGAACCGACCACAGCATGTGCTTCTCTTGCAATAAGTGATAACGCCGCACTTCACATGGAGCCAGATAATAAAACCTTGATTTGCATATTTTAGCACCAGCAGCGCTAGCAATAATCCCATGATTATATAATTAAGACTCTTTTTTTTTTTAAACGTGTTTTTTTCTCTTTCCTCTTTTTTTAATTCCGATATAATTTGACCCTTCCGCATATTTTTTTCACTGCCAGCTTGCTCAAACAAAAACTTTTATGCTCATAAACGTCTCTAAAACATCCATGTAATTTATTGTCAAAATGTCTTCCTCATGCATCCAAGGAAAATGCTCAGATACATTTCACAGCACTGTTTTATAGAAGATTGAAGTACAAATGTCATGAAGGTAACTGTAGACATGAAAAACTCGGCCAATGCTATATGTAAATATTATAAATTACATATTTTATATAATATTCTATTAAACATTATAAGGCTCTGTTCACATTTGCCTTCGGATTTTCTGTTGATATTGATTACATTTAACCCTACGTTCATCATTTAGATGTGATCGATATTAGGTGGATTCTGTGTGTCAGAGACACACAGGACACGCTCTCAGCTGAGCTGTCAGTTCAGTTGAACTGACGGAATCGGCTGAGAGAGAACAATACAGCTGCTATGTATACAGGACACATAGAAGCTGTATCATAAAACATGAAAAATAAATTGATTTAATACACATTGATTTTAAAAAAATAAAAAATATTTATTAATTCAAAGTTGTACATAACCTTTTACCCCTTCCTGACCGCTCCCACTGTCTGTTGACGGCGAGTGATGAAGGTCCAGAATCTACAGCGACATTTTGTGACGTCGCTGTAGAAAAGGCTTATGAGCGCTGCAGTGAGCGCTCATTCTCTAAGCAGGAGATGTTACTAACAGCTCCTGATCTCAGAGCAGCCTAGTGAGTACAGCAAGTTCTTCTTCTGATCAGTGGTTTAGTGAAAAAGAAGTGTGGCTTAAAATGTACCGACGTGCACCAATACGACGCCAAATATATTGGTTAAAACCATCCAAGAGATGATATAAGGAAAAATGTCTAGCAAGATACGCCAAATTTATCATACAGCACGCACCACTCTTACGCTGTGTTCACACGACCTATTTTCAGGCGTAAACGAGGCGTATTATGCCTCGATTTACGCCTGAAAGTACGGCTCCAATACGTCGGCAAACATCTGCCCATTCATTTGAATGGGTTTGCCGACGTACTGTGCCGACGACCTGTAATTTACGCGTCGTCGTTTGACAGCTGTCAAACGACGACGCGTAAATTGACTGCCTCGTCAAAGAAGTGCAGGACACTTCTTTGGACGTCATTTGAGCCGTTTTTCATTGAATTCAATGAAGAACAGCTCTAAATTACGGCCGTCAATGACGCCTCGCAAAATGCGAGGAGGAGCAATTACGTCTGAAACGGCGGAGCTGTTTTCTCCTGAACGTAAAATACAGGTATCGTGTTCACATACCCTTAGGGTATGTGCACACAATAGCTGCCTTTAGGGTATGTGCACACAATAGCTGCCTTTTACGTCTGAAATTACAGACTGTTTTCAGGAGAAAACAGCTCCGTCGCTTCAGACGTAATTGCTCCTCCTCGCATTATGCGAGGCGTCTTTGACGGCCGTAAATTTGAGCTACTCTTCATTGAATTCAATGAAAAATGGCTCAAATTACGTCCAAAGAAGTGTCCTGCACTTCTTTGACGAGGCAGTCATTTTACGCGTAAAATGACAGGTCGTCGGCACAGTACATCGTAAAGCCCATTGAAAGTAATGGGCAGATGTTTGCCGACGTATTGGAGCCGTTTTTTCAGACGAAATTCGAGGCGTAAAACGCCTCCATTACGTCTGAAAATAGGTTGTGTGAACCCAGCCTAATGAATCTGGCACAGCTTCTGACTGCCTGGTCTGTTAACGCTGTCTAAATCGTATCATTCTTAACAATTTTCCCCAATGGCTCCTTTGGCAGCGGCTTATCTACAAACAGACAAAAGGATTCGGCATGTTGGAAACAAACATGCCGGATCCTTCCTTCGGCCGACACATATCTAAAGGCTTGTCCACACGTAACGGAATTGCTGCAGAAAATTTCTGCAGAAATTCCATTGAAAGTAGCAGACAATCCGCTGTGGGAAAACGCACCATTTCCTGTGTTTTTTACTGCAGGAAATGGTGCGTAATTTGCTGTGTTTTTCACAATGTTGGGAGATGGTGACATCTCCTGAAAAACGCAGCAATTCAGTCCACTTTCCGCAACAGGAACTTTTTACCACACCATGAGGTAATAGGTGACGTTTGGAGCGCTGCAATCCTTGTGCAGCAGGTGTCAGCTGTGTACTACAGCTGACACACGGGACTAACAGTCGGGAACAGCGATCATGCTGTTCCTGGCCGTTTAACCCCTTAAATGCTGCGATCAATCACCATCGCAGCATCTAAGGCATTAGAAAGGGGGGATGCCCCCCTCTGACAGCTCATCGGCCCCCCATGACGCGATCTTGGGGTGCCGATTGTTGTCATGGCAGCCCAGGGGCCTAATGAAGGCCCCCAGGACTGGATTTCTTCATCTCTTATTAAGCTGATTCAAGTCCCCTAGGAGTACTAATGAAATGTGTAAAAAATAAGTTAAATAAAGTTTTTAGTAGCGAAAAAATATAAATATTACATGTTAAAAAAAATACCTTTTCCAATTTTTCCTCTAAAGTAATGTAAAAAATAATAAAAATAAACAAACTTGGTATCGCCACATTCGTAAAAGTTCTAATTATTACAATATGCCATTATTTAAGCCGGTGAACGCTGTAAAAGAAAAAAATAATTAAAACCGCCAGAATCGCTATTTTTTGGTAACGTCATATGTCATAAAAAATGAAATAATAAGTGATCAAAAAGTGTCATGTAACCCAAAATGGTACCAATAGAAACTACAGCTAACCCTGCAAAAAGTAAGTCCACATAACGGTCAATCTACGGAAAACTAAATAAGTTATGGCTCTGAGAATGTGGCAACAAAATACAAATTTTATCTTTAACAATTGGTTTCTTCCTTGTAAAAGTAGTAAAATATAAAAAAAAACTATCAATTTGATATCGCCGTAATCGTATTGACCAATAGAATAAAGTTAACGTGACATTTTTATTGTACGGTGAAAATCGGAAAAACTAAACCCCTCAAAAGACTGAAGAATCACAGTTTTTTTCCTACTCCACCCCACAAATATTTTTTTTACAGTTTCCCAATACATCATATGGTGCATTAAATAGTGCTGTGAAAAACGACAACTCGTCCAGCAAAAAACAGGCCCTCGTATGGCTATATCAACGGAAGAATAAAAACGTTATGGCTTTTGGAATGTGGGAAGGAAAAAGTGACTGGATTTGGTTGTAAAAAAAAAAAAGTGTCAAATTCACATATCTGTAGTGCACACCATGGATCGAATGTTTTGGCACAATTTGCAACATAGTACTGGCAGATTTTTAATTTCCCTCTTGGTTTTCAGTTTCGTTGTGTGAACACGATTTTTAAAAAAATAATATTTTCCAAAATGTAACATAAGAAAATACTGCAGCAGTCAAACGCAAAGAAAGCAGTACAAGCAATCTGTACAGATTCAGTTTACATAAACAACCTCAAGTGGCCTTGGCAGTGCAGAGGTTAAGGGTCCATCAAAACATTGCGGCTGAGGTGTGGTTAAAACTGCATAGAAAAATGCATCTGAAAACCGCATGCGTTTTTACCACGATTTGGTGCATTTTTTAATGCAAAAAACACATGCGGTTTTAGATGCGATATTTACTGCACCTCAACATCAAAGTCTTAATGGATCTTTAAAGAAGTTGCCCAGTCCCTAAAAATTGATGGCCTAGAGTGAATGAGATTTGAACAAATCTCATCCACATGCTTTGTAAATGATAAGTACAAAAAAAACGCTCAGAAATTTAATCTGCAGCATGTCAATTGCAATCGCTGCTTTTTTGTTGCGGGTTTTCTCCATTGAATTCAATTACAGCCGTTGACCCGCTCTCGATCGCGCGCACAGACGCGCACAGACGGCTGTCACACAGGACTATTATGCTCGTCCTAATGCGCGAAGTGCTCGCCGCTCAGGACGAGCATACTCGTCCTGTGTCGGCAACCAGTTAAAGCTGGTATATGAATCCTGCATACACTATGTACACCGCATTCCAAATTATTATGCAAATGTTATTTTTCGCTGATTTTCCTAAATAGTCGATGCAAATGACAGTCAGTATAATCTTCAAGCCATCAGCCGTTGGAGTGTAATGCAAATTTTATTGAACAAATCTCCTAATGATAACAGATTTTTTTATTATTAGTAAAAAAACTCAAAATGCACTGTTTCAAATTATTATGCAAAACAGAGATCAAAACATTTTAAAGGTTGTAAAGAGAACTAAAATGGTAATTTGTTGAATTTGCAGCATCAGGAGGTCATATTTACAGAAATCAAAAGCTCTTTCAATCAAAAAAAACTTAGCAGGCCAAGTTACATGTTAACATAGGACCCCTTCTTTGATATCACCTTCACAATTCCTGCATCCATTGAATTTGTGAGTATTTGGACAGTTTCTGCTTGAATATCTTTGCAGGATGTTAGAATATCCTCCCAGAGCTTCTGTTTTGATGTGAACTGCCTCCCACCCTCATAGATATTTTGCTTGAGGATGCTCCAAAGGTTCTCAATAGGGTTGAGGTCAGGGGAACATGGGGGCCACAACATGAGTTTCTCTCCTTTTATGCCCATAGCAGCCAATGGCACAGAGGTATTTTTTGCAGCATGAGATGGTGCATTGTCATGCATGAAGATAATTTTGCTACGGAAGGCACAGTTCTTCTTTTAGTACCACGGAAGAAAGTGGTCAGTCATAAACTCTACGTACTTTGCAGAGGTCATTTTCACACCGTCAGGGACCCTAAAGGGGCCTACCAGCTCTCTCCCATGATTCCAGCCCAAAACATGACTCCGCCACTTCCTTGCTGACGTCGCAGCCTTGTTGGGACGTGGTTGCCATTCACCAACCATATACTACTCCATCCATCTGGACCATCCAGGGTTTCACGGCACTCATCAGTAAACAACACGGTTTGAAAATTAGTCTTCATGTATTTCTGAGCCCACTGCAACCGTTTCTGCTTGTGAGCATTGTTTAGGGGTAGCCGAATAATAGCTTTATGCACACTTGCAAACCTCTGGAGGATCCTACACCTTGAGGTTCGCGGGACTCCAGAGGCACCAGCGGCTTCAAATACCTGTTTGCTGCTTTGAAATCACATTTTAGCAGCTGCTCTCCTAATCCTATTAATTTGTCTGGCAGAAACCTTCCTCATTATGCCTTTATCTGAACGAACCCGTCTGTGCTCTGAATCAGCCACAAATCTTTTCACAGTACAATGATCACGCCTAATTTTTCTTGAAACATCCAATGTTTTCATACCTTGTCCAAGGTATTGCACCATTTCACGCTTTTCGGCAGCAGAGAGATCCTTTTTCTTTCCCATATTGCTTGAAACCTGTGGCCTGCTTAATAATGTGGAACGTCCTTCTTAATTAGTTTTCCTTTGATTGGGCACACCTGGCAAACTAATTATCACAGGTGTCTGAGATTGATTACAATGATCCAAAGAGCCCTAAGGGTATGTGCACACGTAAACTGCATTTACGTCTGAAATTACGGAGCTGTTTTCAGGAGAAAAACGCTCTTTAATTTCAGACGTAATTGCTCGTCATTGACGGATGTAATCTTGAGCTGTTCTTCATTGAATTCAATGAAAAACGGCTCAAATTACGTCCAAAGAAGTGTCCTGCACTTCTTTGACGAGGCAGTCATTTTACGCGTCGTCGTTTTACAGTTGTCAAACGACGACGCGTAAATTACAGGTCGTCGGCACAGTACGTCGGCAAACCCATTCAAATGAATGGGCAGATGTTTGCCGACGTATTGGAGCCGTATTTTCAGGCGTAAATCGAGGCATAATACGCCTCGTTTACACCTGAAAATAGGTTGTGTGAACCCAGCCTAAGACACAATACCATCCATGAGTTTAATTGAAAAACTAATAATTAAATGTTTATGGCACTTAAATCCAATGTGCATAATAATTTGGAACACGGTGTATATAAATGTATTTGGAGGTTATCAAAGATGTAATGCTCATTCAGCAGCACAAATAATAAAATAAAAAGTAATTTCTTGTCATATCAGATAACAACTATTTGCCGTTTGAAGCTGCTTGAAATATCTTAGTTCTGAAGTCTCTATGCACGATCAGACCGATGACTGTAATTTTACCATCAAGTGGGATTTTTACCCATATTCTGACGTCTTGCACAACGTAATAACAAAGTGTCTTTCAGTGACAGTACATTCACCCAGGGCAGTAATGATGAGAGCGGCACCACTACTAAATGTATTGACGTGATTTTGCCACAGTCTGGTTAAGGGTACGCTCACACTTAGCATAATTGCATTGCATTTCTGTAGCGTAAATATATGCTGCGGAAATCTTAAGAATTTAACCCATAAAAAATATTCTGCAATGCAAGAACTGGAGAAATCTGTCTGACTAGCAGAATATTTTACCCATAGGCATACATTGTAGTTTCCGCAGCACATTTTTATACTGCAGAAATACAATGCAAGTACACCACGTGCGAGTGCACTCTAAGGGTATGTTCACACAGGGCCAATACGCTGCGTAAAAGTACATAGCGCGTCCGTCCTGGATGCTGCAGAAAATTCCGGCCGAAAAACCGCACCAAATTGTGGTGCAATTTTTTGGCCAGAATGTCCACTGAGTTGCGTTTTTGCAGTGGAATCGCTGCTTTTCCATCGCAAAAGTTGCAACATCTGCTATTTGCTGTGGATTTTTACCTCCCCATTGAATTCAATGTGGGAAAACTTGCCACAAATAAGCATTTATTCCGCTCAGCATTTAGGCAGGGTATGGTTGAGATTTGTTTAAATCTCATCCACCTTGCTGCTACTGTATTAGGGCTTATTCAGACGAACGTGATATACGTCCGTGCAATGCGCGTGATTTTCACGCGCCTCGCACGGACCTATATTAGTCTATGGGGCCGTGCAGACAGTCCGTGGTTTTTACGCAGCGGGTGTCCGCTGTGTTAAACTCACGACATGTCCTATATTTCTGCGTTTCTCACGCATCACTCACCCATTGAAGTCAATGGGTGCGTGAAAATCACGCGCAGCACACGGAAGCACTTCCGTGGGACGCGCGTGATTCGCGCAACAGCAGTCAAAATTATGAATGAAAACAGAAAAGCACCACGTGCTTTTTCTGTTTACAAACATACAAACAGTGTCATAATGATGGTGGCTGCACGAAAAGCACGCAGCCGCGCACCATATGTTCATGACACATGGAGATGTTAAGTGCCTTTTGCGCACGCAAAATGCCGCGTTTTCTGCGCGCGCAAAACGCACACGCTCGTGTGAATCCGGCCTCATGCTGCGGATTTTACGCAACTAAATCCATTGTGTAAAACCTGCTCTAGTTACTCTATTTGTAACCTCACCCTTAGGCCTTATTCACACGAATGTGTATTATGTCCATGATACGCTCGTGAAAATCACGGGCGTCGCACGGACCTATGTTAGTGAATTGGGCTGTTCAGACAGTCCGTGATTTTCACGCATCGTATAACCGCTGCGTTAAACTCACGATAAGTCCTATACTTGGCGGTTTTTCGTGCATCACACAAACTTTGAAGTCAATGGGTGCGTGAAAATTGCGCACGGCACACGGAAGCACTTCCGTGTGACGCGCGTGATTCGCACAACAGTAGATAAAGAAATTAAGGAAAAAATAAAAGCACTGCCCTCATTTATTTCTCTAAACTTCAAAACCGCGTGTCATAAGCATGGCATATACGTGAAAATCACGTAGCCATGCAGCAAACACTGATGACACACGCAACTGCAACGCGCAAAAACGCAGCGTTTTTTTGCGTGTGCAAAACGCACACGTTCGTGTGAATAAGGCCTTAAAGCCAGAGTTATGTCTGATCTGCGGTTTGTAAAGGAGGGGAGCTTAACTCCTAGGATATCTAAATATGAAATATTAACCCTTTAAGTGACTAGCTTATTTTTTCAATTTCTTGTTTGTCGCAATTCAAAAGCCATAACTTTTTTATTTTTCCATAGACGCAGTCATGTGAGGGCTTGCAATTTTGTGGGACGAGTTGTATTTTTTAATAGCACCATTTTAGGGTACATATTTATAAACTTTTATTAACTGGGGTTTATGAAAAGAAATTCCACCATTCTTTTTTGTGCCTTAAATTTATGTTGCTTACCGTGTGGTATAAATAACATAATAATTTTTTGGGCGGGTTGTTGCGAATACAGCGAAACCAAATTTATTTATGTTTTACTACTTTCTTACAGAATAAAGACACTATTTGTCTTTGCTCTTATGTTGCCATATTCTGCCGACGTAGCTATTATTTTTTCGCAGGACATCTTTTTATTGGTACCTATTGGGGGTACTTACAACTTTTTGATTGCTTTTTATTGTGTTTTTTGGATGACCGGATGAACAGGAAAGAGCAATTCTGGCATTGTTTTTTTATTTTATTTTTCATGACTCCACTGGGCGGGTCAAATAATGTAATAATTTTATGGTTCGGGTCATTACGGGTCAATAGTTCTGTATTGCTGTGTAAAACTGACAGGCAATTTGTTAGACGCACCACTTAGACTTCGTTCACATCTGCGTCGGGGTTCCGTTCACCGTTTCCGTCGGACCTTTCCGTCTGGGGAACCCATGAACGCAAACCAAACGGAAACCATAGCTTTCCGTTTGCATTACCATTGATTTCAATGGTAACGCTTGCGTTGCTAATGGTTTCCGTTTGTCTCCGTTCCATTAGGTTTCTGTGTTTTGTCGGCAGAATCAATAGCGTAGTCTACTACGCTATTGATAACTTTTATCTACAGGGGAATCTATGGGGGCCACTGTCTACAGGGAGACCTATGTAGAGCACTATCTACAGGGGGCACTATGCGGGCCACTATCTACAGCGGCTCTATGGGAGCCACTATCTACAGAGGGATCTATGTAAGGCACTATCTTTGGGGGGCTCTATCTATAGGGGGCTCTTTGGTGGGCACTATCTGTGGGGGGCTCTATGGGAAGCACTATCTATAGGGGGCTCTATGGGGGCACTATCTACAGGGGCTCTATGGGGGGCACTATCTACACGTGGCACTATCTACAGGAGGCTCTATATGAGGCACTATGTATGTGGGGCACTGTCTACGTGGGGGCTCTATGTGGGGCACTGTCTACAGGAGGCTCTATGTGGGGCACTGTCTACAGGGGGCCCTATGAGGGGAACTATCTACAGGGGGTTCTATCTACAGGGGGCTCTATGGGGGCACTATCTACATGGGGCACTGTGTGTGGGGGGGACACAGTGAATGGTGCTATTATAATCAGGGACACAGTGTATGGTTCTATTATAATCAGGGAAGCTGTGTATAGCGTTATTATAATTAGAGGTGCAGTGTTTGGCGCTATTATATTTAGGGGTGTAGTGTGTGGCAATATGACAATTTTATCTTCGTTTATAGGTATAGAAATGTTTCAAAAGTGAGAAGCTGAAGACATCTGAGCGGCAAAGTGCAGAAATGGGCCGTGGCCAGGAAAAGGTCTGGACCGGATGGAGAAGAAAAGAGAAAAAGAACAACTAGAATCTGCGAAGACATCACTTGTGAGTCACTTAATATAAATGCTTATTCTGCCTCCAATCAGTACTGTATGATCTGCAGCGAGATGATGGGTGGTATGATTATTTTTTGTGTGAAGCAGCAACTCCCAGCATATCCTTACCATTGTTTGGGCCATGCTGGGAGCTGTATTTTTACTCTGTACAAACCTATATGGCAGGGGTTGCACTAAATTTGCAAATGATCTCTGTACTGAGCTGTATTTGTGCTGGTGCTGTATTTATGTGCTGACCTTTGTTCTGGCGCTGCATATATGTATGAGCTTGGTTCTCATGCTGTATTTATGTTCTGAGCTTGGTTCTGGAGCTTTATATATGTAGTGAGCTTGGTTCTGGTGTTGTATTTATGTATTGAGCTTGGTTCTGAAGCTGTATATATGTACTGAGCTTGGTTCTGGTGTTGTATATATGTATTGAGCTTCATTCTGGGGCTGTATATATGTACTGAGTTTGGTTCTGGTGTCGTATTTAAGTACTAAGTTTGGTTCTGGGGATGTATATGTGTATGAGCTTTGTTCTGGAGCTGTAAATATATAGGATATATTTATAATAATAAAATTGCAGGGCAGATGGAATTGTTTTCAATTCATTGTATATTTAACCTGTCAGGGAGTTTTAACCCCTTGAACCGCCACGATGCAGTAATACATGACCTGACAATATTTAAAAACATTCCCCTGTATGTTTTTTTCATATGCAACAAAATCTATAAAATCAACTTTTAAAACGACACACACTATATCCTAATTACTCATTAAAGGGTCATGGGGCGGTGCCGCTATCCTGAATAGTCACATAATCCTTCCTCCAAACCCACCTTTCCATGCTTGATTGACATCCCCCTGGCTGTTATACATCACTACTAGTCTCCTCCAACTTTCTCGGATGTGCCATTGCCTTGTACTCCTTGGGCACGCACCGTGCAGCGACGTGTACTCTGCCCGGCTTCATCGCTGCTACGTGCATGCCGGGACAAGGCAATGGTACATCCACAAAAGTTGGAGGAGGCTGCTAGTGATGTAGAACAGCCAGGTTGATGTCAACCAAGATCTGGGGCCGCCATTTACATTTTCACCTCAGGCAGCAGAAAAGCTAGAATCGGTACCATGAAAAGGTGGCTCTGTGGCATAAGTACCCTTAACGACTGCTGTGTAAAGGCATATGGGCAGTCATTAAGGGGATAATAATACACAATACACGGTCATGTTCACTCATTTTGAATTCTTTTAGGACCCTAACAGAATTAGTCTGCAATGCATGTGAATGGGGTATCTTATGCCACATTTACATGCTCTGGTAAGAATCAGCACACAATAATGACCGCGATGCAGATTTAAAAATTCACAGCATGTTTATTATTGGCGCAGATTTTGCACTGAAAGCGGCAATTAGCACAATTAAAGGGGTTATCCGAGAAAATGTCCCTAAATGGTGAGGAAATGTAAGGAAAAGCCTTACACAGCAATTATAATAAAGATGCTCAGATAGCTCCGTGACAGTCAATGGGAAAAAGGGAGCTATAGATAAGGAGAGCAGGAGGAGAAGGAGCATTTACAAACTGGACATCAAGCTACTAGTAATTAGCCATGACAGAGAATGAGATGACTAATCTAATAAACAGAGCCAGGCAGCCAACCCCTCCATCTTGTCACTGACACACAGCAAGGTGGGAGCTTCCTGCATCCTGAGACTGTGTCGGCACGTCACAGAGAAGGGGAGAAGCTCGACTTTCGGGACCACATGACAGGGCAACAAAATCTGGACATCCTTGCAGTTTCAAAAGTGAAAGTATATTAGTAAGTGTCTCCATTTTACATTTCCTAACCAATTAGGAAAATTTTCTGGGTTTAGACAACCCCTTAAAACTTCAATGGGGCTAATCTGTATGTGGCCCTGCAAGCCAATCCGCTTCAGCTGCGGATTTCTGCCTTGGATTATCGTAATTATCCACGGTGGATTTGCCTAGTGAAAATCCTGACCATGTGAACATATAATGTTATTTTTTCTCAGAGTGAGACAGAGTAGCTTCAACACAGTGAAAGATATTAAGGGAGGAAAGAGTATTTTTGTACATTTTGTGTTTCTTTTAATGTGTGCAACTTAACCTTTTGCATATCTACAGGATCATGTTTTTACTTTTCTGACACTGACACTTTTTGTTAGAACCCCGTTTTTGTGTGACTGCTTTACTTTTGTCTGTGAAGCAGCCCCCGCTGATCTTTCCACATGGCTGCGAGCCAGTATGGTGTTTTTGTATACAATTTAACAGTAAAGCACTTATCAAATGCAAATTATTATTGTTGTTTTATTACTGTTATTATTATTAATAGTTCTCCTTAGAACAGTGGAATATGGAATAATATGCTCCTTTTTATATTTTCCGCTTGCTCATTTAGAGACAGCTCTTATTCTTCTGTATGACACCTCGGCTGGAGTCTGTGACATGGTGGCAAGCAGGGACTGTCTATTAGGAAGGTAATTGTAGAGGAGCGAAGTGGCATTGTCAGTAGTGTGGAGGAGGTCTCTCTTATAGGTAGGAATTACACATAGAAAAACATAGGGGCAAAACACAACAATTTAACTATTTCACTGGTAGCATGGCATTCAATGTGTTTGAGGTCCAAGCATGGCCACAGTCAGAGTATGCCTACCAGAACACCTCTAAATTTGCTATCTGGGCAATGTCGCTTAGAGAATCAAAGGGTTACTTAATAAATAATGATTTTGTAATTTGGCCAATTTTGTATTCTTGCTGGATTATCAAGTATATAGTATGAAAGGATTACAGGTCAACTAAAGAGCAAAAATCACTATAAAGTTCTCCTTCACAATGTAAGAGTTTAAAGTTTACTTCCAGATTTGACAGTAGTACAAAAAGCTGTATTGGAAGTGTGGTGCGGACTCGTTATTGGAGACAGACCGACATCAGGCACTATTCCTTTACTAAGGGACTGTTCACATCTGCATCGGAGACTCCATTAGGAGCTTCCGTCACACATTCCGTTTTTCTTGACGAACAAAATAGCTTAGCGTGCTGCCCTATTATGTCTTGCAAAATGGCGGAAACCATGACATAGACCCGACGGAACCCATTAAAGTCAATGGGTTCCAACGGGCGCTATTGGTTTTCATCATGCAACGGGTTCCGAGCTTCCAGTATTCTCGTTGTTCTGCTCCTATGACAGAGCAAAACAATGGAACACGGGGGGGCAGATGTAAACGAGCGCTTACTCAAATTTAATAAAGAACAGTAGTTATGACTGCATCAACTGCTGGCAGGGGTGTACACAACTGGGTTTTACAAAGTTAATCTCCAACTTTATGTCTCCGTTGCAGTGCTGGGCAGAGGCAACCTGTGGTTTGTAGGTCTATTCTAAAAGGTACCACATGTGAGATGGACCTCTCTAAGGCTGGCAGGATTGCTCATATAATGATCTGGCCCAGAAAGTTTTTTTCAAGTCCTATACAAAAGCTTATGGGAAAAACACTAGAAAACAAGCCATACCTAGAGCATGATGCATTTAGAAAAAATGCAGCTGACCACAAAGTTGCCTCAAAACGCCACAAACAAAAATGCAGTGAATGTAGTGATTTTTACCTTCACTATAGACTTTAATGTTACACCTGCCTGCACCAAAAAAAGCACCACAAAACGCTATTGAAACGCTACCAAAAATGCAAAAAAAAAAACGGAAGTAAAACTCCTTAACTCATACTGGTATTTATGTATTTTCTGCCATTTCAAACTGCATGGAAAAAATGCACGTTAAATGCAGCATTTTGTGAAATGTTTCAGTGTTTTTATGGAGTTTTGATTGGTATTATCGTTGGCGTTTTTTATTAAATGTCATTTTGTACATGCTTTTCATCTCCCATCTGTGTAGTCCTAGAGCGAAACCTATGGAAAAAAAATGCCAAAAAACAGAGCATGCTGCGTTTGGAAAAAAAAACTCCACTCACCACAAAAAAAGCAACAAAAACAGCACAAACCAAAATGCAGTAGTATGTAGTACAATCTATAATTTACTATTGACTTTTGTGTAACGTCTGGGCGCACTAAATAACTCATCAAAATACACTGTTATAAATACCATTTAAAAACGCCACAAAAAAACACAGCAAAACGCTGTGTGTGAATCCAGCCTAAAAGTGTTGACTTATCTCGACTACCCCTTTTTTTTTACATGAAGCTGGGTCTGGCTTCTGAAAAATAAGTTGTGTCCAGCCATACATTCCCCTGCCCCGGATAAAAAAGGAGAGTTCCGAGTGGGGTATCCCTATATATGACGCCTATACTCCCTATAAAGAAAGGAGTAGTGTTAGTGAGTAAATTACTTTAAGCTGTCCAGCAACCGCGCATCTTCTTGTTTGGCTGACAAGAAATCATATGGTTTTATAATAGTATAAAAAAAAAAAAAAAGGGAAAGGTGCAGAAAGAAAGATTCTAAATTCTGTTTATTTTTATTTCTGAGCGGGTATCTTGGGTTCAAATTGTGTTTTTATGTATTAAAAACCATACGTACTAAATGCAGCAAATCACATAATGAAAATAATGTATTAGAGACAAGAATATTTACTTGCAAATAATTCACTATCTAGAACTATCATAACAGAAGGCAAGGCTAAGGTAACACTCTATTGCAATAGGCGATATCACCAAATCTCTGTTCTCTCCTGTGTCTATGGTTCCTTTAAGAAATTAAGTGTAGCCTCAAAGTTAAAATGTTCATAAGATTAACTCCTCATAGGGATTTATGGTGACCCTAGATAAATTTGATTCAGGTCACAATCTACTGACACAGAGACATAACTTAAAGATCCTGACACCCAACGCAAAATCTGTAACAGCCCCCCCCCCCCCCACCACCTACTTTATGCCATATATAATACTGGTGACTTCTTCTGTGGCAGAGGGTGCTTTGGGCACCAACGATACCAGTGCCCGGGTGCGACCTCTGATCCCTCGATAGCTATGCCACGTTAAATACACGTCTCAATGTTTTCACTTGATTCACTAGTTTAGCAACTAACAAGTTAATGAAAAAGAACCCTCTTAGGTTGCGCTAGGCTCTGCAAATAAAATCTAATACAAAGCACATCTATATGCCGCTCCCCCCAGGTGAAAGCATCTCTCTCATTTTCACTATGTACCTTCCTCGCTAATATCTCCTAATCATAACATGCAGCCGGCAAGGTCCATAGCCGGTAATTACCATTCCAATCAGCAGCCCCCTCTATCATTAATGCATCCAGCTGGGAAAATATACAAGGCACTTAAAAGCCAGCTTTCTCGTCTCTCGCTTACCCCTACCCTCCAACAAAGAGGCAGTGGAGAGAGGGGACGAGGGTGGCAGAGAGGTGAACATCTGTATCTGTCGGCTTTCTGATGATGGGTATGTGCTGTATAAATGATGTTCAGTAATGGAGCTGAAATTGAAGAGAACTACTGATTGAGTAACCAGCTGCTCGGATCATGAAAATCGAAGGAAACTTATGATGCACTTGCACACTTAAACCCCGTAGACTATTAGGCCCAGTGTATACTTTTGCCAACACGTTCTAGATTATGTTGTGTTGTTTAGATTGAGTGTAAGGCCTTGAGCGAAAAGGCAGGTTGTGAAGGAGTGCGGATGGAAAGTATCTATGGAGAGAAGGCTTACAAAAGGTCAGAAGTAATTATTTTAAAAGCATGTCTAGCAAAGATGTGTTACAAGCGCTCCTTCCCTTCTCTCTTCTGCTGAAAACAGCTGGGTGACTTCACAAGCAAAATGATAATAAGGGGAACACAGGCCAAAAAAAATATTTCCGCAGTAAGTCCCTTTTATGAACTTCATCTGCTCGTTTTATGTAATACTCACCTGATGCCAGTAAACACTTCTAGTACGACAGCAGAAAAGCACAGGATGCGAATATGTGACTCAAAGAGCTCATATTCATTCTATGAGAATATTAAAATATTACACAAAAAAATAACTTGCAAAATAAAAATGTAAGAAACGGTCCTGATTTTTAGACCACCTCACCATGACTGGTGTTGCAAAATGGACTCCATGTAAAGCTTTTTAACTGTTCATATTAAGCCTTGGGGAATACAGTGAATTGTCAGCAGTGAAAGGGTAAACTTAGTTTTTTCATTCCACGTTGTAATGCATTTGGATATTTGCATTTGGTGGAGGCTCTGAATAACTCTGAAAGGCTGCAGACACATTAAGCATAAGCTGGGTTTGTAGGTGGAGTGAATGACGCGGGAGGTGTGAGGCTGGAGTAAATGCAGTTATTTTCTCTAATTGTTGTTTTTGCAGAAAGGTAATTAAAATCCCTTTTATTTCACACGTCAAGGGCCGCAGCGGTAGAAGAGAATGAGGCTCAGCTAGACACAATGTGCCGCCCAGTGGGGGAGACTGGCACACAGTTTGCCAGTCAGTGCCCATCACCTCCGGCTTCATTCCTTTATGTGCACACTTTTTTGGTCTGTTAACCATGTAGTAATAAAGAGAAGAAAAAACTGAATAGACTTTGCATAAAGAATAGATACAAAACGGCTTTAGAGTTTACTTTCCAAGTCCCCATTAACTATCATTTCCATAATCAATATCTGAGATGCTTTTGTTGATCCCCAGGAGTAAAACAAAGAAGTTACAGTTTTGTACACATCCATATAAAAGTGCAGCTGGTTCTTGTACAAAGTGAATATCTATCAAACAAATTATTGATTTTCCTGTATGTGATATTTCTAGATAGCTTTTAACCAGAAATGCCATTACTTGCCATGACAGTCTATGGATTAATTGACTATTTAGCTGTTTGTGAATTAATGCTTTGTGAGGTCACAGTTAAAAGTTTATGGAGCAATGTGGCTCGATAGACAAGGTAAAGATTTACTCAACAAATTTGATATATAACATTTATTTTATATAGATGTGAGTTGGATAGAAGAGGAATGTTGGTGTTCCTTACACCTGATCATGGGTTTCCCTTAGGCCTCATGCACACGACTGTAGCCATGTGCACGGCCGTGATTTTCGGGTCGGCCACGGAGTGACAGCCGCGAGCCGCCCGCAAATCGCGGCGACAGAGACATGGCTTAACAGGAGATGAAGAAAGGCAGCCCTGGGGATGATGAGCTGTCAAAGTGGGACGCCCCCGTTTCTAACGTCTTAGATGCTGCGATCATGCTTGATCGCAGCATCTAAAGGGTAAAACTGCCAGGAACAGCGCGATCACTGTTCCTGGCTGTTGGTGCCGGGTGTCAGCTGTTAAACAAAGCTGACACCCTCTGCGTACTGAGCGGGCTCAGCGGTTGAGCCTGCTCCAATCATCACCTTCCACACCACGACGCAATAGTACGTCGTGGTGCGTGAACAGGTTAATGTGGCAATGTTCTTATATTCAGACATTGGAAAGAGGTCTTGCAAATTTTAGATAGCAGGTTGTCCTATACTTATGTGCCCTGAGATATGCCTATTGGGACTCTTACCTGAGGACCAATGGTTACATCACACTAGATTTTTCTGAGAGAAACGTTATTTTATATAAAAAGGCCATAGCACTTATGGCTCGTTTACACGAGCGTGATATACATCCGTGCAACGCGCGTGATTTTCACGCGTGTCGTACAGACCTATGTTAGTCTATGGGGCAGTGCAGACAGTCCATGATTTTTGTGCAGCGTGAGTCCGCTGCGAAAAACTCATGACATGTCCTATATTTGTGCGTTGTTCGCGCATCACGCACCCATTGAAGTCAATGGGTGCGTGAAAATCACGCATGCCTCACGGAAGCACTTCCGTGGGACGCGCGTGATTCGCGCAACAGCTGTCAAACTATGAATGAAAACAGAAAAGCACCATGTGCTTTTCTGTTTGCAAACATCCAAATGGAGTGTCATAATGATGGCGGCTGCGCGAAAATCACGCAAGTTTTTGGATATGTAGGGGTCTCATGCCTCCTTAAAATGTCAGTTATCCTGTGCTTTACTGTAACTGGTTTATGTATGTAATGCTTTCAGTTTTGTGTCTAATAAAACGAGTTTAAAAAAAAAAAGATGATTCCGTAGATTAGACAGCACGTTAACAAGATGACATATTTAGGCCCCATTCACACAATCCGGAAAAGCCAGTGGATTTCCACACTTGGATCAGCTGCATTAGTGCGAATCAGATCCGCTGCACATCCAACTTCAAACCTGCGTCAGAAATCCGAGATAAGCATGGATCCACGGGTTGGCTCTGCCTATGTTAAACAGAACCTTTCTGTTGGTGTAACGTCCGTGGTCGCTGACCACGAACTCCTTCCATCCAGTCGACGCTCTTATCTCCAGAGATGTCTGCACATAAGGCCGCCCTGTTCCACAGTGACCACCAGGGTGCACTCGCGAGCTCAGTCCAGACTTAAGAAACCAAAGCGCACGCAGGTGGGAGATTGAGCTGATTGCTCCCAGAGCACCCTGGGCTATAAGAAGGGCTGTGCCCCTCCCTGCAATGCCTGAGCGTTGTTTGTCGTATCCAAAGTTTGCCTATGCAAACGGTCTCCTAGTGTTTTCCAGTTCCCAGTGTTCCCCGTACCTGTATCCTGTGCTATCCTGGTCAAGTGCCGTGCTGAGCTTTAGTCATGCTGTATTCCACGCCTGTCCCGCTACTCCAAGCCTGACGTATACCTGCTGCCTGGTCCCAGCCGAGCCTGCCTTGCTACTGTCCGAGCTGCCACAGGTACACTATACAAACTATAGACTGTGACCTGCGCCCTGTTGGCCAGCTGCCATACCGTCAAGGCGGTACAGTCCAGTGGGTCCATGAACCCAACATGACTGTTGGTGTTCAGCTTGGAGCTCCATCTGACAGCAGACCCTGGTAAATGGACCTTTACTAAAAGTAGTTGAGTACCCCTGACATATGCTATTGTATGGCATATAGAATATGTTTGGGGCTATACATCTGGCGTACACATCGGGAGATTTTTCTGCACTCCAGGTGTTGTGTGAACGGAGTCTATCTTGCTGAATTCTGACCTTACTCCTAAGTCTTAGTATTATGGCAGAGTAACATTAGCTCTGGTAAACTGCGGGTGTTGCTTTCATATTTTCATATGATGTGAGAGAAATGCCTCCTAAGTTGCCTGTCAATTCATGCATATTAACAGTGAAGGCCCTAATTTAGTGAAATAACAGGTCTCAGGAGACTAACATCTTGATGGCTTTTCATTTCTAATATTGTTATGGTATTGAATTGTGATTGCTTCATGGCTGTAGCTGAGATCAATAGGTATCCTTACATTACGTAATTAATTCATCTCAATTTCATGAAGCAGTGATTGTAATGTCAGATCTCTCGAAATTAACTTGTTCACGACTGGAGTGTTTAGTCATCCACCAAGTTTGCAAAATCTTTAGGTGGTCTCAAAAGCAGTCAAACAGAGGTGTTACAATGACTAAACAAAGTAAAGATACTTTAGAACCCAGCAAGAGAGGATAAATCACTGTTAAAAATGATTAGCAGAGCATTGCTGTATGCGAATCACATTCAGTAGAACCCTGCACTCAATACATTAATCTGATCTAATATGACAGATTTCATACATTTTAAGAATATACATTTTTCAACTACCTCTAAAAGCATATCTTACTATATGATCTCAGATTTCAACCACGTACTCATATATCTCCATGTTTACTGTTCTATTTCTTGTATTTCGGGGCTTGTACAAATGAACAGTGAAGCTGGAAGCAGAGGCAGCATGACCCAGGTGGAGTGCAAATGAGTTAACCAATAGGAATACAGCTCAGAATTTGGGATCACTAATCCCAAAGATTGAAATAATCTATGTTTAAAAGGATCAAAGTGTAGGTGGTTATCCATTCATTATCACCTAAACAGTGGAGGTATCCATACATTGGTATCAATGACCCTAAAGCTTGAGGGCAATCTTGAAAGGCGGTAGATTCCGTCAATAATGTTCCCAAAATACATCAATTTACATAAATTGAAATGAACTGTGTAAAACTGTAAATTCTAAACAGGAAAATGGAATTACAATAATAAAATTATCATTTTGCGTAAATAGAATGGTATCCAGATTTAATCTATGAAATGGGGAAATGTATTTCTAAACCTAGTTAGTAAAGATACCTATTTACCTACAAGTGGCTATGTGCTTTGAGAATTGTAATGAGTCTGTATAATTTAATCATCAACCTCCTTAGCAGAAAATGTCAGACTCTACTGTTACCGATGTACAATGATGGAATGTAAAATTCAATGTCTCTTTTTGATGTTTTTAAAACAAACATTACATCAGGGATTATCGTTGTCTCAAGTTCAGTGTTATGCATGTACATTACATGAAGTGCTTATGTATCATAAATTGCAGATAAAAAAAAATCTGGCAGACATGATATACTGTACAGTAAGTGTCCTCAGAAGGTTTAAAACGCACACAAACCATATGGTCAACAGTATGTGGATATCCAAACCTTACATTCCTCTTTGTACTGGCTGTACATCTCACCAAAAATCTGTAGACTTTAGTCTTCTAGGAAGATTTTTCACTAGATGTTGCAACATGGCAATGGGAATTTGTATCAAATTAGCCACAAGAGCATTGCTTAGGCAGAGCTCCAGTGTTGGGCAATGGATGAGTTGGCAGTTCACATCACCGTTCGCTTTCCATTCCGGGGTTCCGTCGGAGGTTTCCGTCGGGTGAACCCCGCAACGGAAAGTGAAAGTGAAACCACCGCTTCCGTTTCAGTCACCATTGATAGCAATGGTGACAGAAACATCGCTAATGTTTTCCGTTCGTCACCATTCCGGCAGGTTTCCGGTTTTCCGACGGAATCAATAGCGCAGTCGACTCTGCTATTGATTCCGTCGGAAAACCGGAAACCTTCCGGAATGGTGACGAACGGAAACAATTAGCGATGTTTCCGTCACCATTGATATCAATGGTGACTGAAACGGAAGCTGTGGTTTAACTTTCACTTTCCGTTGCAGGGTTCACCAGATGGAAACCTCAGACGGAACACCGGAACGGAAAGCGAACGGTGATGTGAACAGGCCCTAATTCATCATAGGATATTCTATGCAGTTGAGATCAGGTCTCTGTTCAGGCCTATCAAGGCTTTCCACAAGAACTGGGCAAACACTTTTTATGGACCTCAATATGTGCATGCAACTGAACAATAAAGGCCTTATCCAAACCGGTCAAGGCAAAGTTTGGAGCAAACAATCCTTAGGGTATGTTCACACGGCGGGGGTCCGTAACGGCTGAAATTACGGGGATGTTTCAGCCTGAAAACATCCCCGTAATTTCAGCCGTACCGGCATGTGCAGGCGCTTGAACGCCGCGTCAATTACGTCCGTAATTAGCGCTGCTATTCATTGGAGTCAATGAATAGCGGCTCCAATTACGGCCAAAGAAGTGACAGGTCACTTCTTCTACGCGGGCGTCAATTTACGCGCCGTCATTTGACAGCGGCGCGTAAATATACGCCTCGTGTGAACAGACAAACGTCTGCCCATTGCTTTCAATGGGCAGATGTTTGTCAGCGCTATTGAGGCGCTATTTTCGGGCGTATTTCGGGGCAAAAACGCCCGATTTACGTCCGTATATAGGCCGTGTAAACATACCCTTAATGTAATATTTTAAACAATGTCTGTAATATTTCAAAGGGGTTGTCCACTTTGAACAAGCCCTATATTTATAAGGGTCCCCCAGTGTTAAGTGTCCAGCTGCTGAAACCCGTAGTGATCATTTATAACTGTGGCTAAACCTAGCAGTAAGTGTTCAAATGCCTTACAGCACCACCACAGGGGAAATAAAACATTATACATTTTTCATTGAAACCAATGCACTGTCCATGTAACACACAGACCTGCCTAGTCCTCTAGGTGGAGAGATGCTCTTTGTAGGCAATCTCCACTCTGACTAATAATAGAGGGTCCTGATCGTGTGGGCAGCACGGTGACTCAGTGGTTACCACGGTGTCCTTGCAGCAATGGAGTCCTGGGTACAAAATCCAACAAAAGACAACATCTGCATGTAGTTTGTATGTTCTCCCTGTGTTTTTGCGTGGGTTTCCTCCGGGTACTCCGGTTTCCTTTCATACTCCAAAAATATGTACAGATAGGGTATTAGATTGTAAGCCCCACTGGTTAAAGCAAGTGAGGACAATTTCTGTACAACACTGCTGAATATGTTGGCGCTATATAAGCAACAGAAATATATAACTAAATAATAACTCTATTGCCCCTCACTGTATTGACTCTGAATTCCCTAAAAAACATTGTTTCTGGAATCCAACAAACCCATATTTGTCTGTCTTCCAGATGATCAGTTAAGGATGCCTTATTACTCCAGAGAATACTATTCCATTGCTCTGGGGCACAATGACAGTATGCTTTACATCACTTTAACCAGCGCTGGCCACATACTTTTAAGCTGAATAAACATTGTTCGAACTCAGCGGTTTCAACAGGATTGGCTTATGATCTCCCGGCGGACCTCCCGACAGTACCCTAATTGCAGATGTTGGCAGTAAGAGGGTTTGGGCATGTTGGGTTTGAGTATACCCATTAAAATTTAGTCCCAAACTATTCTCAGCCTCTGACAGCTATATTTGTATCTTATCTATAGAGAAGCCCCTACAAATAATCATTCCTCCTGCGGAAGCAATTCTCCATATTATTCGGAAGTGTAAACATGTGTAAGAGATTTCACATTCATAGCGGCCAATGGGCAGAACACTGAGCCAGCATTCGGTCTCACTATAAATCGACGGGGTTCTTAAACTATTTTTAATGTTCGCAAATTCACGTTAAACTGTTGTTTAAATATGCAAACATTAACTAATTATTTAAAAAATGTGCCGATTTGCAATAAAACCTCATGTCAGTTCAGTGTTCGGCTGCATCCCAGACGCTACGTGTGTCCCTACCCTCAACAACCCGCTCCTGTTAGACTATGAATTCATGTATTAACCTGTTACATGTTTACAGGGAGAATCCCCCCTCATAGAAAGAGTGTAAGTACTGTACTGTATGCATGCTGCGTCTCCGTCTTTTTACTACAGATGCCTGCCTAGTGCTGTTTCGTCCCTATCTTGTTAGTTAATTACCACTAATGGAAAGAAAGGGATTGCTGGCAGACGGCCAGGGAAATCAGAGGCAAATTGGGAAAAGTTTCATAAATTTAGTGTAAGTATCAATTTCAGAGCTCGCTGTCAAGGGAGGAGTGTATATACGTAGATGTTGTTTGAAGGGCAAATGCAAAAGAAGGATAGAAATTGCACACTCAGAGAAGGGATTCCGTGCCAGATCTTTAGCAGAGGGAGACGGGAGGGAGGGAGAAAAATTTCTTATCAGACATTCAGATCTTTTGTTAGATTTATAGCATGGTATAATTGTGTCTGGATAAAAGATTAAAAAAAAATCCTGGACTCTACATCCTGAGATGAAATCTGTATTTTCAACGTTCTAATGCATTGATAGAGGTTTTGCTGATATTGCAACACAAACTTTAAATCTATGTATACTTAGCTTATGGCATGCACTACAACCCTCAACATGAACTGTTAGTAGTTAACCCCTTAAGGACGCAGCCTAGTTTGGGCCTTAAGGCTCAGAGCCCATTTTTCAAATCTGACATATTTCACTTTATGTGGTAATAACGTCGGAATGCTTAAACCTATCCAAGCGATTCTGAGATTGTTTTCTCGTGACACTTTGGGCTTCATGTTCGTGGTAAAATTTGGTCGATATATTCAGTCTTTATTTGTGAAAAATTGCAAAATTTAGAGAAAATTTACAAAAAATAGCATTTTTCAGAATTTAAATGCATCTGCTTGAAAAACAGACGGTTATACCACCCAAAATAGTTACTAGTTCACATTTCCCATATGTCTACTTTAGATTGGCATCGTTTTTTGAACATTATTTTATTTTTCTTGGACGTTACAAGGTTTAGAACATAAACAGCAATTTCTCATATTCTTAAGAAAATTTCAAAAGCCTTTTTTTGAAGGTGCCAGTTCAGTTCTGAAGTGGATTTGAGGGGCCTATGTATTAGAAACCCCCATAAAACACCCCATTTTAAAAACTAGACCCCTCAAAGTATTCAAAACAGCATATAGAAAGTTTTTTAACCCTTCAGGCATTTCACAGGAATTAAAGCAAAGTGGAAATGAAATTTGCAAATTTCATTTTTTCTGCTGAATTTCAATTTTATTCAATTTTTTTTTAGTAACAGAGAAGGTTTTACCAGAGAAACACTACTAAATATGTATTGTCCAGATTCTGCAGTTTTTAGAAATGTCCCACATGTGGCCCTACTGCGCTCGTGGACTAAAACACAAGCCCTAGAAGCAAAGAAGCACCTAGTGCATTTTGAGGCCTCTTTTTTTATTAGAATATATTTTAGGCAGCATGCCAGGTTTGAAGAGGCGTTGAGGTATCAAAACAATGGAAACCCACCAGAAGTGACCCCATTTTGGAAATTACACCCCTCAAGGAATTCATTTATGGTTTTTGTTATCATTTTGACCGCACAGTTTTTTCACAGCACCTATTTGAATTGGGCTGTGAAATGAAAAAAATGATATTTTTTCCAATAAAATGTCATTTTTGATCACATTTTCTTATTTTCACAGGGAACAACATACCCCATTTTGTTGCCCAATTTGTCCTTAGTGCGGCAATACCCCATTTGTGGTGATAAACTGCCGTTTGGGCCCATGGGAGGGCTCAGAAGGAAAGGAGCGCTATGTGTTTGTTGGAGTCCAGATTTTGCTGGATTGGTTTTCGGGTGCCATGTCGCATTTGCAGAGCCCCAGAGGTATCAAAGCAATGGAAACCCACCAGAAGTGACCCCATTTTGGAAACTACACCCCTCAAGGAATTAATTTATGGTTTTCGTTATCATTTTGACCGCACAGGTTTTTCACAGCACCTATTTGAATTGGGCTGTGAAATGAAAAAAATTATATTTTTTCCAATAAGATGTCATTTTTGATCAAAATTTCTTATTTTCACAGGGAACAACATACCCCATTTTGTTGCCCAATTTGTCCTTAGTGCGGCAATACCCCATTTGTGGTGATAAACTGCCGTTTGGGCCCATGGGAGGGCTCAGACGGAAAGGAGCGCTATGTGTTTGTTGGAGTCCAGATTTTGCTGGATTGGTTTTCGGGTGCCATGTCGCATTTGCAGAGCCCCAGAGGTATCAAAGCAATGGAAACCCACCAGAAGTGACCCCATTTTGGAAACTACACCCCTCAAGGAATTCATTTATGGTTTTCGTTATCATTTTGACCGCACAGGTTTTTCACAGCACCTATTTGAATTGGGCTGTGAAATGAAAAAAATTATATTTTTTCCAATAAGATGTCATTTTTGATCAAAATTTCTTATTTTCACAGGGAACAACATACCCCATTTTGTTGCCCAATTTGTCCTTAGTGCGGCAATACCCCATTTGTGGTGATAAACTGCCGTTTGGGCCCATGGGAGGGCTCAGACGGAAAGGAGCGCTATGTGTTTGTTGGAGTCCAGATTTTGCTGGATTGGTTTTCGGGTGCCATGTTGCATTTGCAGAGCCCCAGAGGTATCAAAGCAATGGAAACCCACCAGAAGTGACCCCATTTTGGAAACTACACCCCTCAAGGAATTCATTTATGGTTTTTGTTATCATTTTGACCGCACAGTTTTTTCACAGCACCTATTTGAATTGGGCTGTGAAATGAAAAAAATGATATTTTTTCCAATAAGATGTCATTTTTGATCAAAATTTCTTATTTTCACAAGGAACAACATACCCCATTTTGTTGCCCAATTTGTCCTTAGTGCGGCAATACCCCATTTGTGGTGATAAACTGCCCTTTGGGCCCATGGGAGGGCTCAGAAGGAAAGGACCACCATTTGGCCTACTGGAGCTTTTCTGGTGCTAAGTCATGTGTGCAGAAGCCCCTGAGGTACCAGTACAGTTGAAACCCCCGAGAAGTGACCCCATTTTAAAAACTACACCCCTTAAGACATTCATCTAGAGGTGTAGTGAGCATTTTGACCCCACAGGTACTGTGTAAAAGATAATGCGCAGCAGATGGTGCAGTGTGAGATTTGCAATTTTATATATGTATATGCCATTTCAGTGTCCAATATAGTGTGCCCAGCATGCGCCACCGGAGATATACACCCCTTAAATTGTAATGTGGGTTCTCCTGGGTACGACAATACCCTACATGTGGCTGTTATCAGCTGCCTGGGCATACGGCAGGGCTCAGAAGGGAAAGATGAGGGGGGTAAGCTGTGCGGAGTGCATCAGGGTAAATTAAAAATCAAGGGATGTATGATACATTTTAAAACAATCTTTTATACAGAGCCCTGGTTTTTCGGGACACGTGTCACATTGGTATATTGTGTTCTTCCTTATCCCCCTCTTATAGCAGACTCTGCACCTCTTTTGACTCTTTCCCTTTCCACCGGTTTGGGGAACTTCTCCTGGAAAGTGTTGCCCTGGTACGATGCGTGTGGCCTCGCTTCCAGAAGTACTGGGTGCCCCCCCTTCCTGGTCCCTAAAGATTAGATCTTGAAATTCCAGGAAAGTTCCCCTCTGGCCTGCACATCGACGTAGCACATACGCATTGTACAAAGCCATCTGTATGATGTGCCCGGCCAGCTTCTCATACCACACCGCATGGCATTGTAGGGCTTCAGGACTTGATTTGACAAGTCCATCCCTCCCATGTACCTATTGTAGTCCAGGATGCAGTCTGGTTTGGGGGTGGCCTTTCCTTCATATATCCTAAACCTGTAGGTATACCCTGATGCACTCTCGCACAGCTTATACATCTTCACGCCATACCTTGCCCTCTTACCTGGCAGGTACTGGCGGAATTGAACCCTCCCTTTAAAATGTACTAGGGACTCATCAATAGAAATACACTTCTCGGGGGTGTATGCTTGGGAAAACCGGGCACTGGAACGGTCTAATAGGGGTCTCCGTTTATACAAACGGTCAAATCTGGGGTCATCTCGGAGTGGGCACGGCTCATTATCAGTATAATGTAAGAAGCGAAGTATTGCCTCATTTATTTATTTTTTTAGGTTCCAGTTCATTTCTGAAGTTGCTTTGAGGGGCCCATATATTAGAAACCCCTATCAAACACCCCATTTTAGAAACTAGACCCCTCAAAGTATTCACAACAGCATTTAGAAAGTTTATGAACTTTAGGTGTTTCACAGAAATTTAGAGCAAAGTAGAGGTGAAATTTACTCTTTTTATACCATTTTTTTTATAACACAAAAGGATTTATCAGAGAAACACAAATTAATACTTATTGCCCAGATTCTGCAGTTTTGATAAATATCCCACATGTGGCCCTCGGGCGGTAATGGACTGAAGCACCGGCCTCCGAAGCAAAGGAGCACCTAGCGGATTTTGAGCCCTCTTTTTTATTAGGCACCATGTCCGGTTTGAAGAGGTCTTGTGGTGCCAAAACATTGGAAACCCCCCAAAAGTGACCCCAATTTGGAAACTAGACCCCTTGAGGAATCCATTGTAGTTTTCTTGGGGTGCATGCGGCTTTTTGATCAGTTTTTATTCCATTTTTAGGTGGCGTGGTGACTAATAAACAGCAATTCTACTATTGTTTTTGTATACTTTTTTTTTTACAGCGTTCACCGTGCGCTATAAATGATATATTAACTTTATTCTGCGGGGCGATACGATCACGGCGATACCAGATGTTTATAGTTTTTTTTTATGTCTTATGGCGTTTGCACAATAAAATACGTTTTGTAAACAATCATTCACTTTTTGTGTTACCTTATTCTAAGAGCCAGAACGTTTTTATTTTTCCATCAATAAAGCCGTGCGAGGACTTATTTTTTGCGTAACGAACTGTATATTCCATCAGTACCATTTTTAGGTACATGCGACTTTTTGATCTCTTTTTATTCAATTTTTTGGGAGGTGAAGTGACCAAACAATTGTGATTGTGGTACGGTTTATTAATATTTTTTTTTACGGCGTTCACCGTGCGGGATAAATAACAAAATAATTTTGTAGTTCAGGCCGTTGCGGACGCGGCGATACCAATTATGTATAGTTTATTTGTTTGTTTATATATTTTTATTAATAATAAAGGACTGATAAGGGAAAAAGTGGGACTTTTACTTTTATTACTTTTAAAACTTTTATTTTCTTATTTTTACACATCTTTTTTTAACTTTTTTTTTACTTTATTACTTTGTCCCACTAGGGGACTTGAGGGCAGGAGGCCCTGATCGCTATTCTAATACACTGCACTACATGCGTAGTGCAGTGTATTAGAACTGTCAGCTACTCACTGACAGCAAGCATAGTGGGTCCTGACGTTGTCAGGACCCACTAGGCTTCCGTCTATGGCATAGCCGGACGCCATTGTTTGGTGTCCGGTTGCCATAGTCACCATCGCCGGCCGCTATCGCGTAGCAGGCCGGCGATGGCAGCTTAACCCCTAAAAAGCCGCGATCTCTATAGAACGCGGCTTTTAAGGGGTTAATCAGCGGGGACACAGCGATCGGTCCCCGCTGTAGGAGCTGTGACAGCTGCTGAACAAGACAGCAGCGTCACAGCTCCTGTATGTGTCGGGAGGACGGCCGAAACGGCCGTTACTCCCGAGACGTACTATTACGGCATGGAGCGCGAACGATACAGCTGCCATGACGTAATAGTACGTCAAGGAGCGGGAAGGGGTTAAGATAAGTGAACTACATGACCACTACTGCTGTTCTATGTTGCAACATTGTATACTAGTGTGATACTCTCACGGGCAGACTCCGGAACACTGTGTCACTAGTATTTACAAAGTGAGGTACCATAATCGATAAACGTAAAGGTGGTTATATAAATCCAGCTGACATAGGCCTGTCCCTTTAGATGGAGCACAGCTCTTGCACGTCCCTAAGGAGTGGCTGGTTGTGGCAGTGGAAGAAGGAGAGGGACGTCAGCCACGTAGGCAACGTCCCGCTACAGATTCATGATCAAAGCTTTCATCAGTAAGTAGGTCTTCCTATCTTTTTTAAGACTATTAGGGCTTGATGCTGGGCATAGAGGCAGACACAGTTTTCCACAGGTGTCGGTCAGCCGATAGCATAGGCATGACATGTGGAAAGATGCTTGGTATGGAGGTGGGCGACATGTTCCTTAAAGGGGTTTTCCCATGAGAGACATTTATGACATATCCACAGGATATGTCATAAATGTCAGATAGATGCTGGTCCCACCTCCGGGACCGCACCTATCTCTAGAACAGGGCCCCCTAAACCCCGTTCTACTGCTCTTTGTTGTGGTTGAATCGTGTGATCTCCGACCATGAATTACAGATGTTTGACCAATAAAAGTATCTATTGATTGAAATTTGGAACACGTGTGCTGCTGTTCAACAATGCTTTTTCTGCGGATATCCACAGGATATGTCATAAATGTCAGATAGATGCTGGTCCCACCTCTGGGACCCGCACCTATCTCTAGAATGGGGCCCCCTAAACCCCGTTCTACTGCTCTTTGTTGTGTTTGAATCGTGTGATCTCCGACCATGAATTACAGATGTTTGACCAATAAAAGTATCTATTGATTGAAATTTGGAACACGTGTGCTGCTGTTCAACCATGCTTTTTCTGCGGATATCCACAGGATATGTCATAAATGTCTCTGATGGGAAAACCCCTTTAGGTCTCCGCTAGCCAATAGTGCTGGCTGAGACTTGTAAAACTTTTATATCCAGAATTGTCAGATGTCTGCCAGAGGAGTAAAAAAAAATTGAGAATGTAGAAGGGGTATGAACTGTTGTAGGGACATTGTGTCTGGCACCATTGTGGAAGCTCTGTGGCTGGCGCTATTATGGCATTTTGTCTGTACTGTGAATGGCACTTTTATGGAGTTTTATCATTGGCATAATATGGGAAAGTAAGCTGCGTTTTTACTGAAGTCAAAGTGGCTGTGCATGTTATTGGGGCAGTGTGGTTAGTGCTCTTATGGGGACTCTGTGGCTAGCACTGCAGTGATGGCACTATACCAATTACTATTATGGGAGCACTGTGGCCTTTGTAAACGGGTCATTCTGACTGTAATGGGGTATTTTTGCCTTTTACTATTAGGGTATGTTCACACGCTTAACAAAAAACATCTGAAAATACGGAGCTATGTTCAAGGGAAAACAGCTCCTGATTTTCAGAGGATTTTCTAACAAATCGCGTTTTTCGCAGCGTTTTAGCTGCGTTTTTTACAGCCGTTTTTGGAGCTGTTTTCAATAGTCTATGAAAAACGGCCCCAAAAACGTCCCAAGAAGTGTCCTGCACTTCTTTTGACGAGCCATCATTTTACGCGCCACATTTTGACAGCGACGCGTAAAATAAAGGCTCGTGGGAATAGAACATCGTAAGACCCATTACAGGCAATGGGCAGATGTTTGTAGGCGTAATGAAGCCGTCTTTTAAAGTGTAATTAGAGGCGTAAAACTCCCGAATTACGTCTGAAAATAGGCCGTGTGAACATACCCTAATGGGAGTTCTGGCTCTTGAGCTCAGCACATGTCTTTGTCTACTTCAGGTCTGTATGGAGGGTGTAGTGATAGGCTGACTATTTTAATTTGTGTGTAATGTCGATGTGATAAAGTGACTATTTGACTGCATTATTACCACCATATACCGAATTTCCTTAAATCACTGGGTTTCAAATACTCATTGGGGAGATTCATCATTACGGTCATAGGATACAGGACTTTACCTATGTAGTTCAACAGATTTTATGCCAAATTTATCAAAATGGCATAATACTTTAAGGGCATGACCACACATGGCGGAATTCCTCCGCAACTGTCCGCATCAATGCCGCACCTAATCCGGGTTGCGGATTACGGCTGCGGATCTGCACAAAATGTGCAGAAAATTGATGCGGACTAGCTGCTGCGGACTGCGGGAAAAGTGCTTCCCTTCTCCCTATCAGTGCAGGATAGAGAGAAGGGACAGCACTTTCCCTAGTGAAAGTAAAAGAAATTCATACTTACCGCCCGTTGTCTTTATGACGCGTCCCTCCTTCGGCATCCAGCCCGACCTCCCTGGATGACGCGCCAGTCCATGTGACCGCTGCAGCCTGTGCTTGGCCTGTGATTGGCTGCAGCCGTCACTTACACTGAAACGTCATCCTGGGAGGCCGGACTGGAGACAGAAACAGGGAGTTCTCGGTAAGTACGAACTTCATTTTTTTTTACAGATACATGTATATTGGGATCGGTAGTCACTGTCCCGGGTGCAGAAACAGTTACTGCCGATCGCTTAACTCTTTCAGCACCCTGGACAGTGACTATTTACTGACGTCTCCTAGCAACGCTCCCGTCATTACGGGAGCCCCATTGACTTCCTCAGTCTGGCTGTAGACCTAGAAATACATAGGTCCAGCCAGAATGAAGAAATGTCAAGTAAAAAAAGCAAGACGCATCCGCAGCACACATGACATGTGCATGACAGCTGCGGACTTCATTGCGGAACTTTGAATCTCCATTGAAGTCAATGGAGAAATTCCGCCATGAGTCCGCCACTGCTCCGCAACAGACAGAGCATGCTGCGGACACCAAATTCCGCTCCGCAGCCTATGCTCCGCAGCGGAATTGTACGCATCGTGTAAACGAACACTGCTAAATTAAAGTGAAAGTCAATGTAGAAACGGCTCCGCTGCGGATTAACGCTGCGGAGTGTCCGCAGCGGAATTTAAGTGCAATTCCGCCATGTGTGAACCCGCCCTTAGTGCAGCATACTAGGCATGTTAGACATTGATCATTTGTGCCAGAAAATGGCGCAAGTCTTTAATACATCTTTAATACCACTTCTCTTAGTCACACCCCATTTTCTCAACACTTTTTAAAACTCAAGGTATTTATACATAATTTCATATACATTTCTTAAGCGAAATTTGCAAATTTCCACAAATATTTTCTTTTGATACTGCTGCTTACTACATTTTTGCACCTGATAATAATTTTGCTGCTGGTATCATTTAATGTAAATGAGAACAGTTTTTTTTCCACTAGACCAGGGGTCTCAAGCACGCGGCCCGCGGGCCGCATGCGGCCCCTGGGGCTGTCATCTGCGGCCCGCGGGACACAGAGCCGCTAGTATCGGCTCTGCTCCGAGACTCTGGAATTCCCTGACATCGTTGTCCACATATGAACAGCGATGTCTGGGGCTTCCCCAGAGCGGAGTCCCAGGTAGAGCGCTAGTTTCGGCTCTGCTCCGGGACGCTGCGGAATTCCCTGACATCGTTGCCCATATATGGACAGTGTGTCAGGGTCTTCCCCAGAGCGGAGTCCCGGGCAGAGCGCTAGTATCGGCTCTGCTCCGGGACTCTGTGGAATTCCCTGACATCGCTGCCCATATATGGACAGTGTGTCAGGGTCTTTCCCAGAGCGGAGTCCTGGGCAGAGTGCTAGTACAGGCTCTGCTCCGGGACTCTGTGGAATTCCCTGACATCGCTGTCCATGTTTAGACACACGATCCACGGAGGGCACTGCGGCAGCATCCACGGAGGGCACTGCGGCAGCATCTATGGAGGGCACTGCGGCAGCATCCACCGAGGGCACTGCGGCAGCATCCACCGAGGGCACTGCGGCAGCATCCACCGAGGGCACTGCGGCAGCATCCACCGAGGACACTTAAACTGGAAAGCTGGATTGTTGAAATAAGCACGTGGATAAATATCTCAAATTTTAAACCTAGCGGTATTATTATAGTAATGTAGTATTATTATTATAGTAATATAGTGTTATAGTAGTTCAAATAACTAATTGATTAACAATAATTTTGTATTGTATAAAATGTGAAAGTAATGCGGCCCGTCAACTTCCAATTTTTTTCTATATGCGGCCCACTTACCCGGCCGAGTTTGAGACCCCTGCACTAGACCATTACTTTGCAATTATCTGTAAAATGTGAAGGGTGGGACCAGACAAAGCAGTGGGTGGAGAGGCCCCCTATTTCAGCAGAACCGCATGTTACATTACCTTTAATTTTTTTATTTTTTTATCGCAAGTGTTGCTGTTTTGAGCTGCCCCAACTAATACCTTGAGGTCTGCTTGTATATAAGGCTTAAACAGAACGTATTTAAATGGATCATTCCCATTATACATCTAAAGACAAGAAGGTTAACTGGTTCCCGACCGCTGGCTGTATTTTTACGGCCAGTGGTCAGGGTCCTTAAAACCCGAGCCATAGACTTTATACGGCTCGGGTTTTAACTTGCTGCCCACGCGATCGGGCAGCTGAATGTCGGGTCTCCGGCTGTCAGTGACTGCCGGGGACCCTGAGGAGAAGATAGAAGCAGCTTTCGCTGCTTCTGTCTTCTCTGATGACTTGTACACAGCGCTCAATGAACGCTGTGTATAGGAATAAAGACAGCAGCAGCGGCGCTGTCTCTATTCCTCCCGGTGATCATGTGACTGGTCACATGATCGCCGGGCGCCGTTACTGACAGACTGCTGCTGGGTCTTACAAGACCCAGCACAGCCCTATTAGTGACAATCGTCACTATGAGAGGGCTGATTTCCCCTGTAACTGGGGCTGCTGTGCAGCCCCAGTTACAGTGGAAAAACATGGTGTAAAAGAAAGAAAAAAAATATATAAAGTTCCCCAAAGGTCTTTTTGGACCTTTGAGGGACAGACCATAGTAATAAAAAAATAGTAAAGTCAAGTGCAAAAAAAAATTAAATAATAAATACGCATAAAATACCCACCCCCAAAAAAAACGCTCCCCCCCGCCAATCATTGTTGTAACGCTAGCGCTGACCCAATTACCCTAATATAGACATGTAATATATTAAAATTTACGGTAGACAATGACGATCACAAATAAAAGGTCTATTTTAGGGTAAAACTATGTTATTACCAAAAAAAAATTGCTGAAATGTAAAAAAGCTTATTTTTTTAATATTATTTTCAAACTTTATGAATAAAAATTCTAAAATAGCAAAAAAGGTGTATATAAAAACGATAAAAAATGAAACCTGCATGGTCTATGGAAAAAAACGTCGAAAAATCACGTCGTTAGCCCAACCAATAAAAAAGTTATAGCCATTTAACTAACACGTGCTAAAAATGGCTAAACGGTGTCTGGTCCAGTACAGGCTGGACCCGGCAGAATGCCATAGGGGGAGGCCACCATCATCAGGGATGTGAGGAAGGGAAGGAGTTAAGGAGTTAGGGGGGGGTGGTTAGGAGGGGGCGTATGTGAGTGGGGCGAGGTCAGGTTAGGAGAGAGGAAGGACGCCGCCATCTTTAGTAACAGCACAGGAAAGCTTGCAGCAGCACGGGAAGCTTGTCCAGGACTTTAAAATGGATGCACTACTTACCCAGCTCCGGGCGGCAGTAGCAGAGAGAGGCATGGCCTAGCTAGCGGAGGGGCTGGGGCTTTCTGGCCCGCTGTCAGGTGCTCCGAGCTCGGCGGTGAGTGGAGGAGGAGAGAAGGAAGTGGAGCCCCCTGGTTCGGGGGCGAGTGCGGAGGACGCGGCTGTGTTTGGATCCGGGGGCGGGCGGTGCCGTCCACTCCTCCCCGGCGGCGGTCACGTCGCACGGGTCTCCGGAGAGGTTGAGCCCGGAAGTGATGCCGCGAGCCAGGCGCAGGGTAAGGAGCCCCACGAGGGACCCTCCAGGCCGGGCCCCTCGCTCGGCTGCCGTGAGCAGGGCGGCCCGGTCTGAGAGGAATCCTAGAAGCCAGCCTGGCTCAGCGGAGGTGGGAGGGCAGGCGCCCGTGCAGCTGGGACCTTCCTCTGCCTCCAGACGACGGGACCCAGGACTTGCGGTGGGCCATGCTGGCGATGCTCCAGTCGGGCGGCCCACCTGTACCCAGGATGATGCTACCGATTCCAGGCGTGTGCCGCGGTCGGTGGTGACACGGCGGGCAGGAGGGCGGCTACCTGCGGGCCGCGGGGTGGACGAGGCCCCCAACAGATGGGCAGAGAGGCCCAGTTCATCGGCGCAGGTCCGGAGCGCTCCATCGGAAGGTCGGGGATGTCAGGCGTGCGGCGCTTGTCCTGGGCCGGCTGGTCAGGATGAAGTGGACGACTGGGAGTTCGGTGACCAAGAGGGACGTCTGGATGGATCCTTCGCCCCGGCTGGTGGGGACACAGCACCTGCGCAGCCCGGTGAGTCGCTGTCTCCTACTTTTTCATTGCCTGCTGTATTTTGGTCCCTGGGGATAGGGGGTGGGGGTTCACTTTCGCTTACAGGGTTGCCGGTGTGTAGCGGGGGGATTACAGGAAGTACGGGTGGTGGGGGTGAGATTCAGGAATTGTTGTGTTGTGTGCGTGACCTTTTGGCGCGATGCGGAGAGGGCGGTGGGTTCCCCGTCCCCGGTTTCAGCTTGGGTGGGGCCGTCGGGGCTTGCAGTGGTGGATAGTGTGCTATGAGGAGCTAGGGGGGTGTCTAGGGAATCGGGTGTGGCAGTGTCGGTGCAGACAGAAAAGGATGGGGCTGTGGATGAGGTGCGGTTAGATGATAAGGCGAAGGACAAGGTCTATGTTTGTTTTGAGGGCCCATTGGGGGCGCATCTGAAGCCGGAAGTAAGGGAAAAAATATGGAGGGACGAATATGTGGAAATGTTTTCATTGTTGCCGTTGGAGAAGTTCAATTTAGATAAAGGGAAGTGGTTGGAAAGCAAAAAGGAGAAGGAGGAAAAACGTCGGTATCGCTTGATTCCTCAAACTTTTGTTAATTGGTTGCAGGCGTTTGCTATTTTGGCAAGCGTAATTGGACAGAAGACGCCGGAACATTGTTCCGGCCTCTTCTGTTATATGGATGCTATCGGAGAGGCTCATTACGGCGGGCAGACGTGGCTGCGCTATAATGAGCAGTTCCGACAGCGGAAGGCAGTGAGGCCTGACATTAGGTGGGATAACAAAGACATAGGGTTATGGTTGTGGGTCATGGCTCCAGTGCGTTTTGGCCAGTCCTTTCAAGTGGGTGGGGCCGGGGTGGCCGGCCCCTCATTGCCTTCTGGGGGGGGGAGCAGGGGTGGCAGGAGGAAAATCCGGGTTCTGCTGGCAATTTAATGAGGGCCAGTGTAAGTTCGGACTGGGTTGCAAGTTCAAACATAGCTGCTCCGCCTGCGGGGGGATCTCTCACGGAGCGGTTAAAAGTTTTCAGAAGGGAAAAGGATGAGGGGCCGGGGCGTTAGTCAAGGGCCGGACACCGGTGAGGTGGGAAGACATGGAGCCCTTTCTAAATAGGTACCCTGATAGGTCCAGGGCAAGTTTGTTATTGGATGGTTTTCGGGTTGGTTTCCGTATCCCTGCCCCTGCCCACAAGGTGACGTTTACCTTGCGTAGTTTGCGTTCAGCGTTGCTGTATTCAGGGGTAGTAGGGGATAAGTTGCGGAAGGAGGTGGAGATGGGGCGCATGGCAGGTCCGTTTGAGAGTTGCCCTTTACCGGATCTGGTGGTGTCACCGCTGGGGGTGGTGCCTAAGAAGGAGCCGAATAAGTTTAGGCTCATACATCATTTATCTTACCCGCGGGGGGCGATCGGTTAATGATTGGATTTCTCCGGAACTTTGCTCGGTGGCTTACACGTCGTTTGATGCGGCAGTTGCGAGGGTGCGCCGCTACGGTGTGGGTGCATTAATGTAAAAAACGGATATTGAGTCGGCCTTTCGCCTCCTCCCCGTGCATCCTGAGAGCATACGGCTGTTAGGATGTTATTGGTACGGGGCTTATTTTGTGGATCGATGCCTCCCTATGGGGTGTTCTATTTCCTGTGCCTATTTTGAGGCTTTCAGTTCTTTCCTGGAGTGGGTGGTTTGCGATGTTGCGGGGGTCTCATCGGTCATATATTACTAGGACGATTTCCTGTGTGTTGGTCCGGGCAGGTTCGGTTTGTGCTACATTGTTGAGCACGATGGAGTGGGTGGCAAAGAGGTTCGGTGTGCCTTTGGCCCAGGAAAAAACGGAGGGACCTTGCTCCTGTCTGGTCTTTTTAGGAATCACCATTGATTCTGTGAGGATGGAGTGTCGGCTCCCGGAAGATAAATTGGTGGCTTTGCGGGCGGAGGTGGACAGGGCTAGGCATTTGCGTAAGATCCCTTTGCGTGCATTACAGTCATTGTTGGGTAAGCTTAACTTTGCTTGCAGGATTATGCCCATGGGCCGGATTTTCAGCAGGCGGCTGTTGGGAGCAACGGCTGGGGTGACAGCCCCTCATCATTTTATTCGTCTGACACAGGCGCTGAGGGCGGATTTGGCAGTTTGGTTTGAGTTTTTACATCGTTATAATAGGAAGTCCTTAATCATGGCCCCCGGTGGTTGACAGCGTGGATTGGGAGTTGTTTACAGATGCTGCGGGGGGCGTGGGATTTGGGGCTTACTGCAGGGGTCAGTGGTGCGCGGCGCGGTTGCCGGATGAATGGGCAGAGTTGGGTTTGGTGAAGAACCTGGCATTCCTAGAGCTGTTTCCCATAGTAGTGGCGGTGGAAATTTGGAGTGAGAGGTTTCGGGACAGCAAGGTCCGGTTCAATTGTGACAACTTGGGCGTGGTGGGGGCTATTAACAATGTGTCAGCGTCATCCCCCCGGTCGTCCAGCTGTTGAGGCACTAGGTTTTACGTTGCTTGTCATTGAACGCTTGGGTTGTGGCGGTTCATGTGTCGGGGATCAAAAATGACATTGCAGATTCTCTTTCTCTCTTGCAGTGGGAACGTTTCAGGATGGTGGCTCCAGACGCGGAGGCGGACGGGATCTCTTGCCCGGAATGGCTGTGGGGGCTGGGTTACGAGCCGCAGGAGGTTTGATTCGGGCTTCGCTTGCTCAGGGTACTTGGGCTGCTTATGATTCTGCGTGGCGGGAGTGGGAAAGTTGGTTGGCAGTTCTGGAGGGGGTAGTGACGGATGATGATCGGGTGGTGGCGTTGTTAGTTTTTCTGGGGCAGGTCTCTATCGCGGGCTGGTCAGTGTCCAAGGTAAATTGTTTTGTGGCAGCCCTGGCTTTTCGTTTTAAGGTACGGGGGTACACGGATGTTACAAAAAGGGGCTACAGGAGGGGGAGGACGTTGCCGGATCGGCGGCGCCCAGTGTCTTTTATGTTGTTGGAACAGTTGTGGGGGGTGTTGTGTGACATTTGTTTTTCTAGCTACGAGGTGACCCTGTATAGGTTGGCATTCTCGTGGGCATTTTTTGGGGCCCTGAGGGTCGGGGAGCTGGTGGCGCCCAGCACAAGGAGGCCTGGGGGGTTGAGGATGGAAGATGTGGTGGTAACGGATCGGAGTGTGGAATTCTGGATCCGGCGGTCTAAGACGGATCAAGGGGGTCGGGGTAAGAGAGTGGTGTTGGGGGCGGCCAGGGGGTCAGGATGTGCCCGGTAACCTGCTTTGCGGGGTTCAGAGAGGTTTCAACGGTGCGTAGGGGACAGTTGTTGTGTCATGAGGATGGGTCCTTTATGTCCCGGTACCAGTTCACGTGGGTTTTTCGTAGGTGTCTGCGGCAGTTGGGATTGGAGGAGGCTTTATTTTCCCCCCATTCTTTTCGGATTGGGGCAGCAACGGAGGCAGTGGCATGGGGGTTGGGGGACGAGGTGGTAAAGCGGATAGGTCGATGGGATTCCCGCCGTTTCCAGCTGTATGTGTGCCCTCAGTTTCTATGATAGTCAAGCCATAATCCCTCCTTCTCTACACTCCCTCCTGCTCCCTCGTCGTTTTTTCTCTCCTCCTCCATGTTTCGCTTGCATCCTTACTCGTTTTGTTAATCAGTGGTTTTATTTTTCAGGACCCGTGGGCCGATTGGTGTGGATCGTCGGGCATTCCTACGTTCATTGGGGGGCGGAGTGGGCGGATGTTCGTCCAGACGGGCGGTGGCTGGGGAGTAGGGGGATGCTGTGGAGTCGGGTGTTGCTGGACGTGCATCGGTTTGCGCTGATGGACAGGGCCCCGGATGTCTTGGTGTTACACGTCGGGGGTAACAATTTGGGTAGTCGGCCTTTTCGGGAATTGATCAGGCATATAAAATATGATCTACTCAGGTTATGGTCCGTTTTCCCGGGAATTAGGGTGGTGTGGTCGGAGATTGTCCCGCGAAAGGTTTGGCGGCATGCAAGATCGGTGCCGCGGTTAAATAAAGCGCGGGTTAAGGTTAATCGGGCAGTTTCGGGTTTCGTGGTGAGAAACGGGGGTCTTTGTGCGTCATTATGACTTCGAGGATGGCCATGGTAATTATTGGCTAGGTGATGGTGTGCACCTGACGGCCGTGGGGATCGACCTGTGGACTCTGCGCCTGCAGGAAGGTATCGAAAGGGCCCTCTTGTTGGGTGGGGGCCAGCTTCTGGCAGATCACGCTGTGACGTCACTTCCCCAGGTCCTGCATCGTGTCAGACGAGCGAGGACACATCGGCACCAGAGGCTACAGTTGATTCTGCAGCAGAATCAGCGTTTGCAGGTAAGTAGCTACATCGGCTTACCTGCAAACGCCGATGCTGCTGCAGAATCATCTGTAGCCTCTGGTGCCGATGTGTCCTCGCTCGTCCGACACGATGCAGGACCTGTGAGTGACGTCACAGCGTGATCTCTCGAGAACACGCTGTGTGTCTGCACTGCCAGAAGCTGGGCGTTCTGAAGAGAAGTGGATGATACTTCTCGTCAGAACGCCCAGCTAGTAAAAGAAGTAAAAACGCCCCGATGTACGCACATAATACACGCCCACTTGGACTTTTACTTTTCAACACGCCCAGTTGTACTTTTGCAAGCCTCATTTGCATAAATACAAAAATAGTCATAACGTGGCCAAAAATTCTCGTTTAAAAAAAATAAAAACGTTACTGTAATCTACATTGCAGCGCCTATCTGCTGCAATAGCAGATAGGGGTTGCAAAATCTGGTGACAGAGCCTCTTTAAGGGTAGGAGAGAGGAAGGACGCCGCCATCTTTAGTAACAGCACAGGGAAGCTTGTCCCACCCTCCCTCCCAAAAATGTTGTGTTCGTCTGTGTTGGTTATTTTGGTATTTCGCTTTGTTGCTCGTTGTTTTTGTTTTTTCCGCAGGTACCGGAGGATGCTGTGGAACAGTTTTGCAATGTCGCAGCAGTTGTATGGCGGATTGTGGGTCCTTGGAGTTGGTGGTAAATTACTGTGGGGGGGGGATTCATAGGGGGTATGGTCCCTCCCCAATTTATTATGGTTGGTAGTCTGGTCAATTTGGGCTCCTGCTGGGTGGTGTCCTGGGGAGTGGTCAATTTGGGCTCCTGCTGGGTGGTGTCCCGGGGAGTGGTTGCGGTTGAGGTCAGCCAACTGAAGGTATAACGGTGCCCCTGAGCCAATAGGGTGACGGCTGGGAGTACAATACGATGCAGGTGGGCTGTTTCGTGACAGAGTTTTGTAGCTCCAAGGACTCCCCTTCCATTGTTATGATTATTATTTGTAAATTGTTGTTCTTGATGTTTGTTTGTAAATAAAATGGCTGCTGTGGCCAAATTTATCCAACCCAAGTGTCTGAGTCTTATTAGAGGGACGGGGGGGGGTTTGGAAAAGGTATGGCCATTAATAGGGAAGGTGAGTAGGTGAAGCCACATGCCCCCGGTAGGAGTGTACGCACTCTACAGTCCCCTGATCATGAAGGCGCAAAATAACCCGGTCCTGAACTGGTTAATGGAAATGTGTCACCAGAAAATGACCTTTTTTTATCAAGTTTTTATGTTAAACATTTTTTAAGAATTTTTGGTGATTATTTTTTCAATTCTATGCAGTTTACACTATGGACACTGAGCCTCACAAAAGACTTAAAGAGGACCTGTCACCTCTCTCGACACGCCTGAGTTCGTAAATAATTGTATTTTCCATGAAATAACAATACTGGAGCATCTTTTCTTAGAACTTTAGGATGCGCTGTTCCTCTGTATACATAAATTTAGAACTGAGTGTTACCAGTTGGGGGTGTGTCTCTACACAGACTGACACTGTCCAATCAGTGTAGACAGAGTGAGACTGTGTAGGAACACACCCCTTTGACAAGGGGAATGGTAATACCCAGAATTTAATTTATTCATACATTTCTAGGAGGAATAATAGAGGAATGGCACAACACAGTTCTAAGAAAATATGTTCCAGAATTGTTATTTCATGGGAAATACAAGTATTTACTAGAATAGACATGTCAGGAGAGGTGACAGTTTCTCTTCAATTCAGATATAACAGGCATTCTCTCATTATCATCACAGGCAGGATTACAATAAAAGTTAACACCTTTATATAGATAACACAGGATTCACCCCTGACATAGGGGGTGGACACAGCTCCCCTCCTCCCACTCCCTGCACAATGACCTCTGCACAGGTCACAGAGCATGCCTAGGAAACTCCCCCATAGAAGTCAATAGGTCCGCTCATGTTCACAAATTTCTATGGTCCATGTGGCTGCTGTAGAACATATCTCTAAATTCTGTTAACATAAGCTCAGGCAAGATGGCTGCCCCCATAATCCTGTACATAAAATAAATATATATATATATATATATATATATATATATATATATATATATATATATATATATATATATATATATATATTTTATTTTTTTTTTAAACAATGAAAAAAAAAAATAGACTAGAAAAAAAGAAGGTGTTTCACTATCTGATTTTGATTAGGAAAAACATTTATAGGTGATACATTCCCATTTATCCATAATCAAAAATAGTGGGTCAAAAAAATGTAAATTGTTCTGTTATGCCCACCTTTGCATTCAGTACTGCTAGTGTATAACACAGAGATAACCTTTAGGCCTGATTTACACGAGCGTGTGTGTTTTGCGCACGCAAAAAACGCAGCGTTTTGCGTGCGCATAAGGCACTTAACAGCAGCGTGTGTCATCAGTGTATGATGCGCGGCTGCGTGATTTTCACGCAGCCGCCATCATTATGACACTCTGTTTGGATGTTTGTAAACAGAAAAGCACGTGGTGCTTTTCTGTTTACATTCAGAGTTTGACAGCTGTTACGCGAATCACGCAATTCGCACGGAAGTGCTTCCGTGCGGCATGCGTGGTTTTCATGCACCCATTGACTTCAATGGGTGCGTGATGCGCGAACAGCGCACAAAGAAAGGACATTTCGTGAGTTTTACGCAACTTACTCGCGCTGCGCAAAATTCACGCACTGTCTGCACTGCCCCATAGACTAATATAGGTGCGTATGACACGCGTGAAAAGCACGCGCGTCGCACGCGCGTATATTACGCTCGTGTAAATGATGCCTTAAACACAAAGCCAATTTTTACAACTTGCAAACAGTTATTTCATACTTGAACCTATAAGGGCATGACCACACATGGCGGAATTCCTCCGCAACTGTCCGCATCAATGCCGCACAGAATCTGCGTTGCAGATTCTGCAGCGGATCTGCACAAAATGTGCAGAAAATTGATGCGGACTGGCCGCTGCGGACTGCAGGAAAAGTGCTTCTCTTCTCCCTATTCAGTGCAGGATAGAGAGAAGGGACAGCACTTTCCCTAGTGAAAGTCAAAGAAATTCATACTTACCGCCCGTTGTCTTGGTGACGCGTCCCTCTTTCGGCATCCGGCCCGACCTCCCTGGATGACGCTCCAGTCCATGTGACCGCTGCAGCCTGTGCTTGGCCTGTGATTGGCTGCAGCCGTCACTTACACTGAAACGTCATCCTGGGAGGCCGGACTGGAGACAGACGCAGGGAGTTCTCGGTAAGTATGAACTTATATTTTTTTTTACAGATACATGTATATTGAGATCGGTAGTCACTGTCCCGGGTGCAGAAACAGTTACTGCCGATCGCGTAACTCTTTCAGCACCCTGGACAGTGACTATTTACAGACGTCTCCTAGCAACGCTCCCGTCATTACGGGAGCCCCATTGACTTCCTCAGTCTGGCTGTAGACCTAGAAATACATAGGTCCAGCCAGAATGAAGAAATGTCATGGTAGTAAAAACAATACGCTCCGCAGCACACATAAGATCTGCGGACTTCATTGCGGAATTTTGACTCTCCATTGAAGTCAATGGAGAAATTCCGCCATGAGTCCGCAACCAGTCCGCCACTGCTCCGCAACAGACAGAGCATGCTGCGGACACCAAATTCCGCTCCGCAGCCTATGCTCCGCAGCGGAATTGTACGCATCGTGTAAACGAACACTGCTAAATTAAAGTGAAAGTCAATGGAGAAACGGCTCCGCTGCGGATTAACGCTGCGGAGTGTCCGCAGCGGAATTTAAGTGAAATTCCGCTATGTGTGAACCCGCCCTAACTGTGCATTATCCGTTTTGGATGCAGAATTAGCCGCCAGTGGCTCACAGATGCAATCTACACATCATCATACCTTCTGTTTTAGGCCTTGTTCATAAATCGGCAATAAGTGTTAGTGGCGCAGTTGAGTTGATGAAAATAAAAATAAACACTTGCACATTATGAATCATGCAAAAGAACTTTGCGTATTTTGTGAAATTACTGATTTTGCATAAAGTGTTTTTTTTTAAATCAAGTTCTCCACCTCTGTATCCATATATACAAATGGCACACGGATTCATCTCCATGGAGTTCAGTGGGCTATTTGCGACAAAGTAACAGCTAAAACTTGAGCTTACTGCATTTTTCAAATACGCACATTGTATACCACCACGTGAAAAGCTGAAGCATTCCGCTGCATGTTTCCTCTGATGAGATATAATGCGCCCTATTTTCCTATAGAGGCATGGTTTTCAATGCTTCTAGAACAGCATCCGATACATTATATGGAACAGTACTGAACTCAATATGGTGCGTAATACAGTTCTGTATTGTGTGCTGAAATTCACACCAAAGTATGGATGATAGGCTCTGAACGGGACTATTGACTGAACTGGAACAGGACGCTATACACAGCAAGCTACCATAGATCTGAACCTCCTGCTGCATAGAGTTTTTTCAGTAAACAATACAGAACAAACTTACACCTTATATTTAGCAATAATCAAATTAAAAAGTTTCTGCTTACCTGAAGTTTGGTGCTGATGCCCATTCCAGTGCCAAACAGGCAAGGCCCACAGCAGCATATACCAGCAAGAAGAAAATTGTCACAATTGCTGCAATGGTGTTTAGTTTCCCAGCAAACAGCACCATCTGGAAGACAGGTAAAATATTATTAGGAATACTAGACAGATACAGCTAGATATATCAGGAATAAAGTCTAACACAAAGATGATATAAAGGGTCTGAATGACTTGCTTGGTTTTGCTTTTCAAATTACTAGAGAATTATCTGGGTGGTATGCCGGGAAAAACTGTGCCATGTCCCATTGCATGCTGTATTACGTAGGCACTCTCCCCTAGAAGCAATGATCCATAATATGACTCCATAAAGTGGCACCATATGGTGACACACACAGTGCCTATCGCTCTATAGTATGGAGCCACACATTGTGCTCTGCTATGTGCATGGGACCATAAACAGGGCTATCTGCATCCTCATAGCAGGCCACAGCACAGATAGACCATCTTGCTTTAAAATTACGTCCACATTACATTATGTAAGAAGCTCCCGACACATATGTCGAACACAGCCATCGGCACCCATTCACCCGACGGAGGCCAAAAGAGTGTCCTCTTCGGAGTGGTGTGTGTCGGCATACCTTTTTTTGTTTTACTGTATAGGAAAGTGCAGCAGACTGTGCTTTCCTATACAATAGGCCTCCACAAATAAACATAACATTGTGGCCAATGGCTTACGTATTCCAATGGCTATACATCGGGGAATACTCCTGACAAATACCTTGGGAACATAGCCCCAGCGTGATGTGAATAGAGTCTAACCTGTTGGTGTTTTTAAATTAAGTATCATTCTAAAATGTATATAAAAATGGTAATATTTTGAATCTAAGAAATTGCGAAAATTGATTTCGTTTTTCAACGCTGCTACAATTATATGAAATTATATTTTCTCAAAACAAAAGTTTTCCAGGCACATTTTAAACTGGGAAGCAAAGGATTTGATAAAATAATTGACACTATACAGATACAGGATTGCTGTGGTCATAAATATGCATACAATGCAGCATTCCCATGAGGTGGGGAGAGTCGGCATTTGACTGTTTTAACAATCATACCATTTTATGAAACATGGTTAATTCAATTCTATACAATACAATGTTTCGTAGAAGCGTTGTTCCTAAATAGAACTAAATGGGTTAAGGGTTTGGATTTGTAGCAACCTGACATTTCCATGGAGAAACAATGGAGGGGTAAAAAAAAAAAAAGTCGGATGAATAAATAAATTAATGAAAAAATATAGCAGTGCCACTTTCTGTTTGGAGAAATGGACTTATTTAAGTAAAGTCGACAGTGGTGATTTATCTGCCAGGTTCATGGCCATAACCCATCGTCTGCACGCTCTAACCCTACGTCCAGGAGCATCATGCTGGATGTTGATGACTCTTTAACTGAATAACAGAGCATGGAGAGCAGACACCATCTATCAGAATAAAGCCAGCTCTCCCTCCTCCTGCTATCCTATTTGTTCATAAAATCAGTTCCAGTGCACTGGGATTTGTGGAGAAATAGAATTTCTCTGCAGGAAGACAAGGTGAGAAGCCTGATAAAGAGCAATATGTTCATTACGTTCCTGACAGGAGGAGATACCAGAATTACTGCAGTTAAAAAACTCTTTGCTACTTAATCCAAGACCAAAAATACTATGTCGTTCCTAGGTTCTAGTGAGTGCATGCTTCATTGTCTTCATGGACCACACACACAAAGACTTTATTTTAATATATTGTTTCTTAGAAATATCAGACATGCTGTTCCTAACCTAGAGCATTTAGCTTGAGAGCTAAAAATGTCCCCCGAAGTAATATTTTTTTATTTATATATCCACATTTTTTCTCAAATCTGTTGTATTCTGATTTACCGCCATTTTATATCAATCATAAACTGGAGTTTAGGATAAATTGTAATTATTAAAGGTGTTCTACGGAAGTAGTGCTCACAACTGCAAACATTATCTATGTGAATGTTTGGTCCTTGAGCTATGACCTCTGGGACACTGGCTTCCGGCAAAACCTTGAAATAACACTAGTGGTTTTGGTGCCATTTTTTCTTAAAAGAAGCAGATTTAGGAAATGTTTAGAGCACATTAGAGTAGTATGCTATATTTCCCCAATGACAGTTTTTACATGCACTTTTTACCACAAAAACAAGACCGGTAGGAAATAACCACATCATGACCCACAAAATGTGTGGTTCTTTACTTCGTCGAGTTGATATGACTTCCAAAAACTCCATTTACAGCAATGGCAAGTTTCTCTGCCGCTTTTTTTTTTTTTTTTAAAGAACCTTTTTTTGGGTCGCAAGTAGTGGTGAGAATGTGTGCTTGATAATATAATGGACAGGACATTCATTTTTCAACGAAAATACACATTAAACTGGCATAACTGCATTGATAAATCTCCTTCATTGTGTCTATCTGCCCCTAGATGTGCATTGTAGGGAGGTATTGACATTGAATTGTATAATATGCAAACCTGTCTGAATTCTTATAAGACTTAAATGGGGCTGTGTTGCATTTTCCTGTGCAGCGGATGGCTGGGAGCATTGACGTGCAGCAGAAAACTATGAAGGGGCAACAGCGCTATACCAACCCAGCGATATGCTTTCTGTGATGGGAAACCCTTTGATTGGGAAACCCTTTAATTACAGCGTACCTCAGATTTATATGTATGTATTAATAGAAGTAACAATGTTTAGGAGTCTTAGGCCTCATGCAAACAGGACGGAAATGCTGTGGAATTACAGCGTATTACAATGGCAGCAAAGGAACAAATCTCATCCAAGCGCTGCGGAAAAAGTCCACGGAAAACACGTGTGAAAATTGACCTGCAGTGCAGATTCTCAATCTCACGCATGTCAATTTAACTTGCGTAAATGCTGTGGAATTTCCAAAAGCATTTCTGTCCCGTGTGCCTTAGGCCTCCTGCACACATAGAATAATTGCTGCAGATTATCCGGCCGGATTTGCAGATTGAAAATCCGCAGCGTATTACAGTAGCAGCAAAGTAAATGAGATCTTAAAAATTACTGTGCTGAAAATTTCCAAGCAGAAATTGAACTGCGATTCAGACTTTTTAAAATGCAGCGTGTCAGTTTATGCTGTGGAATGGTTGCATATTTGTTGCGGACATTCCCCATTGAGTTTAATGTGGAAGTGAAATTCTGCAACAAATACTAAGTCTTGCGATATTTGCAACGGAAAAGCTGGAAATTCACAACAAAAAAACACAAGTATGAAGTTCCACACCCAAAAACATTCAGCCCTAAGGCTACGTTAAAGAGGCTCTGTCACCACATTATAAGTGCCCTATCTACTACATAAGGAGATGGGCGCTGTAATGTAGGTGACAGTAATGGTTTTTATTTAAAAAAAACGATCTTTTTTCACAACGTTAGGAGTGATTTGTTTATGCTAATTAGCTTTCTTAATGCCCAAGTGGGCGTACTTTTACTTTCGACCAAGTGGGCGTTGTACAGAGGAGTGCATGACGCTGACCAATCGGCATCATGCACTCCTCTCCATTCATTTACACTGCACTAGCGATATAGATATATCGCTATGTGCAGCCTCATACACAAACCCTAACATTACTACAGTGTCCTGATAATGAATACACATGAAATCCAGCCTGGACGTCATGTGTACTCAGAATCCTGACACTTCTGACTCTTTTCTGTGAGATTCCAGCAACGTATACGAAATCTCGCGAGATTACGAGGTAAACGAGATTTTGTATCCGTTGCTGGAATCTCACAGAAAAGAGTCAGAAGTGCCAGGATTCTGAGTACACATGACGTCCAGGCTGGATTTCATGTGTATTCATTATCAGGACACTGTAGTAATGTTAGGGCTTGTGTATGTAGCTGCACATAGTGATATATCTATATCGCTAGTGCAGTGTAAATGAATGGAGAGGAGTGCATGATGCTGATTGGTCAGCGTCATGCACTCCTCTGTACAACGCCCACTTGGTCGAAAGTAAAAATACGCCCACTTGGGCATTAAGAAAGCTCATTAGCATAAACTAAAATCGCTCCTAACGTTGTGAAAAAAGATCGTTTTTTTAAATAAAAAGCATTACTGTCACCTACATTACAGCGCCCATCTCCTTATGTAGGAGACAGGGAACTTATAATGTGGTGACAGAGTCTCTTTAAGACATGGCAGATTTGCTGCAGATTTTTTATGTGGATTTCCAAACACCATGCACATGTAGCGGGAAAAATCTGTGTGGATTTTAGGGCATCAGTTTCAAATCGGCAGTATGACTATTATGTATTTGATCTCACGCGGATATGAATACGTTGTGGTATTTCATTGCCTAAACTTACCCTAAATATGCTAGTTTAAATGCGATCTTAGTTTAGTATTCCAAGCAAAGGGTTAACATACTAAATACCTATATCACATTTCATTCTCCAGGGCTCTCTCCATGTTTGCTGTTATCTCTTCGCTCATCCTATCCCAGCTCTCTCACCTTATATTTGTCTGCCTCAGCTTGCCCTTGATAGATAATATGTTTAACACTCCATCAAGAAAAGTATGGCAGCTTAACATGAAAATCAGGAATAAATAACAAAGCAGGTGAAGGGGAATGGGAACGACATGGCACCACTAAATGGTCAATTACCTCTTACCAATGGAAGCCATATATATGCCAGACACAAGATAACCAGGGTACAAAATCAAAGCATCCTATCCACTGTTCATACACAGTACTATAAACAACAACCTATTGGTACAAACAGGAAGCGATCTCGTCAATTTAAATGTAAATACATGAATTGAGTGAAAAACGAGATCCTCTGTAAAACCAAGTATATCTTGGTGCACTGACCCTCAACATCTGATATAAAGCCTATAAGGTGTGGGGTACAATTAACACAACAATGTAGCAGGAAAGAGAATAACAATCTTTATTGAAAAAATCACAGGATTAAAAAGATGAGTCATGCACAGCATGAAAGTAAAACGTTCATCTGATGCCAGAGATACAAGTGCACCATGGGTGGGTAGACACATATATATGGTAGTAACAGCTATGTTGAATAGATAGACCATACAAGTTTGATTAGGAGTTAATCAGACAGGACAGAGATTGTAAAACACAAGTGAAAAAATAGATAAATACATTGGTGAAGTCTCTGTGTCAATACAGGTTAGAAAATCAAGTCTATGAATAAAACAGCAAAGAAAGATGAATGTAGCTGGTCACATACCCATGGCGATGTCTCAGGCAGGAGAGATCGTCAGACCCGACACGCGTTTCGGCGGGATGCCTTCGTCCGGGGGTGGCGTCTCTCCAGCCAGGGTCACCCTTTTAAAGCGTCATCTGTCCAATCGTGTGTATGTAACACAGGTGTGTTACAGGAGACGGTAACGACGGCGTCATGTGCCAGGCATGGAGATGGTCGCTAAGGGACTTCCGGCCACGCGTCATCAGAGGGGGGCCGGGTCGCCGGCGGCTGACGCCGATGAGCCGTGCCCACTCCGATACAGACGCGCCCACAGAAGGAAGCAAAACACCTCCCCCTGACACAAGCGCACAGGAGCAGTCTCCACAGACTACAGAGGTAGTTTGTATGTACACAAAACACTCGACTGGACTGATGCACGAGGAGAAAACCGAGATGATATCAGCACATTGCATATAAAGGTTTTATTTGTAAATGGAATATCGATCTACAGATGTATAAAAAAGACCAAGACTATATCTAGTATATAGTGTGTATTGCATCCATATATATATATATATTTAAAAATATATAATGTTATAAAAAGGCGCATCAATACAGACACTACAAAAAGAAAAAACGAAAAGAAAAAACATATGTGCATATATTAATATATAATAAATATAATGAGATGTGATGTGATGTTGTTGGAATACATAAATAATATAAATAGTGAACGAAAAATAAATAAATAAATAAATAAGTGAACAATTGATGTTGTGCGTGAAAAAATATATTATATGAAGAAGTGCTATAATTATGTTCATAGGTATAATAAATAGTTGAAAGATGTGTGTGCATCGTGTGTATAAAAAACTAAATATATATGTCTCGCAAATATGAATGCTAAGAAACAATATAGTGATAAAAACGGAAATATAAATACATAGAGTGCAAATGTGCCAATATATATAAAATGTAAAATGCTGTATCGGGCAACCGCTTAAGATATCTAAAAACCTGTAAAGATAAAAAATATATACACATAGAGCATACACACATTTTATATCATATTTCGAATTCGAATTGTACATAAATATGCAACATGTCTTTGAAAGATTCAATCATTAGTTCTTAGTCTTCGTGTAATAATTCTTCCGACTCGGTTCTCTCCAATGTAGCCTAATTAATGAATTCTATAATTGAAAAAAAGGGGGGAGAAAATAATTAGATGTATATAGAATTAAAACATACTTAAAAAAGACCCGCTGGAGGTCAACGATCAAAGAAACGGAGCGAAATTCAGATTTTCATTGAGTCCCCTAGGTCGTATTGTTCCCAGAGTCCAGATCCACTTAGACTCACATTTGGCTAGATTTTTGCCAATATCTCCTTTTCGGATATTTTGTTTAATGCAGTCAATCCCTTTAATTTTCAATTTGGTAGAATCACATGAGTGATGAGCTTTAAAATGTCTCGCGATTGGTTTCAAAGTCTCAATCGTCTCTATTTCTTTCGCCATTTTGATGTCACGTACATGTTCCCTTACTCGGATTGTTAGTTCCCTTGTAGTTAAACCAATGTATATCATAGGGCAGGGACACGTAGCATAATAGACGACTGCTTTGGTAGAGCATGTAATTGGGTGTGTAATTTTATAGGTATGCTCACCTGTTGCATCGGTAAAGGATGTCGCTTGCTCAATATTGGGACAGGCAACACAGTGGCCACATGACTTGCATCCCCATTTCGGGCCTTTAGTGCCAAAGGGAAAACTATGGCTCTTGGTCTGATAGTGACTTCTGACCAAGAAATCTTTAAGATTCTTAGACCGTCTCGCTGAAATGTTTGGATATTTGGGGATTTGGGGATTCCTTTTTTCTGACTACAGGAGATATGGAAAGTACGCTTTCGGACTTCATTATTACATTACTGGAGTTCGCACTGACACATAACTTTTTCATATTTAATGAGAATTTCTATCTACAGCTCCAGGGAACGGCAATGGGGGCAGCTTGTGCCCCTTCATATGCCAACTTGTTCCTGGGGCTGTGGGAGAGGGGCCTTTTCCAGGGGGGGCAGGATGTCTCTATGGACCAGGTCATTTTTTGGGCCAGGTACATAGATGACATCCTCCTCATCTGGAAGGGCACCTCTGAATCACTTGAGGATTTCATCGGTAATTTAAACAGAAACAGCCTAAATATCAAACTTACGTATAAGTGTGACAAGTATCAAATAGACTTCCTTGATGTTAAGCTGTCCAGAGACCTAGAGGGTTTCCTTCAATCTGATGTATTTAGGAAGGCTACTGCAGTTAACTCCCTCCTTCTTGCCTCTTCCTCTCATCCCATACAGACCGTTCAGGCTGTCCCTATAGGCCAATTTCTAAGAATTCGACGGATCTGTTCGTCAACAGAAAATTTTGAAAAACAAGCATTTGACCTCACCAACCGTTTTTTGGCACGTGGATACAGTAAACGCTCAATAAAAAAGGCATACCATCGTGCAAAGAACACCTCTAGAGAGACTCTCCTGTTTCCTAAACCTAAAAACAAATCCCGGACACAGGTAAGATTCGTCACTGAATACCATTCTCGTTGGTACCAGATGAAAAGAATTCTAAAACAGTTTTGGCCCATCTTGTTGACAGATCCTACTATTGCAAAATACATCCCCAAATATCCAAGCATTTCAGCGAGACGGTCTAAGAATCTTAAAGATTTCTTGGTCAGAAGTCACTATCAGACCAAGAGCCATAGTTTTCCCTTTGGCACTAAAGGCCCGAAATGGGGATGCAAGTCATGTGGCCACTGTGTTGCCTGTCCCAATATTGAGCAAGCGACATCCTTTACCGATGCAACAGGTGAGCATACCTATAAAATTACACACCCAATTACATGCTCTACCAAAGCAGTCGTCTATTATGCTACGTGTCCCTGCCCTATGATATACATTGGTTTAACTACAAGGGAACTAAAAATCCGAGTAAGGGAACATGTACGTGACATCAAAATGGCAAAAGAAATATAGACGATTGAGACTTTGAAACCAATCGCGAGACATTTTAAAGCTCATCACTCATGTGATTCTACCAAATTGAAAATTAAAGTGATTGACTGCATTAAACAAAATATCCGAAAAGGAGATATTGGGAAAAATCTAGCCAAATGTAAGTCTAAGTGGATCTGGACTCTGGGAACAATACGACCTAGGGGACTCAATGAAAATCTGAATTTCGCTCCGTTTCTTTGATCGTTGACCTCCAGCGGGTCTTTTTTAAGTATGTTTTAATTCTATATACATCTAATTATTTTCTCCCCCCTTTTTTTCAATTATAGAATTCATTAATTAGGCTACATTGGAGAGAACCGAGTCGGAAGAATTATTACACGAAGACTAAGAACTAATGATTGAATCTTTCAAAGACATGTTGCATATTTATGTACAATTCGAATTCGAAATATGATATAAAATGTGTGTATGCTCTATGTGTATATATTTTTTATCTTTACAGGTTTTTAGATATCTTAAGCGGTTTCCCGATACAGCATTTTACATTTTATATATATTGGCACATTTGCACTCTATGTATTTATATTTCCGTTTTTATCACTATATTGTTTCTTAGCATTCATATTTGCGAGACATATATATTTAGTTTTTTATACACACTATGCACACACATCTTTCAACTATTTATTATACCTATGAACATAATTATAGCACTTCTTCATATAATATATTTTTTCACGCACAACATCAATTGTTCACTTATTTATTTATTTATTTATTTTTCGTTCACTATTTATATTATTTATGTATTCCAACAACATCACATCACATCTCATTATATTTATTATATATTAATATATGCACATATGTTTTTTCTTTTCGTTTTTTCTTTTTGTAGTGTCTGTATTGATGCGCCTTTTTATAACATTATATATTTTTAAATATATATATATATATGGATGCAATACACACTATATACTAGATATAGTCTTGGTCTTTTTTATACATCTGTAGATCGATATTCCATTTACAAATAAAACCTTTATATGCAATGTGCTGATATCATCTCGGTTTTCTCCTCGTGCATCAGTCCAGTCGAGTGTTTTGTGTACATACAAACTACCTCTGTAGTCTGTGGAGACTGCTCCTGTGCGCTTGTGTCAGGGGGAGGTGTTTCGCTTCCTTCTGTGGGCGCGTCTGTATCGGAGTGGGCACGGCTCATCGGCGTCAGCCGCCGGCGACCCGGCCCCCCTCTGATGACGCGTGGCCGGAAGTCCCTTAGCGACCATCTCCATGCCTGGCACATGACGCCGTCGTTACCGTCTCCTGTAACACACCTGTGTTACATACACACGATTGGACAGATGACGCTTTAAAAGGGTGACCCTGGCTGGAGAGACGCCACCCCCGGACGAAGGCATCCCGCCGAAACGCGCGTCGGGTCTGACGATCTCTCCTGCCTGAGACATCGCCATGGGTATGTGACCAGCTATATTCATCTTTCTTTGCTGTTTTATTCATAGACCTGATTTTCTAACCTGTATTGACACAGAGACTTCACCAATGTATTTATCTATTTTTTCACTTGTGTTTTACAATCTCTGTCCTGTCTGATTAACTCCTAATCAAACTTGTATGGTCTATCTATTCAACATAGCTGTTACTACCATATATATGTGTCTACCCACCCATGGTGCACTTGTATCTCTGGCATCAGATGAACGTTTTACTTTCATGCTGTGCATGACTCATCTTTTTAATCCTGTGATTTTTTCAATAAAGATTGTTATTCTCTTTCCTGCTACATTGTTGTGTTAATTGTACCCCACACCTTATAGGCTTTATACACAGTACTATAAATAACTGGGCACCAGATCTAATGTGCAATAATAAAATGTTGTGTGTGCCTATTTAATACAGTACACATGAGACGGTTAGATATAGAAAAAGGGTGAATGTAAAATAGAGGAATTGTACTACACCAGCTTTTAAGATCTACCCCTGGTTTTGGGAAAACAAACTTCACCAAACTGTACTGTGGGATTGGCTTAGGCCTCTTTCGCACACACTTATTTTTTCCTTCAAACGTCTTTTATGCTGTTTTTTTTTTACATGCCTGTCGCTTTGTACATGCATTTTTCCTGGCGTTTATGAAGCCCTATGAAGAAGTTATAGAGAAAAACACCAGAAAAAACGCCATTACCAGAGTATAAGGAGTTTTGAAAAATCTTCCACTAACCCCAAAAACACCACAAACCAAATCACTATGTATGCAGGCTTTTTTTATTTTGCTGTAGACTTAGGTAGCAAAAGGTATCATCTGGCCGCCATAAAAATGTGAGTAAACGCTGTGTGTGAAACCGGCCTAAAGGTTGGGTTAGTACAGTGCAGTTGCTGGATGTTTTTTCTTTGGTCCAAACAACTGTACTTTGGGCCTTGTTCACAAAGTACAATTCTGACATCAATGAGATCTGACAGGAATAAATGATTGTAAGGTGTGGCCAGATCCCGCATTTAAAAATGTCTGTTTGCCTGGGACTAATGTACATCGTTTTGTGAATGCTTAATATGTAATCTTCTTCCAGGTTGCTGTCCTTCGTATATGTTATGGTTGTCTAGTGTTGTGCTGTGCTGCTCCTACTGCCACTTTATGGCCTTGTTGCACCAGCCATATAAAAAAGTCTGGCAACAGGAAGAGGAGATGAGAGAGTGGCAGAAACCACATGGACTGTGTTATGGTATAAATATATGTATAATGTATCTGGGGCCCCAAGGAGTGAAATGTTATAGAGGAGAACATGTGTTACAATAGAATGGGTATTTTAGAAAGGTTAAGAGAGGAAATAGTTTGCAGCTGCTCTGCTGTCCATTGAAATTGCGAACAGATGGTGGTCAATCACTTGACCAACCCCCCTAAGCATAAAAGGAAACACAAGGGAATACCTGATTCTCCACCAATGGGCTTTATGGGAAAGAAGGATGTAAGGATTGAATATACAGATGACTCATATGTTATGGAATGTTTTTGTTCTGATGCTATAAAAGCGACCACTACGGTTAAATAAAGTCAGAAGGATTTTTACTTTGAGAAACGTCTCAGTGTATCTGTTGCTTCTCCGAGCTCGCCCCCCCCCCACCTGATTTGAACCTGCATGGAGATCAAGGCGTAACGTGACCTCATTGCGATCACAGAAATTGGCGCCCGAACAGGGACTTGACCAGAAGGACGGCACCCCACCTAGGGGATCTCCCGGGACTTGAATGGCGACCACCCGGACGAAGGAACGGGCAGACCACAGCTGCAGCAAGGTAAGAAGACTTAATTCTTACAAACTCTGCTCTGCACCTTCCTGTCTGGTAGGTCACCTTCCCGGTAGTACTCCTGAGGGATAGAGGGGCCACATGAGGGTATTTTTAGTGTAAAAATCTGGTCAAGTCTATATGTAATCCTACCCTCAGGATAAAGTGCCTGATCTCCATGACAGTATTTGTATGAATGTTGTAGAAACCCAGGTTTGTGTCACAAATGCATTTTAGAATAAGGAAATTGTTTTTTTGGAAAAAACTTCCGATAATCCGGCAAATTACCAGAAACATGTGTACATGCTTCAGGTGACTATGGGGATTATGATAGGCTAAATTTTAGCCCGGAAATCGAAAATTTTGTGCAATCTGATAATCCGGAAAAATGCCGAAAATGTGTGTACAGCATTGAGGTACTTGCGGAGATTATCATGCACTGATTTTCAGCTCAAAATTCCAGAATTTTGTGCAATCTGATAATCCGGCATGTCAAAAGAACAGCTTGATTTTACGTTTGCCTTGTTATTTGGATTAGGAATATTCTTATGGTGCGGAGGGCACGTACTCGAGTGGTGTCTCAGACGAGGGAAGTAAGCTAGTTATAAAAGGACTGTGAAAGGGAAGATTCTCTGGCCAGAGTAGAAGAGTAAGTACGGAAACTAGAACTGTCTAAAATAGATGAGAAAGAAATTCATCTGTCAGTAGCTAAAATCTGTAACAAAATAAGAAGTATCAAGTGGATAAGTAACTGTCGAAAATAGGCAAGAAAGAAATTTGCCTATCAGGAAAATTACCCCTTGAATTACTTAGGGTGTGCCAAAAAAGGCCACCACTTACAGTCACAAGATGAGGAACTTGGTGTTCCTATTAAGAAGTTTCGAGGGGATAAGTAACTGTCTAAAATAGGTGAGATGAAATTCACCTATCAGGAAAATTACCCCCTACGTAACTTAGGGTCTGCCCATAGGCGACCACTTATAACTAGTGAACAATGGGGAACTTGGTGTTCCTATTACGAGATGAGCACCCACAAGGACTGACAGCCAAACAGGTAGTAGCAGAAAGAGAAGGTAAAAAGGCAACGCAAGGAACGAATCAGTTAATGAAGGCATGTGGAATGGGAAAAGCGGGAAGATTAGATTGGGAAAAATATAGATGATATAATGAGCAGATCCTTTGTGGGATTATTGTTTAGTTGGTTGTAATTTGGCTCAGTTGGATAGTGTATACAGAGTGTACGTAGGTAGTGTGGGACTTTCCCTAACAGCCAATAGCCATAGTGTTTGTTAGTGAAGATAAAAACTGAGAGAGAAGGGTAAGAGTCCCCTCCATCATAGCAGGGCTATGGGCAACAGTCACGGCAAACGAGAGTAGGTATGGCATATGGGTGAGCAAGCACCTGTTATAATGGTGTAAATTTACTAGGGGATTGTAAATCCAGAACCACACAGAGTCAAATGACAAAGCAGATTGGAGTAGATGGCTTGTAGCATCTTTTAGAAAGCAACAAAGAGCCTACAAATGTATGTAATGTTAATACACTGAAGTAAAGTGCAGGAGGTTGTCAGAGGAAATTCATATTTTATAAAGTAAAGTTTAAAGCAAAGGGAGGTATAGAAGTAGTAGTTGTTTTAATGTTGCAAATGACCTTATAGTAAATTCCCATATGGTATAATTTAGAATCAACTAGTGTGACAAGAGAAGGGGGAGGTGGAGAACAGCTGCTAGTGAGATAAGAAATGTAATCTTGTTCTTGAAATGAATGGACACAACATTAAATGCTGATATAGATATTTTGTATGACTTTGTGTCATATTGTATGTATTAGAAAACAGGACCAGCCGACGCCCGGTAATGGCGTCCGTACCTCATGTTGAGTGTGTCCTCATTGTTGGTGGGAAACCCCCTGCACACTGTTTCCAATGGGAGAGGCTGCCCCCCCCCCTGCCCCTGATGTGGCCACGCCCGGCCCAACCAAATCAGTATGAAATAATCACCTTGTTAATTTTGTCATTTGTAGTGTTTTTTCTATTTACAGAAGTTCCAGTCTAGTTCACTGATGAAACAACACGTCATCATAATATAGAGATGGTGGCCGACAGATTGTACGGTTAAACATTAACGTAGATAATTCCTATACAATGGTGTGATGAATGATTGCAGATACGTATGTTGTTTTGCAGGCATTGAAAGTGTTAAGATTGTGAGAAGTTGTGAGAAGCTGAGAGTGTGTGACCCCCCTCCCTCCCCCCTAAAGTGTGCTGTGTTTGGGAGGAGGAGGAGGGGGGCTGACTGGGTGCAGTCTGCAGGGCTGATGAGACAAAGGGATCTCAATATGCACTGCTGAGATATATATATATACCAGTAATGTCTACAAACCGAAATACATTTCTTCTCTTTTGCGCAAGCGCTGTTGGTTATAAAAGTTACGATATTTATGTGTTATGATGTGATCAGATTTCATGTGTTTTGATAATTCAGATGTATTAAACTACAGATACTGTGAGACACGGGGTTTTGAAAATGTATGTGCCCCCACCGTTATACTGTTTATTGGTTTGCAGTAATTAATGTTATCAGAGATAATATTTTCTGTTTAATTGAATAACTAACTACAATTGTTTTATTTTTGATTTCACACATGAGTTATGTCATTGTAAAGATCAAATGTTTGTCAGGAAAAAGTCATTTTTGTTTCAGGCTGTTGTACATTACAAGGGGTTAAATTAGTGTTATGTTGAGATGTAGTTTTGAACTCTGCTACATCACTCTCGCAGAGTCCACAAAGGGGGGAAGGGTGAAGGAACTGATTAGGTACAATTTTGGTTTATGTGTAAGGCGGGATTCACACGACCGGGTCGTTCCCGAGCCCGAGTGTCGGCCGGTAAAATCGGCCATTTTGCCCGGCCGGTTTGCATAAAGTTATGCATCCGTGCCGGGCCGGGCAGATCCGGACAGTGACATCAGCGGCAGCTCCTGAAGGGGAATCCCCATGTGTTCGGGGATTCCGCTTCAGGAGTTTCCCCTGATGTCACTGCCCAGATATGGACAGAGACATCAAGCGCTCTGTCCAGGAGCGGAATCCCCGAAAACACGGGGATTCCGCTCCTTCAAGGAGCTAAAGTGCGGCTAGCACATAGCAGAGCGGGGAGATACCTCCCCGCTCTGCTATAGTGGCGTCGCTACAGTAGTAGCAGCCGCAGCAGCAGCAGCAGCTGCTGCTACTACTACTAGCGGCGCCATCGAAGGTGTCGCCGAGCCAGGGTGCTTTTAACAAGCAGGGGAAGGGAGCCAGCGCAGCGCTCCCTCCACCTGCTGTACACCCCGGCCCTGCAACACAGTGTACAGCGATGCCAGAATGGCATCAACTCCTCCTCCTCACATGCACTCTGCGCTGTGAGGAGGAGGAGATAGAGCGCAAGCGCCGGGAAACCCGGCCATCACTCGGAACACATTCCGGTGATGGCCGTGTAATACCCGGCCCCATAGACTTGTATGGGAGCCGGGCGGCCGGGTGCCCTGGCAAAGATAGAGCATGTACTATTTTTTGACGGCCGGATTTTCCGGCCGTCAAAAAATCGGTCGTGTGAATAGCCCCATTAGGGGTCTATCATTCCTAATGCAGCCGGGTGCCGGCCGATTTATGAACGGCCGGCACCCGGCCGGGAAACCCTGCCGTGTGAATGAGGCCTAAGAGACCATCCCCCTCCAGCAAAGTTACACAGGAGGTGATGTGACATCACTCACACGAGTTTTTATGGATTTAGATGAGGGAGAAGGCAAAACAAAACTTGTATATTACTGCTATTCTAACTCAAGTACAACCTAAGCATTTGTCAACTGCAAGACATTTGAGATTAACCTGTGCGCTTCTTCTCCCTGAGCAGGTCACACTCTATAGCTGTACTACATTGAACGCAGCTACCTTACTGCCTTTGGAGCAAGGGGGAGAAGACGTAGGTAAAGTATGGTCACAATTTTTGTCTGAAACTGATGAACATGATTGTATGGCCCTTATGGCCCAGGAAACAGTGGGGTTCGCACATGTAAAAGATACCCCACTCCAAAACCCAGACCTAATACTCTTTGTGGATGGTTCAAGGTATTGTGTAGAAGGATCTTTTCTTACAGGATATGCAGTAACCACCGAAGATGTAGTCCTAGAAGCAGCCTCCTTACCAGCGTCCCGCTCAGCACAAGAAGCGGAGCTTAAGGCCCTGGCAGCAGCATGCCAACATGCAGAAGGAAAGACAGCAAATATATACACTGACTCTCGTTATGCTTTTGGGATTGCACACGATTATGGCCCCATATGGAAGGCTAGACAGTACTGGTACAGGTACACCTGTAAAGAATGCAGACTTTGTAAAATACTTGATGGAGACCGTGATGTTACCCACAGAAGTAGCAGTAGTAAACATTAAAAGCTCACACTAAGGTGAGTTCACCAGAGACAAAAGGGGAAATGCCCGGCAGACGAAGCGGCAAAGCAAGCAGCACAGAAGCTACCCGTGTTAGCAGCCGTATGTCAGATAAACGATCCAGAGGAAACAAGACCAGCTGTAAGCCCGGAACTACTGCAAAAACTTCAAGGACAAGCAACAGAAGAAGAAAAAGACAAGTGGACGGCCCAAGGAGCAACGCTACGAAAAGATGGCCTCTGGCAGTGCCAGAATAAACTGTGCCTGCCTAAGCCCAATGATGGCCCAGATAACACATGGAGAGACACACCAGTCAAAAACGGCAATGATGGACTTGGTAAACAAGGTGTGGTATGCTCCAGGGTTTAGTGTGATGGCCAGCAGTTTTACACAAGGATGCATGATCTGTGCAACACATAATATTGGAAGAACTGTAAAAGTACCACAGAAGCACACACCCAAACCTATATATCCGTTCCAGAGACTGCAGATAGACTATATTCAACTACCCAAAGTTGGTACCTATGAGTATGTGCTTGTTTGTATTGATCTCTTTTCAGGATGGCCAGAAGCTTTTCCAGTAACCAAAGCTACAGCCGTAGCCACAGCAAAGAAACTGATCAACGAGGTGGTGTGCAGATATGGAGTTCCAGAGGTGATCAAGAGCGACAGAGGAACTCATTTTACGGGTGAAATCATGAACCATGTGTTGTCAGCTCTAGGCATAAGTCAAGCCCTACATACACCATACCATCCACAAAGTAGTGGGAAGGTTGAGAGACTAAATGGGACTCTCAAATTGAAAATCCAAAAAGTAATGGTAGAAACCGGGAAACCATGGACCGAGTGTCTACCATTAGCCTTGTTCTCAGTAAGATACACGCCCACAAAAAGAACAGGTCTCAGCCCATATGAGATCTTATTTGGGTCGGCTCCCAGATTAGGATGTTATTTTCCACAGGTGCTCCAAATGCAGTATGGTAGACTAACAGATTATGTATCAACCCTGAACAAACAATTGACCAAGGTGCATGCACAAGTTTTTGCTTCCATTCCAGATCCCGATTCAGTTGAAGGGACGCATAAGCTGGAACCGGGAGATTGGGTGGTCGTTAAGAGACACGTGAGGAAAAGTCTAGACCCAAGATTTGACGGACCGTTTCAAGTCCTACTCACAACAAGCACCTCTGTAAAGCTCGAAGGAAAGGCAAGCTGGATTCACGCCAGTCATTGTAAAAAGGTTCTTCAGACAGAAGAATGAAGATCTTTGCGGTTGTTGCTGCGGTTGTTGCGTGTGCTCTTATACAAAAAGGCAGAACTGCTACTCCTGTACACGTAATCAGTACAGAATCACTGGAACAGTTCAGGACAGGGTGGGCGAATGCCACAGTGGATAGAAAGCAGGGTAACTACACCTGTAAGGCCAATGACCCGTGTTATACTACAAATGTGACTACAACCGAAGGGACTTGGAAAAAAGGACCACATGGAGGGACTGTGTACCTTCACATAGAAAAAACAGCCAACATTAGCATACAAGAAGAGACGCCGGGGCTGTTGTTTTGTTGTTATGAACCAGATTTACAGTATCTATAGAAATATACAACCAGTAAAAATAGAAATGAAATGATAAATAAGATTTATGAAAGATGCAACAAGGAGAGGCTCAACTCTACGATTGTAATAAAAGAAACTGATGGGATGATATTATGTATGAATAATAGCCAAATAAGAAATAGAAGATATTTTGTATTCTTGATAACAATTTTAAGAGATAGTTTTAAGCCACATATAACAGTACAAAGTCTGGAAAGAATCCCACACACTTGTAAGAGCGCTGTAACCCAACAGCAGAAAAAGAATGTACACTTCAATATTTCCTTCCCTGAATCCCCCAGCTGTCATAGACAAAAAAGAGAATGGTATGACATGCTATGAGGAGGGGTAGGAACGGGATTAGGAGTATTGAATGGGATACAGTTAGAAACAGTTATGAACAAATGAAACTCAGTGGGAGACGACACATCTACTGCATTAAGGATAGGTGCGTCATGGTTACCTACTACCTTTCACTTACAGCAAAAAGGGTTAGCTATAGATGAACTGTTTCTAAATGTTTTTAATGAAAGTATGCTAACCGAATATAGAACATTACAGAATGTATCAACTTTTGTAAATTGGACAGTATGTACGCTTAAAACGATGTGGCAACAAGAACAGATGAATAATTTTAAGAATAAATTGTTTAGTAGTCATGTTAGGCAATGGACAGACATTCTGCCCATAGGAGAGAGAAATGATACGTGGTTATTGTTACAGCCTGAGTATACTGAGTGTACACCTAAATGGTGTGCAGGAAGACTAATAGCATTCAATGTGAAAAATCCTACTCTATTATGCAAATTTATTGTTATGCCAATGGTAATGATTGATCCGGTGACATTATTAGGACAATATTGGATGCCAGAAATAAAAGGAACACACATAGACTCTCAAAATAAGACAAGGAATATAGATTTGTGCCAATTAACAGAGCAAGGATATGTATGTAATCAGCAGTCAGGGATATATGAACCCTGTCTAATGCAGCACCAGGATAATGTATGCGCACTCACTATAATCCCAGAAGCTAACCTACAGGTTTATATTGAAGTAGGTCCACAGCATGTATGTTTAATAACTAACAACAAGCAGACCCTTAGCCAGTTTAATCTCATAGGACCATTTTCAGGATATCTATACAATGTGACGCATTTGACTTGGGGGAACCAAACTATAGTGTTCCTGCCTACTTTAGAAGAAATAATGTCCACTGTATGGGTACCTGAACCTTTGCCCTATGGAAATTTTAGTTTGCCACTGGAAGAGTTAAAACAAGTGTTACAAAAGTCTAAAGACGTAAAGAAATTGATAGCAGCCCATAATGTAACTCTAAGTAAAGTGAAAGTATTGGCTACAATAGCAGCTAAGGAAGTAATAAATTTATCGTCAGCAATAAAAGATGCCAGTGCCCATCATTGGTATGACATATTTACAGGATTTTCCCCCACTGCCACTAAGATACTGCATGTGTTATTCCAACCCTTGATATGTTTCATAATATTGTTTATATTGCTTACATGTTTCAATTGTTATACATTTTGCAAAATAAGGGAAGCATTCAAACAGAGGCCTATACATTATGATGAAAGAGTGTTGTGAGATTACCCCACCTACATACCTGTGTGAATCAAGTGAAGAAATGGATCGAAGCCTTGCTATCAGGAGATAGAAGTAGCATTGGAATTTAGGTGTTGGTAAAATCACAAAAGGAGGGATTGTTATGGTATAAATATATGTATAATGTATCTGGGGCCCCAAGGAGTGAAATGTTATAGAGGAGAACATGTGTTACAATAGAATGGGTATTTTAGAAAGGTTAAGAGAGGAAATAGTTTGCAGCTGCTCTGCTGTCCATTGAAATTGCGAACAGATGGTGGTCAATCACTTGACCAACCCCCCTAAGCATAAAAGGAAACACAAGGGAATACCTGATTCTCCACCAATGGGCTTTATGGGAAAGAAGGATGTAAGGATTGAATATACAGATGACTCATATGTTATGGAATGTTTTTGTTCTGATGCTATAAAAGCGACCACTACGGTTAAATAAAGTCAGAAGGATTTTTACTTTGAGAAACGTCTCAGTGTATCTGTTGCTTCTCCGAGCTCGCCCCCCCCCCCACCTGATTTGAACCTGCATGGAGATCAAGGCGTAACGTGACCTCATTGCGATCACAACTGGTAGGAGATCCTGCTGCTCCTAGGAGAACAGAGATAGTGTGTTTGCTGAGAGAAGTGGCGGAGACCGCTTCTTACAGACCCAGAGTCACTGAGACAGCCGAAGAGGGAGATTGTGTGGCAGACAGTGCAGTGAAAAACACTGTGGCCTCCAGCGGAGAGATAAATAATCCTAGGAATGTAAAAAATTAGTCTACAGCAAAATGGACGGCATCCAAGGATTAAATATAAATGTATATATCAGTATATCACAGCTAAACATGAACTGTCATTATGATATTAGTGCAAGAGAAGTAAAGTGTAATAGTGCAAAAATTATCATCTTTGGCCAGGATTACACACACAGTTTTGATACAATTTTTGTTGAAGTTTTTCATTCATTTTGTTAGCCAAAGCCAGAAGTGGATCCAAAAGCAAGGAAAGATATAAAGAAAAGACTGATGCATCTCTTTCTTTATGTCCACTCCTGTATTTGACTAAAAAAAACTGTGTGTATGATCCTGGTCTTACAGTGGTTTTAGACACGCAGTTTAGCGTCATGACCTTGTATGAATTGTGGAATGCTGAGCGAGCCTAAGGGGACCCGGTGGGGAGAACCTAAGAGGAGCAGTGAGGTGAGAATATATTTGTTTATTCTAATGGATGGGAGATGGTGCACGGCCGCGATTGTTATGCCACAATTGTGGAGAATGGCCAGACGAAAGATGTGACAAATTTATTAAGAGGCGTTTAGTTTCTTAATAAATGTGTCGCATCTTACTCCAACTAATCTTTTATTAAGACTAACGTATGAATAGCCTCATTCTTAATATATATCCCCCATTGTCTTACAAAATTTTGGACAACTTTTTTGATGAGAGAACTTATATACATTTATAAGACCGGTATATTAAATTTAGTGGAAAATGCTCTTGAAGGTGAAGAGGGGGTCAGTGAGTTTCTACTATGAGCATAAATATTTCCTAATAAACTTGTATCACCCTAAGGCCCCATGCACACAAACGTATTTTTTGCGGCCGCAATTCACCCGCAAATCTGCAGGGGTGAATTGTGGCCCTATTAATTTCTATGGGCCCATGCACACAACCGTGGTTTCCACGGTCCGTGCATTGCCCTTGAGCCTGGACTGCAAAAAGATAGGACATGTCTTATTACGGCCGTATTTTGCGGTCCAGGCTCATAGAAATAAATGCATGCGGCCATGTGCACGGGCTGCGATTTGCGGACGGCCCGCGGGTGACACTTTGCGGCTGTCCGAGCCTCAAATCACGTCCGTGCACACCACTACAGTCGTGTGCATGAGGCCTAACAACTATATTGTAGAGGCATAATATAAAAACAAGTTATTGTGTGACATCCTGTTTTTCCAATAGCTTTTTCTTTTACTGTTCTTTTATACCTCTAAGGCACATCTGTCATTTTTATGGCTGTACAAGCGTTTTTGTAAATAACTGGCATCACAGAGAAATAGTTGCACAGCAAAATGCAAAGTAAGTGCTACAAATAGTAAAATGGAAGTTGTTTAATATTTTAACAAGCAAACTGCACACAAATGGGGTGAGTCGGCCATTGAGAGCAAATTAGCAACCTAGAGCTTCAACAAGAGATGTCTTTAAGATGTAATAAAATACTAAAAATGATTGAAAGTAGCACAATTGTGAATGTCTGTATACGTCAATGACACTTTTATCACTTATCAATTAGAGTATCAAAACAAATTCCTATACATATTTACAATGGAGGATGAAACATACCGGAGGCTACTGTCCAAAAGGATCTACTTCTCATGGGAGGCCTAGAGCTACCAAGCTGGATAGACAAGTTACAAAGTGACATCCTGATAGTTTATTATCAAGTCACATTTCCTTTGACTGTTCTTTTATGTCTTGCAATGTACATATATCAATTTTACAGCTGTACAGATAGTTTTTGTACATTGTAGGAAATGTTAAGAAACAGGAACGCAACATAATATATCCAGTCTGTGCTTTGGGGTTCATATCCGAAGACAGTGAATACTGTGACTTTTCAAACAAAGGTGATTTCAGAGGATTTTGTCTCATTATTGCTCATCAGGCTAAAAAAAAGTTATAAAACAACTTCTGAAGACTCTGGGCTTCTCCAATCCACTTACAAGCAGAAAATATTTACCACTATTTACCAAATCCACAATTTGGGCTGAGTGAAAATCACAGAAAAACTGCATAATTAGCATGAGCAGTTTAGCCATGATTGAAATGCTCCTAGAACTGTTTCTATGGAAAACTACAAACATAGTACCCATATAATTCAATAGAAAAAAAAAAACAAGACAAAACCATGACAGAGGCAGTTCTAAAGAAGACCCTAAAAAACTGCAAATCACAAAGTTTATATACATACATCTATATTTTTCCCGACAAATATCGATGGAATCTGCGATGGAGGTTCCTTATAGAGCTGTAAAAAAAAAACCCTACTGTTTCATCTTACTAATTCGCCATCCCTTTACTAAACTGGCTCCTCTTTAATCCATTCTGGATCCAGCATTCAGATTGTTTATCCTATCTAACACTTATATCTGCTCTTTGCCTCGCTGAACCTGCGGACTGTTCTATCAGGAATGCAGTTAACTTCTGCTTCTTACTCAACAAAACATTTTAACACCATCCTACATATCTTCACTTCTCTCTATCTACCAGTCCTCCTGGATTTGTTTTGCTTAGGTTTTATATCTATCATACATCACTTACTAAGTCATGCTTGCAGGGTTTCTCCTGTGCTGCACATGTGCTCTGGAACACTCTTCCTCACTCAATAAGACTACCTTATAACATTGGCTCTTTTGACATCTGACATATTTTGAAAACACATCTTTTTAGCAGTGCTCCATAAACACTAAACAATGAATCCCATACTCCTTGAATGTTAATACCATTCACTCACAACCCAACTACTTTTCTACTCAATTTTCAATTCCTCATATTCATCTTATCAATGTATTCTATACATAAATGTGTGCTGATAAGAACTAATTGACGTGCTCACTCTAAAAGCCTTTTGCATCGGCCAATTATCGGGCAAACGTGCGTTCACATAATGCTCGTTCCTGATAATTGTCCTGTGTAAACAGGGCAACGATTAGTTGATGAACGAGCAAACGCTTGTTCATCGGCTGATTGCATCGTTTTAAATAACAAAACTATTATCGTTGTCGGCAACATATCTCCCTGTGTAAACAAGGAGATGTGCTACCGAGATGATAATAATGTATGAGGACGAGCGATCAGAGTAATGAGCTCTCATCCCCATACACAGCTCCTTGTAACAGGAGTAAACGAGCGCCGATCAACGAGCTGTCTCTTTGATTCATACTCTGTAACATTGCCCACGTTGGGCGTTGTAATATCACCCTAATTAGCAGAGCACTCTCACCTTGTGTCTCTTTGATAATATGTTGATTCTGGGGTCTGAATTTCTTTTGGGACTGGATCTGGCCTGGGGTCTGAAGTAATTTTGGTGTCTGGTCTGAGGTCTAAACTAATTTTGGGGTCTGGTCTTGTTTGATGCCTCCACTGCCCCCATCCTGCATTTGCTATTTATATGACTGAGAAGCTAATATGTCTAGGCAGCAAAATCTGTGGTGGTGTAATGATGGGGGTAGGGAAACAGACAAGTGAGCCCTAATCTACCCGCCACTCAGTCCCTGCCTACTGGCAACGACCCACCCTAGGCGACGGGGTACAACTGGGCGATGGTCCCTACGCTCAGTAAGTGCACGACAAACAAACAGACAAGGGTACACAAAGCTAAGGGAAATGGGGCAGTTGCCCACAGCAACACCGTGAGCAACAAGAGTGGTGAACGAGCCGAGACAAACCAGGAGGGTACGAGGTACCAAACGCTAGTCAGGAGAGTAGTGAACAAGCCGAGTCAAACCAGGAGTGTACGAGGTACCAAACGCAGAGCAGGAGAGTAGTCAAAAAGCCAGGGTCAGTATGAAGCAGGGTCAAATAGTTCAGAAGCTGCAGCAGGGCCAGGAAACCACACGAAAAGAATCACAAGCAAGGAGGAACAGGAAAGGCAGGTATAAATAGACAGAGGGCGGGAGCTAGCTCCATCTGGCCAGGCTGTGATAGGCTCTCCCACTCCTAAGCCTGCCATCCTGAGTGGTGAAAGATGGAGTCAGTCTCACAGACATAGAAGCAGGTGCAGACTGATTACCTATGGGCGTATACACAGAAGCTGTACCTGGCAGATCCTTTACAGTACCCCCCTTTTATGAGGGGCCACCGGACCCTTTCTAGGTGGACCTGGTTTATTGGAAAAACGAAGGTGGCACTTCCTGACCAATACCCCAGCGTGAACATCCCGGGCGGGTACCCAAGTCCTCTCCTCAGGCCCGTATCCTCTCCAATGGACCAGGTACTGGAGGGAGCCTTGGACCATCTTGCTGTCCACAATCTTGGCCACCTCGAATTCCACCCCCTCAGGGGTGAGAACGGGGACAGGAGGTTTCCTCGAGCGAGCCAAGGACGGGGAGCAGCGTTTAAGGAGGGAGGCATGAAACACGTAGTGTATTCGAAAAGATGGGGGCAACTCCAGTCAGAAGGAGACAGGATTGAGGACTTCAATGACCTTATACGGCCCTATAAACCGGGGAGCAAACTTCTTGGACGGGACCTTAAGGCGCAAGTTCTTAGACGATAACCACACCAGATCCCCGACCATAAACAAGGAGTTAGCAGAACGTCTTCTATCTGCCTGAGTTTTTTGTATGCTCTGGGACGCCTCTAGGTTCTTCTGAACCTGGGCCCAGACTGTGCACAGCTCCCGATGAACGACCTCTACCTCGGGATTGTTGGAACTACCAGGTGAAATGGAGGAGAACCGTGGATTAAACCCAAAATTACAGAAAAAGGGGGAGACCCCTGACGAGTTACTGACCCGGTTATTAAGGGAAAATTCGGCGAGGGGAATGAATCAGACCCAATCATATTGACAGTCAGAGATAAAACACCTTAAATATTGTTCTAGAGACTGATTAGTCCTCTCGGTTTGGCCATTAGTTTCAGGATGGAAGGCAGAGGAGAAGGACAGATCAATCTCCAACTTTTTAAAGAAGGCTCTCCAAAACAATGAAACAAATTGTACCCTTCTGTCCGAAACAATATTGACAGGGACCCCATGGAGACGCAGGATGTGTTTGACAAACAAGGTAGCTAACGTCTTAGCATTGGGTAGTTTCTTGAGGGGCACAAAGTGGCACATCTTACTGAAGCGGTCTACTACAACCCACACCACCGACTTGCCTTGAGATGGAGGCAAATCGGTGATAAAATCCATGGAGATATGGGTCCACGGTCTCTGGGGAATGGGCAAAGAACGTAATAAGCCCGCTGGTCGGGACCTGGGAGTCTTGGACCTAGCACAAACCTCACAAGCGGCGACGTAGGCCTTAACGTCTTTAGGCAACCCAGGCCACCAATAGTTTCTGGCAATGAGGTGCTTGGTACCCAGGATGCCTGGATGACCAGATAGTGCGGAGTCATGATTTTCCCTAAGTACCCTTAGCCGGAATTGCAGGGGAACAAACAGCTTGTTCTCAGGAAGGTTCCCGGGAGCTGAACCTTGATCAGCCGCAATTTCAGAGACTAAATCAGAATCAATAGAAGAAATGATTATACCTGGAGGCAAAATACAAGCAGGATCTTCCTCCGAAGGAGGGCTGGCCATGAAGCTACGCGACAGTGCATCAGCCTTAATATTTTTAGACCCAGCCCTATAGGTAACAAAAAAGTTGAATCTGGTAAAAAATAGCGCCCATCGAGCTTGTCTCGGGTTTAGCCTCCGGGCAGATTCTAGGAAAACCAGATTCTTGTGGTCGGTAAGGACCGTTACCTGGTGCCTAGCCCCCTCCAGGAAGTGGCGCCAGTCTTCAAATGCCCATTTAATGGCTAAGAGTTTGCGGTTGCCAATATCATAGTTACTCTCAGTGGGCGAAAACTTCCTGGAGAAGTAGGCACAGGGACGGAGATGGGTGAGGGACCTGGTACCCTGGGACAAGACAGCCCCCACTCCCACCTCGGATGCGTCAACCTCCACGATAAGTGGCTCCATTTGGTTGGGCTGAACCAGCACCGGGGCCGAGATAAAGCACTTATTAAGGACCTCAAAAGCCTGGACAGCCTCAGGAGGCCAGTGGAGGAGATCAGCACCTTTGCGAGTGAGGTCCGTAAGAGGCTTAGCGATGACCGAGAAGTTAGCAATAAATCTCCTGTAATAATTAGCGAACCCCAAGAAACACTGTAACGCCTTCAGGGAGGCAGGTTGGACCCATTCCGCCACAGCCTGGACCTTGGCGGGGTCCATGTGGAATTCATGAGGAGTGAGGATTTGACCCTAAAATCGTATCTCCTGCACCCCAAACACACATTTTTCGGTCTTCGCAAACAGTTTGTTTTCCTGAAGGACCTGGAGCACCTTCCTGACATGCTCAATGTGGGAGGACCAGTCCTTGGAAAATACAAGTATGTCATCAAGGTACACTACAAGAAATACCCCCAGGTAATCTCTTAAAATCTCATTTATGATATTCTGGAAGACCGCGGTAGCATTACACAACCCAAAGGGCATGACGAGGTATTCGAAATGACCTTCGGGCGTGTTAAACACAGTCTTCCACTCATCCCCCTCTTTGATGCGGATAAGGTTATAAGCCCCCCGTAGATCAAACTTAGAGAACCATTGGGCCCCCTGAACCTGATTAAAGAGATCAGGAATCAAAGGAAAGGGATACTGGTTCCTTACAGTGACCTTATTCAAGTTACGGTAGTCAATGCATGGCCTAAGACCACCATCCTTCTTCCCTACGAAGAAGAAGCCAGCACCTACCGGAGAAGTAGAGGGGCGAATGTAACCCTTGGCCAGGCATTCCTGGATATACTCTCTCATGGCTTCACGTTCGGGACAAGAGAGATTAAATATCCTACCCTTAGGGAGCTTAGCTCCTGGTACCAAATCGATAGCGCAATCGTATTCTCTATGAGGAGGTAACCCTTCGGAGGCCTCCTTAGAGAAAACATCGGCGAAGTCCTGAACAAACTCAGGTAGCGTGTTCACCTCCTCAGGGGGAGAAATAGAATTAACAGAAAAACATGACGTCAAGCATTCATTACCCCATTTGGTAAGCTCCCCAGTATTCCAGTCAAACGTGGGATTATGCAACTGCAACCAGGGAAGGCCTAAAACCAAATCGGACGATAATCCCTGCATCAACAGTACAGAGCACTGCTCCAAATGCATGGAGCCAACAAGGAGTTCAAAAACAGGGGTATGCTGTGTAAAATAACCATTAGCAAGAGGAGTGGAGTCGATACCCACTACCGGGACAGGTTTAGGCAAATCAATCAAAGACATAGCTAGAGACATAGCAAATTCCACAGACATGATATTAGCAGAAGACCCTGAATCCACGAAGGCACTGCCGGTAGCAGACCTACCACCAAAAGAGACCTGAAAGGGAAGCAAGATTTTATTACGTTTCATATTTACGGGAAATACCTGTGCGCCCAAGTGACCTCCCCGATGATCACTTAGGCGCGGAAGTTTTCCGGCTGCTTATTCTTACACCTAGGACAGGTGTTCACTTGATGCTTGTCATCCCCACAATAGAAGTAGAGACCATTCTTCCTGCGGAACTCTCTACGTTGTCGGGGGGACATGGAGGCCCCGAGTTGCATAGGTATCTCCGAGTCTTCCGTGGAAGAGCGAAGCAACGGGACCTCGGGAGGCATCATGGGGGAGTCAGAGGGGAAAACACAAAAACGTTCAAGTTGTCGTTCCCTGAGACGTCGGTCAAGTCGTACCGCTAAAGCCATAACCTGGTCTAGGGAGTCAGAAGAGGGATAGCTAACTAGCAGGTCTTTCAGGGCGTTCGACAGACCCAACCTAAACTGGCACCTTAAGGCAGGGTCATTCCACCGAGAAGCTACGCACCACTTCCTAAAGTCAGAACAATACTCCTCAACAGGTCTCTTACCCTGACGTAAGGTCACCAGCTGACTCTCGGCAAAGGCAGTCCTGTCAGTCATAAATGAGTCCGAGAGCAGAAAAGAAAAGATCAACGGAGGAAAGTTCAGGGGCGTCAGGAGCCAAGGAGAAGGCCCATTCTTGGGGCCCTTCCTGGAGCCGGCACATAATTATACCCACCCGCTGGCTCTCAGAACCTGAGGAGTGAGGCTTTAAGCGAAAGTAGAGCCTACAACTCTCCCGAAAGGAGAGAAAGGTCCGGTCCCCTGAGAACCGGTCAGGCAACTTGAGGTGGGGTTCAAGAGGTGAGGGGCACTACCATGGTAGCGTCAGGCTGATTGACCCTCTGAGCCAGGGCCTGGACCTGTAGGGAGAGACCCTGCATTTGCTGAGCCAGGGTCTCAAGGGGGTCCATAGTAGTGTGAGAGACCAGGGTAGCCTAGGTATATGGGCTTGTGATTATGTAATGATGGGGGTAGGGAAACAGACAAGTGAGCCCTAATATACCCGCCACTCAGTCCATGCCTACTTGCAACGACCCGCCCTAGGCGACGGGGTACAACTGGGCGACGGTCCCTACGCTCAGTAAGTGCACGACAGACAAACAGACAAGGGTACACAAAGCTAAGGGAAATAGGGCAGTTGCCCACGGCAACACCGTGAGTAACAAGAGTGGTGAACGAGCCGAGACAAACCAGGAGTGTACGAGGTACCAAACGCTGAGCAGGAGAGTAGTGAACAAGCCAAATCAAACCAGGAGTGTACGAGGTACCAAACGCAGAGCAGGAGAGTAGTCAGTAAGCCAGGGTCAGTATGAAGCAGGGTCAAATAGTTCAGAAGCTGCAGCAGGGCCAGGAAACCACACAAGAAGAATCACAAGCAAGGAGGAACAGGAAAGGCAGGTATAAATAGACAGAGGGCGGGAGCTAGCTCCGTCTGGCCAGGCTGTGATAGGCTCTCCCACTCCTAAGCCTGCCATCCTGAGTGGTGGAAGAAGGAGTCAGTCTCACAGACATAGAAGCAGGTGCAGACTGATTACCTATGGGCGTATACACAGAAGCTGTGCCTGGCAGATCCTTTACAGGTGGTCAGGAGAAGTCATCATGGCAGTCTGGGTCAGCTGGAGAAGAAAAGGAAAGTGAACGACTACAATCAGGGATGAAGTCACCTGTAAGTCACTGTATTTAACCCCTTCCTGCACCTTGGCGTAAATGCACGTCCAGGTGAGCAGTAACTTCGCGCACCTGGGCGTGCAGTTACGTCCGCGCTTTAACAGTTAACCGCCGCGCGGCGCTACACCGCAGTGGCGGTTAACTGTGCAGGGTGTCAGCCCTGCTCTCCCCGTTGCCGATCAGCGGCCTGTCGCCGCTGAAATCAGCAATTAACCCCTTCGATGCGGTGGTCGATTGCGATCACCACATCGAAGAGGTTTACAGCGGATCGGCAGCCCCCCACATGCATTTGCGGGGGCTGGCGATCCTAATCATGGCAACCAGAGGCCAGACAATGACCTCCGGGTTGCCATGTACGGAAGCCTCGGAGGAGCAGCCTCCGGCCTTTCCTCCGATGCTTCCTGTCAGTGTGACTGTCTTGTCACAATGACAGTTAGAACACATTACACTACGTGTGTAGTGTAATGTGTTCTAGCAGCGATCAGAGCTGCAAGTCTAAGTGTCCCCTAGTGGGACAAGCAAAAAAAGTAAAAAAAAGTTAATAAAAATGTTTTTAAAAAGTGTCAATATAAAAGTTAGAAGTGACATAAACAAAGAATGCTTTTTTTCCTATAATAAGTTTTTTATTATAGGAAAAAAATGAACACGTTAAAAAAAGTACACATATTTGGTATCACCGCGTTCGTAACGACCCCAACTATAAAACTGTAATATTATTTTTCCCGCACGGTGAACACCGCAAAAAAAAAAATGGAAAACAGTGCCCAAATCACAATTATTGGGTTACCAACCCTCCCATAATATACAATAAAAAGTGATCAAAAAGTCGCATGTACGCCAAAATTGTACTGATACAAACGACATCCCGTCCCGCAAAAAACAAGCCCTTACACCACTTTTTTGACTGAAAAATAAAAAAGTTATCGCTCTCAGAATATGGTGACACAAAAGATTATTTATTTTATAAATAAGTGATTTTATTGCACAAACGCTGCAAAACATAAAAAAATTATATACATCTGGTATCGCTGTAATCGTATCGACCCGCAGAATAAAGTAAAATTGTCATTTATAGCCCAGGGTGAAGGCCATAAAAAAACGAATAAAAAACATTGTCAGAATTGATGGTTTTTGGTCACCTTGCTTGCCAAAAAATGGTACCAATGAAAACCTACAGATTGTCCCGCAAAGAATAAACCCTCACGCAGCTCCGGTGGAGAAAAAATAAAACAGTTCTGGCTAGAACAATATGGCGATGCAAAATGTGCAGTGTCCAAAAGCAGATAAGAACGGGTGCCATTTATCAGTGCGACACCGGCCACATATCTGCGGATTATTATTTATGTACTGCATTATTATACCCTCTTATTATACCCTGATGTACTCGGCACAGATAACATATGCCCCCACATTATAAACTAAAACACCAGTAAAACCCCAAACAGAACAACTACCAAGCTACATCTGCGCCCCAAAAGCCAAATGGCGCTCCCTCCCTTCTGAGCCCTGCAGCGTGCCTAAACACCAGTTTACGTCCACAGATATGGCATCGCCATACCCGGGAGAACCCGGTTAATATTTTATGAGGTATTTGTCTTCAGTGGCACAAACTGGGCATAACATGTAGTGCACTAAAATGGCATATGAGTGGAAAATTTTAATTTTCACTCCGCACCATGCGCTGCACATTAACCCCTTCGCGCACCTCGACATAGCATGTCTTAGTGTGGGGGGTGATGTATGGAGTGTCTCACGTGAAAAATAAAGAATTAAAAATGGCAAAATCGCTTTTTTCTTGGTCACCTTGGCTCTACCTAAAAATGTAATAAAAAGTGCTCAAAAAGTTGTATGTACCAAAAAATGGTACCAATAAAAACGACCGCTCGTCCCTCAATAAATAAGCCCTCATACCGCTCTATTGACTGAAAAATAAAAAAGTTGTGGCTCTTGGAACGCGGGGAGGAAAAAACGAAAAAGGAAATTACTTTCTAATGAAAAACCATTTATGACCACACGTGGGGTATTGCCGTACTCGGAAGAAATTGCTTTACAAATGTTGGGCAGCTTTTTCCCCCTTTATCCTTTGTGAAATTGAAAAAATGCAACATTTTAGTGGAAGAAATGTTGATATTCATTTTCACGGCCTAATTCTAATAAATCCTGCAAAAGACTTGTGGGGTCTAAATGCCCACTATATCCCTAGATAGATTCTTTAAGTGGTTCTAATTTCCACTTTTGGGGGGTTTCCATTGTTTTGGTCCCTCGGGGGCTTTGCAAATGCGACATGGCACCCAAAAACCATTTCAGCTAAATTTGAGCTCCAAAAGCCAAATAGTGCTCCTTCCCTTCTAAGCCTTGCTGTTGGTCCAAACAGCAGTTTATTACCACATATGGCATATTTCCGTAATCGGGAGAAATTGTTTTACAAATTTTGGGGTGCTTTTTCTCCTTTATTAGTTGTAAAAATTAAAAATGGCTAACTTTTTTCAGAAAAAAAGTTGATTTTTACCTTTACAGAATAATTCCAATGAATTCAGCAAAACAACCGTGGGGTCAAAATGCTAACTTTACCCCTAGAAAAATTCCTTGATGAGTGTAGTTTGCAAAATGGGGTCACTTTCCGGGGGTTTCCACTATTTTGTTCCCTCTAGTGCATTTCAAACGCGACACGGCACTGAAAACTATTCCAGCAAAATCAGAATTTCAAAATCCAAATGGTGCTCCTTCCCTTCTAAGTCCTGCTGTGGGTCCAAAGAGCAGTTTATTACCACATATGGGGTATTGCTATAATCAGGAGAAATTGCTTTACATATGTTGGGGTATTTTTTCTCTTTTATTCCTTGAAAAAAGTAAACATTTCTACGTTTTTTTCAGAAAAAAAGTAGATTTTCATCTTCACAAACTAATTCAAACAAATTTAGCAAAAAAATCTGTGGGTTCAAAATGCTAACTATACCCCTAGATAAATTCCCTGAGGGGTGTAGTTTCCAAAATGAGGTCACTTTTGGGGGTCTTTATTGTTTTGGCCCCACAAGACCTCTTCAAACCTGACATGGTACCTAAAATATATGCTAAAAAAAAGGAGGCCCCAAAATCCACTAGGTGCTCCTTTGCTTCTGAGGCCTGTATTTCAGTAAATTAGCGCACTAGGGCCACATGTGGGTTATTTCTAAAAACTGCAGAATCTGGTCAATAAATAATAAGTTACATTTCTCGGGTAAAACCTTCTGTGGTATAGATTTTTTTTTATTACAAATGAATTTTGTAAAAAAAAAGTGAAATTTGTAACTTTCACCTCTACTTTGCTTTAATTCCTGTGAAACACCTAAAGGGTTTATACACTTTCTGAATGCTGTTTTGAATACTTTGAGGGGTGCAGTTTTCAAAATGCTGTGATTTATGGGGACTTTCTAATATATAAGGCCCTCAAAGCCACTTCAGAACTGAACTGGTCCTTGTAAAAATCGCCTTTTTAAATTTTCTTGAAAATATGAGAAATCGCTGCTAAAGTTCTAAGTCTTGTAACGTCCTAGAAAAATAAAAGAATGTTCAAAAAACGATGCCAAACTAAAGTACACATATGGAAAATGTTAACTAGTAACTATTTTGTGTGGTATTACTATCTGTTTTACAAGTAGATGCATTTAAATTTCGAAAAATGCTAATTTTTCCAAATTTTCTCCAAATCTTGGAGTTTTTTACAAATAAATATTGAATTTATCAACCAAATTTTGTCACTAACATAAAGTACAATATGTCACGAGAAAACAATCTCAGAATCGCTTGGATAGGTAAAAGCATTCCGGAGTTATTACCACATAAAGTGACACATGTCAGATTTGAAAAATCGGCTTCGTCCTGAAGGCCAAAACAGGCTCAGTCCTGAAGGGGTTAATTGTTCTGTATTCTGCATATGACCGTATTTTACAATCTCCCTTAGATTCATTCAGACATAATTTTTTTTATTGTGTAAAGTAACCAATTAAAACATATGTAATTAGATGGGCATCATAATAAGGGTATGTGCACACACACTAATTACGTCCGTTATTGACGGACGTATTTCGGCCGCAAGTACCGGACCGAACACAGTGCAGGGAGCCACGCTCCTAGCATCATACTTATATACGATGCTAGGAGTCCCTGCCTCGCTGCAGGAGAACTGTCCCATACTGTAATCATGTTTTCAGTACGGGACAGTTGTCCTGCAGCGAGGCAGGGACTCCTAGCATCGTACATGAGTATGATGCTAGGAGCCCGGCTCCCTGCACTGTGTTCGGTCCGGGACTTGCGGCCGAAATACGTCCGTCAATTACGGACGTAATTAGTGTGTGTGCACATACCCTTATATAAATATTCCAATACCAAAATATACCAGAATGTTTGCAGAAATAATACAGAGCAATTTGTCTTTTCTAGCTACTATATTGACTTTTGAGGTTTCTGTTCAGTGTAAGGCCTCATTTACACGAGCGTGTGCGTTTTGCGCGCGCAAAAAACGCTGCGTTTTGCGCGCGCAAAAGGCACTTGGCAGCTCCGTGTGTCATCCGTGTATGATGCGCGGCTGCGTGATTTTCACGCAGCCGCCATCATAGAGATGAGGCTAGTCGACGCCCGTCACTGTCCAAGGTGCTGAAAGAGCTAACTGATCGGCAGTAACTCTTTCAGCACCCTCGACAGTGAATGCCGAACACAATATACACCAACCTGTGAATAAAAAAAAAATTTTATACTTACCAAGAACTTCCTGCTTCCCCCAGTCCGGGCTCCCGGCCGTTGCCTTGGTGACGCGTCCCTCTCTTGTCATCCGGCCCCACCTCCCAGGATGACGCCGCAGTCCATGAGACCGCTGCAGCCTGTGATTGGCTGCAGCCTGTGCTTGGCCTGTGATTGGCTGCAGCCTGTGCTTGGCCTGTGATTGGCTGCAGCTGTCACTTGGACTAAACTGTCATCCCGGGAGGTCGGACCGGAGTTATCGGTAAGTCAGAACGTCTTTTTTTTTTTACAGGTTCATGGATTTTCGGAGCGGAAGTCACTGTCCATGGTGCTGAACCAGTTTAACGCTTTCAGCACCGTGGACAGTGACTGTCTCCTGACGTCGCGTACCCGAACATTTTTTACCGGTTTCGGTCAAAACGAGTTTGGCCGAACCCGGTGAAGTTCGGTGCGCTCATCTCGAATTTGACACTCCGTTTGGATGTTTGTAAACAGAAAAGCACGTGGTGCTTTTCTGTTTACATTCAGGAGTTTGACAGCTCTTGCGTGATTTTCGCGCATGCAACGCAGGACCGTCCGTGTGGCATGCGTTGTTTTCACGCACCCATTGAAGTCAATGGGTGCGTGTTGCGTGAAAAACGCAAGAATATAGAACATGTCGTGAGTTTTACGCAACGCACTCACGCAGCGCAAAATTCACGCATCGTCTAAACAGCCCCATAGACTATTATAGGTGCGTACGACACGCGTGAAAAGCACGCGCGTCGCACGCGCGTATAATACGCTCGTGTAAATGAGGCCTAAAAGATTTGTTCACATGCATATTACTTATTTGTACAGCACCACCAGGTACACAAGGGTTTATTTATTTATATTACAAGCATTACAATAAAAATACAATCAAAGAAATTTATAATCTAAATGTGCTAAATGCAGCAAGAGAGTAATATAACACAGTTTCCCACATTAGCATTTTTTTCCAATAAAGATTTTCTCTCTGTACCCAACTGCTGATTTGAGATATTCTATTTCATTGTGCTTCTTTCTTCAATCCCAGCTATTTCTTCAGCTGTGTTTTCTTTAGTCCTTTAAATATCCACATTATAAATTTCCTCAGTAACAGACAGTTTGACCACTAGGTTGTCAAGACACCCTGCCTGAACACCACTGATCTAGGTAATGGATGCTAGGCTGTCGGAAGTAAATGATGAGCTTAGACTGTGATAGAACCGCACTATACAAACACCCATAGCCTGAAGGGGGATTACGACATAGGATGGGGGATGGCCAAGCAAGTGTTAATCAGGTATACATCAGATGCATTAAACAATCACATTTTAGCAATCCAGTGAAACAAATATACAAAGTTGACATTTAAAATTTCTTCCCACAGAAAAAATAAAATAAAAAATGTGGAGCCGAAGCGTGGTACCAGAGTGGTAACACTTCGCCCTCCATGTTCTGTATCACGACTGGAACAGCATATATCACCCTTTTTTATGTCATGAACTGATGTTAGTGTATAAAAATCCTAGAAATATGCACCTAACTTTCTTCTCATTTCCTTTTCTCTTTAAAGAGTTTGTAAAGGGCTAGATAAGCATTGCTGCTTTCTTTCGGAAACAGCACAACTGTGCATTGCTAAACTGCAATACCACACATAACCTTTAGACAGGTGTGGCACTGTTTTTGGCAGCCATGTTCCCAAACTTGTACAACCCTTTTTGAAGTCTATAGTTTTTTTTATCCATTCCTGTCACGAACTATCACCAGTGGTGGTTTATGATTTTATGGTTCCAAGTATGGCAAATCATTTGGGTTACAAATATTCACAAATACAAATATATAGGTATGTCAGTATCAAAATGTCCATTCTGCAACTTAATGCTACAACTTTGGCAACATATAACTTAGAACTTACCTGAACCAAGATCCAGGACAGGATGACAGACATCCATGGGTTACCTCCTTTTGATGTCTTCTTTGCTGGTAATAGAAGTTTTCCTGTGGAAATATGTAAAATATATAGATTATTAGCCCCAATAAGCATTACCAAGAACATATGTATCATAAAGGCGGGCCAAGCAGCTATGTCTCTGGTGGCGGTGAGGGGGTAGGTCAGGCTGGCACTTTCATATGAACCTGTGCTAACCTGTTATATACCTTGATTTACAGTATATTCTTAAATTTACAGAACATAACTAAGGCTCTGTTCACATCTGTATTGTGGTTTTCGTTTATAACGGAATGGAGCATGCGATGCAGATATGAACAGAGCCTAAGTTATTAACTTGTAATGTAAATATAAAACACAACGAAACACAAATGTTTTGATAAAGAAAATAAATATTATAATAAAATCACATATGAAAAATTGCTGTGCAAATGGCCATTCATAGAGCAGCAGTGTTCAGATTAATCATAACAAATGTCAGTTTAGTTACTGCAGATTTTGCATACTAATAAAATGAGATAATGCCTTTAAATCAAAGTACCAGGATTAATATATAGGGCCACTTTAGTGTACATGAAAATATGAAGTGACAAGGTTTTTTTATTAGCTTATTTCTATAAAGAGGTATCAGTGCTTAAAGTTACAGGACTCAAGCTGTTGCATCCCTATATGCCCATGATAACACATCATTCCTGTGCTCCCAGTGTGGATTCAGATCACCATGCACATCAATGCCCAAATCCCAATTAGCTACCTCTGGTTACTGTGTCTATATTTCTGGAAAGGTGAAAATCACCACTGCAGTATCTTAGTGGGATGGCATTTAACTGCACAGCAAATATACAAAATCATCCCTTTAAAGGACTCCTAACCCCAAAGTACAAGTCAGTGTATCTAAAACAGTTAAAGGCCAACTTGACTTAGGTTCACATATTGTTCTTTCCTTCCGCCGTAAGTATACGTCGGGAGGAGTCCCGACGTATACCTCCGATAGAAGGTACCGACGTATCCCACTGTATAGGCATACAGTGGGATACGTCATCCGAACTCCCCGGGCACAGTGCTACTTTAAGCGCTGACCCCACGGAAGCCCCTGACGTCACTGTCCATACATGGACAGTGACATTAGGGACTTTGAGATGCCGGAATTCCCTGCCCGAGCATCAGCAATGGTCTGGCCGGGGATTCTGCCCCTGGAGGAGCCCCTGACGTCACTGTCCATATATGCCCATATATTGTGACAACTTGGGGTAAGTTGCTCACAGGATTGCCATCTCCATGGCAGACTTAAGAATTTTCACTCCAACACAGTGGATTCGGTATGAAACTGGCCGCAACCAGCTTTATTGTCTTCATACATGAAAAGCGGTTTTACAAAACAGTTCAAAAATAAACCCTAGGCCGTCCAGCCTCTAACTAAACCAGTGGCGTAACTACTGCGGTAGCAGCCGTAGCGGCCGCTACGGAGCCCGCGGCTTGAGGGGGCCCGTGCCGCCAGCCGACACACCCCCCCATATATCCCCGGTGGCGCCGCTAGCAGTAATGGCTGTTACAACTGTAGCGCCGCTACTACGGGGCCAGTGCCGTCGAGCCTCTAACATGTACGGGCCGGGCGACAGGCCCTCTCATGCCTGTAGGCGTCGCTAGCACCAGAAGGGGCCCCGCTGCTAGCGACAGCCACCCCGTCTTGCAGTAATTGTACCAGCGTCCATAGCACGCAGGTACATATACATGCATTAGCGCTGACCATTCAGCGCCTTACAATGACGCTAATTGGCAGGGCAGAATGACTTGCCCCGCAAATCAGCGCCTTTCAACGATGCTAGTGGCACGATGACGCCATCACGCCGCTTCCGTGCTTGAAAGGCGCTGATTGACGGGGCAAGTCATTCTGCCCTGCCAATCAGCGCCTTTGAACGACGTGTCGCTCAGCTCTAGCAGACCTGCTCAGAAGAGAGCAGAACCGCATTGCCATTGGACGGTGTGGGAACAGGATCATGTGAGTATGTAACGTTTTTTGTTTTTTTTCTAATAAAACTGTGTAGAATTATCTACAGTGGGGGTCGTCTATATGTGGGGATGTGGGCCACTGTATACAGGGGGGTTTATATGTGGGGATGTGGGGCACTATCTACAGGGGGGTCTATATGTGGGGATGTGGGTCACTATATACAGGGGGCTCTATATGTGGGGATGTGGGCCACTATATACAGGGGGGTCTATATGTGAAGATGTGGGCCACTATATACAGGGGGTATATATGTGGGCCACTATATACAGGGGGGTCTATATGTGGGGATGTGGGCCACTATCTACAGGGGGGTCTATATGTGGGCCACTATATACAGGGGTGGGTTACAGAGGGGAGGCAGGGGGCTATATATAGGGCACTGTCTACAGGAGTGGGCTATATGTGGGACACTATATACAGGGGAAGCTATATGTGAGACACTATCTACAGAGGTGGGCTATACGTGGAGCACTATCTATAGGGAAAGCTATATGTAGGGCAGCAGGGTAGCTCAGTTGTTAGCACTATTGCCTTGCAGCTCTGGAGTCCATATGTGGGCACTATCTACAGAGGGCTGTATGTGGGACACTATCTACAGGGGCTTCTATGTAGGGCACTATCTACAGAGGCTCTATGGGGGTCATTATCTACAGGGGGCTATGGGAGCACTATCTACAAGGGGGCACGGTGTGTGTGTGGGACAGTGTATGGTACTATTATAGTCAGGGACACAGTGTATGGCGCTATTATTGTAAGAGGTTGTAATGGCAGGGGGTAGGGAGACGGACAAGTGAGCCCTAATCTACCCGCCACTCTGTCCCTGCCTACTTGCAACGACCCGCCCTAGGCGACGGGGTACAACTGGGCGGCGGTCCCTGCGCTCAGTAAGTGCAAGACAAACACACAAAGGAACACAAGCAAGGAAAAGGGGCCATTGCCCCCGGCAACACCGTGAGCAACCAGAGTGGTGAACGAGCCGAGTCAAGCCAGGAGTGTGCGAGGTACAAAACGAAAAGCAGAAGAGTAGTCGGTAAGCCAGGGTCTGTATGGAGCAGGATCAAAAATAGCAGGAGCTGTAGCTGGGCCAGGAAACCACAAGGAAAGAATCACAAGCACCGAGGGACAGGAAGTGCAGGCTTAAATAGACCGAGGGTGGGAGCTAGCTGAGTCTGGCCAGGTTACGATAGGCTCTCCCACTCCTAAGCCTGCCAGCCTGAATGGTGGAAGCAGGAGTCAGTCTCAGGGATGTATTCTCAGGTGCTGACTGATTAGTTCTGGGAGTTAACCCCGAAGCTGTGCCTGGCAGATCCTTTACAGAGGTGCAGGGGTTGCACTAAATTGAGCTGTATTTGTTCTGGTGTTGTATATATGTACTGATCTTGGTTCTGATGCTTTATTTAAGTACTGAGCTTTGTTCTGGTGCTGTATATACGTATGAGATTGGTTTTGGTGCTATATATATGTAATGAGCTTGGTTCTGGGGATGTATATATGTACTGAGCTTGGTTCTGGGGATGTATTTATGTACGGAGCTTTGGTTCTGGTAGTGTATATATGTACTGAGCTTGGTTCTAGTGCTAGAATTTATGTATGGAGGTTGGTTCTGGTGCTGTATTTATGTACTGAGCTTGGCTCTTGTGCCGTATATATGTATGAGCTTAGTTCTAGTGCTGTATTTATGTACTGAGCTCGGTTGTGGTACTGTATATATGTCAGAGCTTGGTTCTGGATCTGTAATTATATAGGATATATTTATAATAACAAATTTGCAGGGCAGATGGAATTGTTCTCAATTCATTGTATACAGGGCCGGCCTTAGGGGTGTGCGAGCTGTGCACAGGGCGCTGCCCCCTCCAAGCATGTAGGGGACGCCACTGGGCTCTGCCTCTACTCTGTGCTCTGTTCTTAGTTACACACACGGACTAAGAGCCGAGGAACAAGAGAAGAGGAGGAAGCTCCGCCCACAGCCCGTTCTGCACGAAGCCTGTGATCCTGTTAGCATGGAGAGATGGTAAGTGTCTCTGTATCTCTTTGTGTATGTGTGTGTCTACAGTATGTGTCTCTGTGTGTATACAGTATGTGTCTCTGTGTGTCTACAGTATGTGTCTCTGTGTGTATACAGTATGTGTCTCTGTGTGTATACAGTATGTGTCTCTGTGTTTGTATGTGTATATGTTACAGTGTGTGTGTGTGTGTGTGTGTGTGTGTGTGTGTCTCTCTGTGTGTATACAGTGTGTGTCTGTGTTTGTATGTGTATATATTAGTGTGTGTGTGTCTTTCTGCATGTGTTTATGTATCTTTGTAAAAGTGTGTGTTCATAAAACAAAAGATATCTGTGCTGCCTCCTATATACCCTGCTGCCCCTATATATCCTGCTGCCCCTATACATGCTGCTGTCCCCTATATATCATTCTGACCCTATATATCCTGCTGCTCATATATATCCTGCTGCCCTATATATCCTGCTGTCCCCTATATATCCTGTTGCCCTATATATCCTGCTGCCCATATATATCCTGCTGCCCCTATATATTCTGCTGCCCCTATATACCCTGATGCCCCTATATATCCTGGTGATCCTTATATACTCTGCTGCCTCCTATATACCCTGCTGCCCCAATATAACCTGCTGTCCCTATATATCCTGCTGCCCCCTATAGATCCTGCTGCCCCTTATATAATCTGCTGCCCCTTATATACCCTGCTACCCCTATATACCCTGCTGCCCCTATATACCCTGCTGCCCCTATATACTCTGCTGCCCTTATATATATATATATATATATATATATATATATGCCTCTGTGTGTGTTTATATGTGTCTGTGGGTATAGTTATCGTCTACGACATTAACTGTACTCAGAGAGTTATCACTGTTTTATCAGCGGTGTTACATAGGACTGCAAGTAACATTTACTGCATTATCTGTATTCAGAAATGTATCACTGTGTGTTATATGTGGTGTTATATAGGACTGCATGTAACATCCACTACATTATCTGTACTCAGAGCGTTATCACTGTGTTATCTGTGGGGTTACATAGGACTGCAGGTAATATCTACTACATTATCTGTATTCAGAAAGTTATCACTGTGTGTTATATGTGGTGTTACATAGGACTGCAGATAACATCCACTACATTATTTGTACTCAGAGAGTTATCACTGTGTTATCTGTGGTGTTACATAGGACTGCAGGTAACATCTACTACATTATCTGTACTGGGTATATATGGGTCTGTTTGTGAATGGGTCTTTGTGCTTGTATATATGTGCCTTTTATGGATTTGTATATGTCCCTGTCTGTGTATTTATCTGCCGGTGTGTGTGTGTGTGTGTGTGTGTGTGTGTGTGTGTGTGTGTGTGTGTGTGTGTACGTCTATATATTTACCTGTATGTATATATTCCAGATGTGTGTATGTATATTTGCCTGTATGCCTAAATATCTGTCTTTATGTATGTACAGTATATATGTTCCAGTACGTGTGTGTCTATATATGTCGTTATTTTTTTGTTTGTGTAGGGGGCGGCAATAGAGAGTTCTGCACAGGACGCCATCCAACCTAAGGCCGGTACTGATTGTATATTTCATGGGAACCTGTCTGGTAGTTTTAACCCCTTGAACCGCCACCATGCGGTAATACATGACCTGACAATATTTCCAAACATTCCCTTGTATGTTTTTTTCAGATGCAGCAAAATCCACTTTTAAAACGCTGCATAATTAATGCTAATTACTTATTAAAGGGTCATGGGGCGGTGCCGCTATCCTGAAGAGTCACAAAGTCCTGCCTCCAAACCTACCTTTGCATGTTTGATAGACATCTCCCTGGCTGATACAACATTCTCAGATGCGCCATTGCCTTGTGGCACTATACACAAGGGGGGGCTGTGTGACACTATACACAAGGGGGGCTGTGTGGCACTATACACAATGGGGAGCTGTGTGGCACTATGTACAAGGGGGAGGGCTGTGTTCTATCTACAGGGGGCTGAGTGTGGCGCAATCTACAGGGGTCTGTGTGTGGCACTATCTACTAAGGGGAGGCTTTGTGGCACTATATACAAGGGAGGGGGGCTGTGTAGCACTATATACATTGGGAGCTGTATAGCGCTATACACAGTGGGGGCTTTATGGCGATATCTACAGGGGGCTGTATGGCACTATCTACAAAGGGGAGGTGGGGGCACTATCTACAAATGGGGTGTGACACTGTCTATAGGTGGGGCTATATGGCACTGTCTACAGGGGGGCTGTATGGCACATTCTACAGGAGGCACTATTTATAAGGTTGTGGCATGGCACCCGGCGGGGCCCCGGTCAAGAGTTTGCTATGGGGCCCAGTCTTTCCTAGTTACGTCCCTGAACTAAACATATAGCTTCCTTAGCTATCAGGGTGAAAGGCATTCTGCCCAGCAACCCACAACAAACGTATGTTCTTGCCACAACTTCTGACTCCCACAGGCTGGCAATACCTGTCTTCCTTAGACTGGGAGAATTGTGTGAATAGATCACACCTTTCTTAAAGGAGTCTTAACAGCTAGCAGCTAATGAGACTCATAAGGCAGCCCAAACCCTGGACTATCCTGAAGACGGAGTGGGACTTTTACTATTAGCTTCCACTCCAGCAACCCAGACCTTTTAAATATATAATTCTGAGCCCAAATCCTGCCCCTTAGTAGCTGCACTGCTACAATATATATATTCTCGATCCCCAGCCAGAGCATCAGCAATACATGGACAGTAATGCCAGGGGCTTCTCCAGTCCTGAAGTCCTCGGCCAGAGTGCTACCGATGTTCTGGCCGGGGACTCCCTAGTTGTAAGACCCTGACATCACTGTCCATACATGAACAGTGACTTCTCCAGGGCCGGAATCCCCGGGCCAAGCACTACATAAATGATCTTCCCGGTAATTCCAGCGCTGGGAATGCTCCCCAAGGTATACGTTTAACTTATACCTGTGACGCATGCCATACAGTAGCATCCGTCACACATAGGCTCCCATGTAAGAAAAAAAAATGTATACCACACGGTATGCCTTTTTTTTCGGGATCCCTCATGATGGAAAAGCGTAATCTACTACTCCATCCGACAAAAAAAAAAGGGTATAGCGACGTATACCAGCCCGACGGAGGGCATGCTTGAAAAAAGTCCAGTTGGACTGAAACGTCGCATGGGTGAATAAATAGCTCTTGCTCTTTTTGGAAGTGCTGCCTCTGTCCATTCTTTGTTTGCTTAATAGAGCCCTATGGACACGTTTAACACGTACGTGGGAAAACTTCCAAACAAGCACACTAAACACAGGGCTAAAAATGAGATGTGAACAGGGCCTAACACTGACTCCAAAATATTGTACTTTTCTTTTTATAGTGGGAGGGAATGGCATTATGTCCATCAGTTATATGTTTTGGCTTCCACGGAGGATAATACTGGCACCACTGGAGTCTGGAGATTTAACGGTGAAGAATAATACAAAATGTATTAGTTATGGCATTCCCCACTGCTTAATAGCAAATGCCATTTTGTGGCAGTGTTTACTGAACCTTATCCACAGACAATGAGGGTGGACAAGAATACATTTTTAGAATATATATTTTTTTAAAAACAACTTCTGAAAGATAATTTAATCATGTGAATTATTTCCTAAAAAAATAAAATCTTAGAAAATGTACAGAGTACATTATGTTGGGAGTTTACAGTATTTTATACCGGGTTAAGCAATTTCCCTATTACCTGTCAACATTTAAGTAGCATATAGACTAAAAGAGTATGAGACAGGAGGATTGAATTTATGGAAATGTCTCATAACGCAAGGTAAATTGCCTAGGACTAACAAAGCACAGAACCGTATGAGTCTCATATGAGAAATAAAGACTAACACAGAGTGGAATTCTACCATTAAGCAAAACAAACATTACAAAATGACTGTACTAATTTGACAAGCAAATATAAAATGTATTACATTTCCACCCCTCCCCATTTCAGATACATTTGTACAGATTTTTGAAGACAAGACTTTAGCAACTTTAGAACTGGAAGCCATTAAATACCAAGACTATATTGATATGACCGATAAATAAAAGATGACTGCAGAGGTACAGCGGAATATGTCACACAATGTATTACAATATCGGCTGTGATTGGCACGTACCAAGCTGTTAACAGCTAAGCAGAGCCACAAAAACCCAGGATAATAGAGCAGAAGAGCTATTAAAAGCAGAAATTACTAGTTAGGCCCTGGCATGGAATAGAGCAAAATAACAATCATCCTAATTGTAATGATGCGCAGTGTGTTTGATGGGTAATTTACAAGCCTTTGTTGTGATAAATCCTCAACTAGTAAATGCAAAAAGGAAAAAGCTGCACACATTGCACTATATTTATTTCCCATCCTAGACCTTCTCTGGTATGAATAGAGTGCGGTGCTATGTGAATGGTTAAATTGATGAGACTGGAGGAGACCGTCACGCGTTAAGTGTGTAAAGTGGCCAATATTTCATCCACCGAAACATAGCAATGAGAGCTTTAAAAGCTTCCTAATTTTTATGTTTATTGTCAGAGTTACAGATATTTGGGGTGTGGGTATAAAACGCCCTCTCTCTCTATCAAAGTGTTGGCCCAGTAGGCAGATACCTCAGGAAATTGGCTTTTTTTGTATTGCTTTTACCATTGGTAGATACTTGAAATCTTACGTGCGTACAATTCCAATGAAGCTGCTACACAGCATACTGAATAAAGATAACAAGATATTAAAGCCCAACTCCACTCAAAAAACTAAAAATTCAGTTTTAACTGCCAATAACACCAATATCCCTCTACCCCTCTTGTCACACAGAAAGGGGTAAAAAAAAAAAAAGCTGAGAAGGTCTCACACTGTTAGGCTGGGTTCACACGAGCATGTTACATCCGTAAAGGACGGAACGTATTTCGGCCGCAAGTCCCGGACCGAACACACTGCATGGAGCCGGGCTCCTAGCATCATAGTGATGTACGACGCTAGGAGTCCCCGCCTCGCTGCAGGACAACTGTCCCGTATTGTAATCATGTTTTCAGTACGGGACAGTAGTTCCACGGAGAGGCAGGGACTCCTAGCATCGTACATAACTATGATGCTAGGAGCCCGGCTCCCTGCAGTGTGTTCGGTCCGGGACTTGCGGCCGAAATACGTTCCGTCCATTACAGACGTAACATGCTCGTGTGAACCCAGCCTAAAAGTTGCTTTAGCTGTTTATGTGACTGCCTGTTACAAGGACTATCAAAATAGAGACTCTACGGAGTGCTAAAAAACCTGCAGAGCCAGGTGGACACAGTATGCCAGCCATGCCACAAGCAAGTTTTTATGTTAAACATATTTTTTTAACCCCTTAGTGACCAGCCTATTTTAATCCTGGATGACCAAGCTATTTTTTACGTTTTTCCATCGTCGCATTCCAAGAGCTATAACTTTTTTATTTTTGCGTCAACATAGCAGTATATTTTTTGCGGGACAAGTTGTATTTTTTAATAGCACCATTTTGGGGTACATATAATTGATTGATTAACTTTTATTAACTTTTTTCGGGGTGTAATAGAAAAAAAACAGCAATTTCACCACTTTTTTTTGCGTCTTTCATTTACGCTGTTTACCGTGTGGTATAAATAACATAATAACTTTATTCAGCGGGTCGTTACGATTGCGACAATACCAAATTTATATAGTTTACTTGTGTTTTACTACTTTTAGGCCTTATTCACACGGACCTGTCAGTTTTGCGCGCGCAAAAGGTCCGTGTAGTATCAGCATATGGTGTGAAAATCATGTAGCTGGCATCATTATGTCACTCTGGTTTTATGTTTACAAACAGAAAAGCACGTGGTGCTTTTGTTTTCATTCATTTATTTTACCACTGTAGCGCAAATCACGCACGGCACCCGGAAGTGCTTCCGTGTGCCGTGCGCAATTTGCACACACCCATTGACTTCAATGGGTGCGTGCTGCGCGAAACACGGCCAAATATAGGACATGTCATAAGTTTTACGCAGCGTGAAATTCACTGACAGTCTGAATGGCCCCATTCATTAACATAGGTCCGTGCCACGCGAGTGAAATTCACGCGCGTATCACGGACGTATAACACGTTCGTGTGAATAACCCCTTACACAGTAAAAACAGTTTTTTTCAAAATTATGTGTTTTTGTGTCTCCATATTTGAAGAGCCACTACTTTTTTATTTTTCCGCTGATGCTGATGTATGAGGGCTTTTTTTTTTTTTTGCAGAACGACTCGTCGTTACTATCGGTACCATTTTGGAGTACATGTGACTTTTTGATCACTTTTTATCTAATTTTTTTGAAGGCAGGATGAACAGAAAACAGCAATTCTGGCATTGTTTTTATTTTATTTTTTACAGCATTCGCCGAGCGGGTTAAATAACGTAATAGCTTTATAGTTTCTTGTTGTTACAGATGCGGTGATTCTAAATATGTGTAACTTTTAACTTTTTTTTTCATAATAAGCATTTTGTAAGGGGAAAAAGTGGGGTTTTTTTCCACTTATTTATTTATTAATAACGTTATTAAACTTTTTTTTTTTTACTTTTTTACTAGTCCCACTAGGGGACTTCACTATGCGATCCTCCTTACAATGGACAGGCATCTGCTAGGCCATGCCATCCACTACAGGCAGACCTGGCTGTATTAGGCCCCTGGCTGCCATAGAAGAAACTGGCGCCCTGCGATCTCATAGCAGGGTGCCAGTGCGGTGAGAGAGGGAGCTCCCTCCCTCTCTCCAAAATCACTTACATGTGGCACTCGCTATTGAGCGACGCAACTTAGGGGTTAAACGGGCGGATTTCGGGCAGCGCTGCCCCAAGCTCTCAGCTATTGGAGGTAGCTGAGAACAGGGAGTTTTAACTGCTCTCGGTGCCGCAGATTTAGGCTTCATGCACACGACCGTAGCCATGTGCACGGCCGTGATTTCCGGGTCAGCCGGAGTGACAGCCTCGGGCCACCCGCACATCGCGGGGTGTGAACATGGGCCCGGCCATTATTTTCAATGAGCCCGGACCGCAGAACCCGGCCGTAATAAGACATGCCCGTTCTTTCTGCGGTGTGGGCTCCTGGGCCATGCACGGACCGTGAAAGCCACGGTCGTGTGCATGGCCCCATAGGAATGAATGGGGCCGCAATTCTCGGGGGAATTGCGGCCGCAAAAGCACGTTCGTGTGCATGAAGCCTTATTCTGATGCAGCGTTGTGAAAAGGCGTATGCATCAGAATAAAGCCCGTTAGTTGCCACCGTGAAAAGGCATATTGGTGGTCACTAACGGGTTAAATGTTTTTGATGATATTTTTATTTTATTTTCCATGTCACTATCCACACTATATGGCCATAAGTATGTGGACACCTGACCATCACACCTATATAATTGTTGGACATCCCATCCTAAAACCATTGCCAATTATATAGAGTTGAGATATAACAACTTCCACTCTTCTGGGAAGGTTTTCACAAGATTTTGAAGTGTGTGTAGAGGGAATTTTTGTTCATTCAGCCAGAAATGCATTTGTGAGGTCAGATACTGATGCTGAACAGGGAGGCCTGGCTCGCAATCGGCATTTCAGTTTATCCCGAATGTGTTCAATGGGGTTGAGGTCGGGACTCTGTGCAGGCTACTTAAGTTCCTCCACACACCAGTTGTAAAATTCTGCTGTAACAGTAAAGGGCCTTTCCCAGACTGCTTCCACAAAGTTGGAAGTACACAATTGTCTTAAATGTCTTTGTATGCTGTACCATTAACATTATCCTTCACTGGAAATGGGCTAGCCCAAAACCAGAAAAATAACCCCAGACCAGTATCTCCCCTTCAACAAATTTTATGCAGGCCTCTATGCATTACAGTAGGTAGCATTCTCCTAGCATACCCAGATTCAGACTGCCAGACAGTGAAACGTGATTCATCACTCCAGAGAGCAACTTTCTACTGCTCCAGTGTCCATTGGCAGTGTGCTGTACACCGTTCTAGTCAACGCATGGCATCGTACATGGTGATCTTAGGCTTGTGTACAGCAAATCGACCATGGAAACGTGTTCCATGAAGCTCCTGATGTACAGTGATGATGTCACTTCTAGATGTCACTTCAGCACTTGGGGGCCATGCTTCGAGATTGCATGGTGTACCGCTTTGTGGCTGAGCTGTTACTCTTAGACTGGGTTCACACGACCTATTTTCAGGCGTAATGGAGGCATTTTACGCCTCGAATTACGCCTGAAAACACGGCTCCAATACGTCGGCAAACATCTGCCCATTCATTTCAATGGGTTTGCCGATGTACTGTGCCGACGACCTGTAATTTTGTCAAAAGACGGCGCGTAAAATAACAGCCTTGTCAAAGAAGTGCAGGACACTTCTTGGGACGTAGTTGGAGCCGTTTTTCATTGAATCCAATGAAGAACAGCTCCAAATTACGTCCGTAATGGACGCCCCGCAAAACACGAGTACAAGCAATTACGTCTGAAATTCAGGAGCTGGTTTCTCCTGAAAACAGCTCCGTAATTTCAGACGTAAATGCAGTTATCGTGTGCACCCTAAGGGTATGTGCACACGATAACTGCATTTACGTCTGGTGCGGAATTAATCTAGGGTTGTAGTGAGCATTTTGACTTCACAGGTGTTTCCTAGTTTTTATTAGAATTGGGCTGTGAAAATATAAATTATTTTTTTTCCAATAAGACATAGCTTTAGCTCAAAAATTTTCATTTTCTCAACAAATAAAAGGAGAAAAAGCACCCCAACATTTGTAAAACAATTTCTCCTGAGTACGGCAATACCTCATATGTGGTCATAAACTGCTGTTTGGGCACTTGGTAGGGCTCGGAAGGCCAGGAGCACCATTTGGCTCTTGGAGTGAAGATTTTGGAAACTACACCCCTCAAGGTATTCACTTAGAGGTGTAGTGAGAATGTTAAACCCGCATGTGTTTTATAGAAATTAGTGTACACTCAATGTTGCAGAGGGAAAATGGCAATTTTTCCAAAGATATGCCCTATATGTGGTGCCCAGCTTGCACTACCATGACAAGACAGCTCTCTAATTATTATGCTGTGTTTCCCAGTTTTAGAAACACCCTACATTTGGCCCTAATCTTTTGCCTGGACGATCGACAGGGCTCAGGAGTGAAAGAGTACCATGCGAAATTGAGGCCTAATTTGGCTACATACAAAGTATTGGTCCACAATTGCAGAGCTCTGATGTGAAATAATAACAGAAACCCCTAAGAAGTGACCCCATTTTGGAAACTACACCCCTCAAGGCATTTATTAAGGGGTGTAGTGAGAATTTTCACCCCACAGGTCTTTTCCATAAATGATTGCGCTGCGAATGGTGCAAAATAAAAATTGAAATTTTTCCCCAGATATGCCATTTCAGTGGCAAATATGTTGTGCTCAGCTTGTGCCACTGGACACACACACCCCAAAAATTGTTAAAAGGGTTCTCCCTGGTATGGCAATGCCATATATGTGGAAGTAAACAGCTGTTTCAGCACGCTGTAGGGTTCAGAAGAAAGGGAGCGCCATTTGGCTTTTGGAGCGTGGATTTTGCTTGGTAGTAGTTTTGTTTGGAGTTTTACTGGTATTTTAGTTTATTTTGTGCGGGCATATGTAAGCTGTCCGGAGTACATCAGGGGCATAGTCAGGTGGTATAATAAAGGGGTAAAAATATATAATAATAATAATCCATAGATGTCTGGTATGCTGTGAAGCAATCTTTTCTGCACAGGGCAGTGTCATAGTTACATAGTTTGTACGGTTGAAAAAAGACACATGTCCATGAAGTTCAACCAAGGGATGGGAAAAGGAAAGGGAAACATTTCTACACATTGACATAGGAGCTGATATTTTTTCGTTCTAGGAAATGATCTAAGCCTTTTTTAAAGCCATCTACTGTAGCTACTGTGACCAGCTCCTGCGGTAGACTATTTTCACAGTTCTCACAGTAAAGGCTTGTCGCCTCTGCAGATTGAACCTTTTCTTCTCCAGACAGACGGAGTGTCCCCTTCATTTTTGAGGGGGTTTTACATAGAACAGGATTTCACCATATTTTTTGTATGTGCCATTCATATATTTATATAAATTAATCATGTCCCCCCTTAGTCCTCTCTTTTCAAGGCTAAATAGCTTTAATTCTTTTAAGCTTTCCTCATAACTTAGATTCTCCATGCCCCTTATTAGCTTCGTTGCTCTTCCTTGTATTTTTTTCAAACTCCAGGGCATCCTTTCTATGAACTGCAGCCCAGAACTGAACTGCATATTCTAGATGAGGCCGCACTAATGCTTTGTAACGTAGTAATATTATATCTCTGTCCCGCGAGTCCATGCCTCTTAATACACGACAATATCTTGCTGGCCTTTGAAGCAGCTGATTGACATTGCATGCTGTTATTTAGTTTATGATCTACGGATGTAGCCATCTTTAACTTGACTCTGATAACTTGCTGCAGTGTGATATCACACAACAAAAGCTATTAAAAAGTAATTGAATAAGCAAAGATAAAGGATCTTGCCTCTATGTATTTAATGTGTTAAACGTCAAGATAAATACGGCTACATCTGTACAAGTACACCCAGGTCCTTCTCAACAAGTGATTCTCCCAGTTTAGCTCCCCCTAGGACATATGATGCATGCAGATTGTTGGTACTCAGATGCATAACTTTCCATTTATCTACATTAAACCTCATTTACCAAGTGGATGCCCAAACACTTAGTGTGTCCAAATCAGCTTGCAATTTACGAACATCTTCCATAGACTGAACATTACTACATAGCTTGTTGTCTTCTGCAAAAATAGAAATAGTGCTATTAATCCCATAATCCCATCCTCTATATCATTAATAAATAAGTTGAATAATAGTGGTACCAGCACTGAAGCCTGGCGTACACCACTTATAACCGGAGACCATTTAGAGTAGGAATCATTGACCACAACTCTCTGGCTACGGTCCTTGATTTTCAATCAAATTACAAACAATATTTTCTAAACCTATAGTCCTTAATTTACCCATTAGACGTCTATAAGGGACAGTGTCAAATGTCTTTGCAAAGTCCAAAAACACTATATCCACAGCGGCCCCTCTGTCTTAGCTTCTGCTCACCTCTTCATATAAACAAATCAGGTTGGTTTGTCAACTTCTGTCCTTAGTAAGGCCTCATGCACACGACCGTGCTCGTAATTACGACTCGTAATTACGAGCACGGCCGGCCACGGGCAGCCGGCCGCTTTTGCGAGCCGTGCTCCCATGATAAAGCATAGCAGCACGGCCCGTAAAATGAAAAAATAGAACATGTTCTTTTTTTTTAACGGCACGGGCTCCTTCCCATGACTAACGGGTGTTTTTACGGTCGTGTGCATGAGGCCTTAAACCGTGCTGGCTGTCAGTTGTAATACTATTTTTTGTCACAAAATCCTGTGTATAGTCCCTCAAACATTTTTCCCACAATTGATGTTAAGCTAACTGGTCTATTATTACTTGGGGAAGACCTAGAGCCCTTTTTGAAAATAGGCACATTTGCCCTTGGCACTATACCAATCACTAGAGAATCTCGAAATATTATGACAAGGGGGACAGAAATAACTGAACTAAGCTCTTTAAGAACTCTATGGTGTAACCAATCTGGTCCCAGGGCTTTGTGCACATTTATTTTATTTAACTTAGCTTGGACCATATCTACATTCAGTATATTGACTGATATACTAACACCACTGGTACCGGCTACATCTGCTGCTCTTTCTTCTGTTGTATATACAGAGTGTCATGTCCGTGGCTGTGGGCCGTCAGGTTCACTCTCCTCCTGACGGCCGCAGCCATTGGTCTGCGAGTGCTGGCCCCAGTCTCCTCCTCAGGAGACGCCAGCGCTCACTTCCACTCACCTCGGCTGGGTCCCGTAGGGTGTGCGCGCACGCTCGTGCCCGCTCTTAAAAGGGCAGCGCGCTCACAAAACTTTGATATGTAATCAGCCCATGAGTGCCCTGGACAATCAGAGGGGCCCGGCCCCTTGCTTCGATGCCTGAGCGTTGTTGTCGTATCCTAGTTTGTCTAAGCAAATGGTCTCCCAGTGTTTTCCAGTTCCCATTGTTTCCTGTATCCCATGCTATCCTGGTCAAGTGCTGTGCCTTAGTCGTGCTGTGTTGTATTCCACGCCTGTCCTGCTACTCCACGCCTGACGTCTACCCGCTGCCTTGTCCCAACTGAGCCTGCCTTGCTACTGTCCGAACTGCCACAGGTACCCTATACGAACTATAGACTGTGACCTGCGCTCTGTTGGCCAGTGGGTCCACGAACCCTACGTGACACAGAGCTAAAGAACCCATTTAGTAACTCTGCCTTCTCTTGATCCCCTGTGACCATCTCCCCATTACCAATATTTAGGGGTCCTACTTGTTCAGATCTTGGCTTTTTTGCATTTACATACTTGAAGAGTTTTTGGGGATTTGTTTTACTATCCTTCGCCACCTTCCTTTCATTTTGTATTTTTGCTGATTTTATCACTTTTTTGCAGATTATCTTAAAGAGGCTCTGTCACCAGATTTTGCAACCCCTATCTGCTATTGCAGCAGATAGGTGCTGCAATGTAGATTACAGTAACGTTTTTATTTTAAAAAAACGAGCATTTTTGGCCAAGTTATGACCATTTTTGTATTTATGCAAATGAGGCTTGCTAAAGTCCAACTGGGCGTGTTTAAAGTAAAAGTCCAACTGGGCGTGTATTATGTGTGTTACATCGGGGCGTTTTTACTTCTTTTACTAGCTGGGCGTTCTGACGAGAAGTATCATCCACTTCTCTTCAGAACGCCCAGCTTCTGGCAGTGCACAGACACACAGCGTGTTCTCAAGAGACCACGCTGTGTCGTCACTCACTTCCTGCCCCAGGTCCTGCATCGTGTCGGACGAGCGAGGACACATCGGCACCAGAGGCTACAGTTGATTCTGCAGCAGCATAGGCGTTTGCAGGTAAGTCGATGTAGCTACTTACCTGCAAACGCTGATGCTGCTGCAGAATCAACTGTAGCCTCTGGTGCCGATGTGGCCGACACGATGCAGGACCTGGGGCAGGAAGTGAGTGACGTCACAGCGTGATCTCCCGAGAACACGCTGTGTGTCTGCACTGCCAGAAGCTGGGTGTTAACGATCAGAAGTGGATGATGCTGATTCGTCAGCATCATACACTCCCATTCCTAACGCCCAGCTAGTAAAAGAAGTAAAAACGCCCCGATGTACACACATAATACACGCCCAGTTGTACTTTTACTGTAAACACGCCCAGTTGTACTTTTGCAAGCCTCATTTGCATAAATACAAAAATGGTCATAACGTGGCCAAAAATGCTAGTTTAAAAAAAATAAAAACGTTACTGTAATCTACATTGCAGCGCCGATCTGCTGCAATAGCAGATAGGGGTTGCAAAATATGGTGACAGAGCCTCTTTAACCCCTTAAAGGAACAGTGTCATCACAAATTATTTTTTTATATGTTAAAGATGTTAGTGCTTTATTAAAAACGTTTATATTCATTTGTGTGTTTGTGTTTTACTTTTTCTTATTTTTACACTTTTTCTTCCCTATGGGGGCTGCCATTTTTTGTTCCATTTCTGTCTGTGTCGATTAACGACACATACAGACATGGAATACGGCAGCCACAGTCCCATAGGGACTGCGAACGGCTCCCGTCCCATTGACTTCAGTGTACGGCGTCTGTGTGGGAACTGCGCATGCGCCGCTCCCACACAGTCCAATTCGAAATTGGCGCCGTCCGGCGCCATTTTCCTGTGGACCGGAAGTCGCGGCCGGACAGTAATATTACTACTTCCGGTCGCGGCTTCCGGATTTGTGCACTTGGACCAGCGGCAGCAAACGGAGCGGACGGGCCGGAGGGAGCCGCGGCGGCAGGAGCAGGTAAGAGATTTCAATGTATGTTCGTGTTTGTGTGTGTTTACTACTGTATGTAAACCTACTACACTGTGTGTTAGCTCAAAAAATGGCGACACACAGTGTATGAGGTTACACCGTTCAAACCCCTCGTTTATCCCGGCACTAGCCAGGATAAAGGAGGGGGGGATGCTGAGAGCTCACTAGAGCGAGGGCTTTTAACCCAATGTTGCAATGCTGCAATTTTGGGAATAGCTCCATCTAGTGACCAAAAATGGGTAGTATTATAAATTAGAATTAATTTATAATATTTCCTGACTCGTGAAAAAAATAAAAAAAATTTGAACAATGTTTAATCACCCACACACTAAATGTTTAATTAAAAAAACAAAAACATGTTTTTCTGGCAACACATTCCCTTTAAGGACGCAGCCTAGTTTTGGCCTTAAGGCTCAGAGCCCATTTTTCAAATCTGACATATTTCACTTTATGTGGTAATAATGTCAGAATGCTTAAACCTACCCAAGCGATTCTGAGATTGTTTTCTCGTGACACATTGGGCTTCATGTTCGTGATAAAATTTGGTCGATATATTCAGTGTTTATTGGTGAAAAATTGCAAAATGTAGAGAAAATTTTGAAAAAATAGCATTTTTCAGAATTTAAATGCATCTGCTTGTAAAACAGACGGTTATACCACCCAAAATAGTTACTAGTTCACATTTCCCATATGTCTACTTTAGATTGGCATCGTTTTTTGAACATTCTTTTATTTTTCTTGGACGTTACAAGGCTTAGAACATAAACAGCAATTTCTCATATTTGTAAGAAAATTTCAAAAGCCTTTTTTTTTAAGGTACCTCTTGAGTTCTGAAGTGGCTTTGTGGGGCCTATGTATTAGAAACCCTGATAAAACACCCCAATTTAAAAACTAGACCCCTCAAAGTATTCAAAACAGCATTTAGAAAGCTTTTTAACCCTTCAGGCATTTCACAGGAATTAAAGCAAATTGGAGGTGAAATTTGCAAATTTCATTTTTCTTGCTGAATTTCAATTTTATTCATTTTTTTTTTCTGTAACACAGAAGGTTCTACCAGAGAAACACTACTAAATATGTATTGTCCAGATTCTGCAGTTTTTAGAAATGTCCCGCATGTGGCTCTACTGCGCTCGTGGAATAAAACACAAGCCCTAGAAGCAAAGAAGCACCTAGTGCATTTTGAGTCCTCTTTTTTATTAGAATATATTTTAGGCAGCATGCCAGGTTTGAAGAGGTGTTGAGGTGCCAAAACAGTAGGAATCCCCCAATAGTGACCCCATTTTGGAAACTACACCCCTCAAGGAATTCATTTATGGTTGTTGTTACCATTTTGACCACACAGTTTTTTCACAGCACGTATTTGAATTGGGCTGTGAAATGAAAAAAAAATTCATTTTTTCCAATAAAATGTAATTTGTGATCAAAATTTCTTATTTTCACAGGGAACAATATACCCCATTTTGTTGCCCAATTTGTCATTAGTGTGGCAATACCCCTTTTGTGGTGATAAACTGCCGTTTGGGCTCATGGGAGGGCTCAGAAGGAAAGGAGCGCTATGTGTTAGTCCAGATTTTGCTGGATTGGTTTTCGGGTGCCATGTCGCATTTACAGAGCCCCAGAGGTATCAAAGCAATGGAAACCCACCAGAAGTGACCCCATTTTGGAAACTACATCCCTCAAGGAATTCATTTATGGTTGTTGTTAGCATTTTGACAGCACAGTTTTTTCACAACACCTATTTCAATTGGGCTGTGACATTAAAAAAAATGTCATTTTTTCCAATAAGATGTAATTTTTTATGAAAAATTCTTATTTTCACAGGGAACAAAATACTCCATTTTGTTGCCCAATTTGTCCTTAGTGTGGCAATACCCCATTTGTGGTGATAAACTGCCGTTTGGGCTCATGGGAAGCCTCAGAAGGAAAGAAGTGCTGTGTGTTCTTTGGAGTTCAGATTTTGCTGGTTTGGTTTTCGGGTGCCATGTCGCATTTGCAGAGCCCCAGAGGTATCAAAGCAATGTAAACCCACCAGAAGTGACCCCATTTTGGAAACTACACCCCTCTAGGAATTCATTTATGGATAATGTGACCATTTAGACTCAATAGTTTCTTCACAGAACTTATTTGAATTGGGCTGGGAATGAAAAAAAAATATATTTTTTCCAATAATATGTCATTTTAGCTCAAAAAGTCTTATTTTCACAAGAAATAAAATACTCCATTTTGTTGCCCAATTTGTCCTGAGTGTGGCAATACACCATTTGTGGTGATAAACTGCTGTTTGGGCCCATGGGAGGGCTCAAAAGCAAAGGAGCGCTATTTGTTCTTTGGAGTCCAGATTTTGCTGGATTGGTTTTCGGGTGCCATGTCACATTTGCAGAGCCCCAGAGGTATCAAAGCAATAGAAACCAGCCACAAATGACCCCATTTTGGAAACTACACCCCTCAAGGAATTCATTTATGGGTGTTGTGACCATTTTGACACCATAGTTTTTTCACAGAACTTATTTGAATTGGGCTGGGAATGAAAACAAAATTATTTTTTTCAAATAATATCTCGTTTTGGCTGAAAATTTCTTATTTTCACAAGAAACAAAATACCCCATTCTGTTGCGCAATTTGTTCTGAGTGCAGCAATACCCCATTTGTGGTGATATACTGCCGTTTGGGCCCATGGGAGGGCTCAGAAGGAAAGGACCACCATTTGGCCTACTGGGGATTTTCTAGTGCGAAGTCATGTATGCAGAAGCACCTGAAGTACCAGTACAGTTGAAACCCGCAAGAAGTGACCCCGTTTTAAAAACGACACCCTTAACGCATTCATCTAGAGGTGTAGTGAGCATTTTGAACGGAGACCTACACCCCATTAACTGTAATGTGGGTTCTCCTGGGTACGGCAATACCCTACATGTGGCTGTTATCAGCTGCCTGGGCACACAGCAGGGCTCAGAGGGGAAAGACGAGGGGGGATAAGCTGTGCGGGGGGCGTCAGGGTAAGTAAAATTGGGGTAAATTATAAACCAAGAGATGTATGATAAATTTTAAAACTCTCTTTCATACAGAGCTCTGGTTATTCGGGACACGGGTCACATTGGTATATTGTGTCATCCCTTATAGCAGACTTTGCACCTCTTTTGACTTTTTCCCTTCTTGCCAGTTTGGGGAACTTCTCCTGGAAAGTGTTGCCGCCCTGGTACGATGTGTGTGGCCTCGCTTCCAGAAGTACTGGGTGCCCCCCCTTCTTGGTCCCTAAAGATTAGGTTCTTGATAATCCCCTCTTGAAATTCCAGGAAAGTTCCCGTCTGGCCTGCACATCGACGTAGCACGTACGCATTGTACAAAGCCATCTGTATGATGTGCCCGGCCAGCTTCTTATACCACACCGCATGGCGCTGTAGGGCTTCAGGATTTGATCTGACAAGTCCATCCCTCCCATGTACCTATTGTAGTCCAGGATGCAGTCTGGTTTGGGGGTGGCCTTTCCTTCATATATCCTAAATTTGTAGGTATACCCTGATGCACTCTCGCACAGCTTATACATCTTCACGCCATACCTTGCCCTCTTACCCGGCAGGTACTCGCGGAATTGAACCCTCCCTTTAAAATGTACCAAGGACTCCTTAATAGAAATACACTTCTCGGGGGTGTATGCTTGGGAAAACCGGGCACTGGAACGGTCTAATAGGGGTCTCCGTTTATACAAACGGTCAAAACTGGGGTCATCTCGGGGTGGGCACGGCTCATTATCAGTATAATGTAAGAAGCGAAGTATTGCCTCATTTATTTATTTTTTTAGGTTCCAGTTCAGTTCTGAAGTTGCTTTGAGGGGCCCATATATTAGAAACCCCTATCAAACACCCCATTTTACAAACTAGACCCCTCAATGTATTCACAACAGCATTTAGAAAGTTTATGAACCCTTTAGGTGTTTCACAGAAATTTAGAGCAAAGTAGGTGTGAAATTTAAATTTTTTTTTTGTCAGAAAATCCTCTTTATACCATTTTTTTACAACACAAAAGGATTTATCAGAGAAACGCAACTTAATACGTATTGCCCAGATTCTGCAGTTTAGAGAAATATCCCACATGTGGCCCTAGTGTGGTAATGGACTGAAGCGCCGGCCTCCGAAGCAAAGGAGCATCTAGTGGATTTTGAGCCCTCCTTTTTATTAGGCACCATGTCCGGTTTGAAGAGGTCTTGTGGTTCCAAAACATTGGACACCCCCCAAAAGTGACCCCATTTTGGACACTAAACCCCTTGAGGAATTCATTGTAGTTTTCTTGGGGTGCATGCGGCTTTTTGATCAGTTTTTATTCTATTTTTAGGTGGCGTGGTGACTAAAAAACAGCAATTCTACTATTGTTTTTTTATTCTATTTTTTTACAGCGTTCACCATGCGCTATAAATGACACATTCACTTTATTCTGCGGGGCGATACGATTACGGCGATACCAGATGTTTATAGTTTTTTTTATGTCTTATGGAGTTTGCACAATAAAATACGTTTTGTAATAAATCACTCACTTTTGGTGTTACCTTATTCTAAGTGCCATAACGTTTTTATTTTTCAATCAATAAAGCCGTGCGAGGACTTATTTTTTGCGTAACGAACTGTAGTTTCGATCAGTACCATTTTTCGGTACATGCGACTTTTTGATCTCTTTTTATTCCATTTTTTGGGAGGTGAAGTGACCAAACAATTGTGATTCTGGGACGGTTTATTATTATTTTCTTTTACGGCGTTCACCGCGCGGGATAAATAATAAAATAATTTTGTAGTTCAGGCCATAACGGACGCGGCGATACCAATTATGTATAGTTTATTTGTTTATTTATATATTTTTATTAATAATAAAGAACTGATAAGGGAAAAGGGGGGATTTTTACTTTTAATACTTTTAAATCTTTTATTTTCTTATTTTTACACATCTTTTTTTAACTTTTTTTAAACTTTTTTAATTTGTCCCACTAGGAGACTTGAGGGCAGGAGGCCCTGATCGCTATTCTAATACACTGCACTACATGCGTAGTGCAGTGTATTAGAACTGTCAGCTACTCACTGACAGCAAGCAAAGTGGGTCCTGACGTTGTCAGGACCCACTAGGCTTCCGTCTATGGCATAGCCGGACGCCATTGTTTGGTGTCCGGTTGCCATAGTCACCATCGCCGGCCGCTATCGTGTAGCAGGCCGGCGATGGCAGCTTAACCCCTAAAAAGCCGCGATCTATATAGAACGCGGCTTTTAAGGGGTTAATCAGCGGGGACACAGCGATCGGTCCCCGCTGTAGGAGCTGTGACAGCTGCTGAGCAAGACAGCAGCTGTCACAGCTCCTGTATGTGTCGGGAGGACGGCCGAAACGGCCGTTACTCCCGAGACGTACTATTCCGTCATGGAGCGCGAACAGGGCGCTTTCCATGACGTAATAGTACGTCACTGAGCGTTAAGGGGTTAAGCTCTTTAAAATTTACAAAGGCTACAGCTGTACCCTCAGATTTGTATTTTTCAATTGCCCTTTTTTTTTTGTCATATATTGCCGTTTTTACAGAAGGTGTAAGCCATGTGGGGTTTAAGTTTAGTCGTTTATACTTGTTACCTATAGGAATAAATTTTGGACTATAATTATCCAAAGTAGATTTGAAAATCTCCCATTTATCATTTGTCCCATTATTTGACATTAGTTCTTCCCAGTCCATATCCTGAATTGCAGCCCTCATCCTGGGGAAATTGACCTTCTTAAAATTAAGTGTTTTTGCCCTCCCAGCCTGTGTTTGTTTTTTACAGTATAGGTAAAATGTAACTATATTGTGATCACTGTTACCGAGGTTTTCACGAACATTGACGTTCCCAACAAGCTCTGCATTATTAGAAATGACCAGATCCAACAGAGCTTCACCTCTAGTCGGGTCTTCCACAAACTGGCCCATAACATTTTCCTGCAACAGGTTGAGGAAATGTCTCCCCTTTGCAGTTGAAGCCGAACCATGACGCCAATTAATATCCCGGGAAATTAAATCTCCCATTATCACTAAAGTGTCGAATCGTGTCCTTTCTTATCCCCCTTTTGGTCCACACTCCACACCTTTGCAGTTTGGGGAATTTTACTGGGTAAGCGTTGTCCTGGTATAATACGGGCACCCTCGCTTCAAAAGATATTTATGGTTCCTCCCCTTCCTTGCTCCCTAATTTTAGGGCCTTGATAAATCGCCGCTTGAAACAGAAGAAATATTCCCCTCAGACCTGCACAACTGCATATTTTTCTTTCCTGAATGGGAGCCTTAACTTATTTTATTTTTTCATAGACCTAGTGGTAAAGAGGGCTTTTTTTTTAGCGGGACGAGCTGTAGTTTGTATTGGTACCATTTTGGGGTACATGCAACTTTTTGATCACTTTTTATCCTTTTTTTGGGAGGCAAGATGACTAAAAACCAGCAATTCTGGCATAGTTTATTTTTATATAGTGTTCACCAGGTGTTATAAATTACATGTAAACTTTATTCTGCAGGTCAGTACGATTCCGGCGACACCCAATTTATAGCACTTTTTTATGTTTTACAAATTTTTGCACAATAAAATTACTTTTGTAAAAAGAATTTATTTTTCCTGTGCCATGTTGTAAGAGCCATAACTTTTACATTTTTTTGTCGATGGAGCTTGTTTTTTGCGAGACAAGCTATCGTTTTTATAGGTACCATTTTTGGATACATGAGACTTTTTGATCACATGTTATTTAAATTTTTGGAAAACAAAGTGACCAAAAAACAGCAATTCTGGCAATGTTTTTTAGGGTTTTTATTATGGCGTTCACTGCGTGGGATAAAAATAATAATATTTTTATAGTTCATGCCGTTACAGACGTGGCTAATCCAAATATGTATGGTTTAATTTTTTTCAATAATAAATGACTTGATAAGGGAAAAAGGGTGATTGTGTTTTATTTTATTACTTTAAATTTACATTTTATTTTTTACAACTTTTATTTAAACATTTTTTTACACTTTTTTTTTAGTCCCACTAGGGGACTTGAAGGTGCAAGTGTTTGATTGCTGTTCTAATACATATCACTAACTATGTTCTGCAAAGTATTAGAACTGTCAGTCGTTCACTGAAGCAAGCATAATCGTCTTTAGTAATGGCAGACCAGGAAGAAATTGTTAGGCTTCCTGTTGCCATAGTAGCAGTCAGCATCCCTGCGATCGCATGGCAGGGCTGCCGATTTGCTACAACCCACTAAGATGCAGCGATTAATGGATTAAGGGATTAATGGCAGGGATCGGAGTTAGCTCCTGTTCCTGTCGTTACAGCAGGGTGCTCGCTGTAACATACAGTGGACACCCACCGATGATGACGCCAGCTCAGCTTCTGAGCAGGAAGCTGAGCTGGCGCCATCTTGCCGTCGGTACTGGAAGCCTTTTAGGCCCCGCCTCCAAGCGGGGTATAGACGGCTTCTATAGCTGGCAGGCCGGGAGGCCAGTATTAGGCCTCCAGTTGCCATTGCAGCCACAGGCAAGCCAGCGATCACGTTGCTGGGGTGCCGATAGCTAAAAACCCATAAGATGCTGCGATCTCTTTTGAACGCAGCATCTGAGGGTTTAATCGGCCGGATTGGAGGCTAGCTCAGGTCCCAGCCATTACAGCAGGGTGTCAGCTGCAACATACAGCTGACACCCTGCGGTGATGGTGCAGGCTTAGCTCCTGAGCTTGCACTATCACTGCGATGTAACTATACTGCGGTTTGTGGGAACCCCTGCCCAACATCCGCCGTATATATACGGCGGATGTCGGAAAGGGTTTAAACAAAATTGTGGAGTATAGTACAACCTGTGAACAGTACACCAATGCAATATATGACGTGACGTGATATATGACGGGCACGTGATCATGCACATACATTCAGAGTTTTGTTTTTGGATGCGTCTCCTATTTTAGAGTTTGTAAGATCGTGCTGAACAGCCAGGTGATCCACACTTTTGAAAAGAAAAGGAGGGAGTTTATTACCTCCACTATAAATTACCTAGGGCCGACTTGTGCAACTATTCATAGACCTGATTCAATGTTCTGCTCGTCTGGTTTTTATATCCGTGCTTTTTAACCTAAATGACAGTATAATGTGCAAAACCATTGTATTATACTTTTCAAGTCATATTTCCCCAGAAATAAAGAAACAAAATCAGCAGAGTTAATGACCCGATCAAACAGGAATCCTACATCCCCAGTTGCAGGAATTTGCAATCTGCACGTCTGTCTTCTGTCTGATGCCGTTCTCCTAGGACTCAGAATGGGTTGTTGCTTAATACATATGTATTTTAAACACTTATTTTACTGGAATGTGCATTAATATGTAGCATCCTCATCATGTAAAGCAGCATCACAGTTGTGTCGCTGAGATGAACATCATTTTTTTTTAACCAAATATACAGGACCCTGGAGTGATGTTTGTCTTAAGGATTTGTATCTAGCTGTTAAAAAGAACTAGTTGAGGCTGCATAAATATCAACATATTATGGCTATTATGGCTTTCAGTCTAAATTATTGTTGAATTATAGTAGAAATTAGATAATACAATGCCTCTTCTGACCAAGTAGCCCAAGGAAGTCTAGCTATTGAAAAAAAATAAATCCTGAACACGGTTTGTTGAACGGCTTAGTGTCATATCTGTAAATCAGACGAACGCCACACATAAAAAAATATTACTTTTCTTTTTTTTTCACTAGGAATCATAAATGTTGCTCCTTTCTAAAGCCCATACAAAGCAGGAAACAAGTGTATTACCTTGATAAAAAATTCTCAAAGCTACAGAAACTGACAGAAGAAAGTTTCACAGCAGCTGCGGACAACAATGTGTGATATTTCTTCACCCCTGCCCAGAAGGCTATACAAAGAATGAGAGTCTTATCACTAATGCACCCCTTCTCTATTTTTCATTATCGCAGACAGCCAAGACAGGATTTTAGTGAAAGGCCGTCACGGGGACGGACAGAAGACGGACACAGCCGCACTGGGCTGCCTGCAGAAACACAGCCAAAGAAAGCATTGATATTCCTATCGCTGAAGTGATAGCTAGGAGTCTCTGCCAAGGATAGAGAGGACTTGACAAGGACGTCCAGCAGGATGAGTGAGCTGCACTTGGAGAGGATGGGAGAAATTAATTCAAATGGTAGAACAGATAAGGAAAAAAAAAGTTTAATTATAAAGTGTCAGAAAAGAGAATGGAGTTTGACTACAAAAAAAAAAAAATGTGCTAAATAAATCAGACCACACTAGTAGTCACACAGTATTGTTCTTGCTATACATACTGTTTTATCATACCAATTTAGAGTCCCATGTCTTTCACATGTTGCAGATGTATAAATGGTAAAAATGGTCATTGGTTAAAGAGTAACCAATGCTTAATTATAATTTTTTTGTTTGCCATAAATCAATAGTACAAGGCTAGATAAGAAAGTTTGTAAAATATCATTACAGGAAATTCCTCTTTCTCCACTTCTCATCTGTTTCTTACAGCCCTCCAATGCTTTATGACCTGATCACTTAGGCTGGGTTCACGCGACCTATTTTCAGACGTAAACGAGGCGTATTATGCCTCGTTTTACGTCTGAAAATAAGACTACAATACGTCGGCAAACATCTGCCCATTCATTTGAATGGGTTTGCCGACGTACTGTGCAGACAACCTGTCATTTACGCGTCGTCGTTTGACAGCTGTCAAACGACGATGCGTAAAAATACAGCCTCGGCAAAAGAAGTGCAGGACACTTCTTTCAGACGTAATTTGAGCCGTTCTTCATTGAACTCAATGAAGCACAGCTCAAAATTTACGGCTGTCAGAAAAGCCTCGCAAAATGCGAGGAGGAGCATTTACGTCTGAAACGAGGCAGCTGTTTTCTCCTGAAAATAGTGTCTTTTCAGACGTAAAAGCCTGCTACCGTGTGCATATACCCTTACTCTAAATTCACTGGTAAAAGCCTTCATCAGTGAGGCAGTGATGAAGACAAATTATCAGTCTTACTGAGGGACCAGGTTACAGCTACTGCCCATAGAAGTCTATGTGGAGAGGGGAGGGGAAGGAGGGACCTGCTGCAGAGATACAGAGGCAAAGAGACACTTATAGACACTGCTGCTTCTCTTTGTCTGTATGAGAGAGATAGGGGATCAAGATCTCCTCTATCTTTTTGTGTTCTGTATGGGAGACATCATAGCAGCTAGCTCAGGGAAAACTGACAATTAGATATGGAGCCTGCAGAGGAGGAAAACTGCTAATAAATGTTTTCCACCTCTTGCCCCAAGTCATATAATATCCAGAAATAGTGTTTTTTCTCATATACATACTTGACAGCTTATCCTGAAAATTCACCTGAAACCACAGTCAATCTTTGACACATCTATTTCTGTTATCTCATGCTTCTAATATATTTGAACATGCCATTATGTTTCTCGTCGTATCCTAACTTTACCACCTCTTTGATTATTCATTACGATAGAGGAAAGAAAATATATAGGGGTTGTTGTATAGCTGATAATGGATAACTAATTCAAAAGGCACAATGAGGGATACAAATTACTTGCTTATTTGTAGGGTATAATCCTGTGCTTCTCAAACTGTGAGGTGCCCCCAGGTGTTGGTGAGGCACAACTGGGAAAGAAAACGTGATAGAAGTGATCACATGTTTTCTGTGATGCAACAATCTCTGATTTAGAAACATAATTTACTTTTTTTTCTGTTCATTTTTATGTTTTTCTGGGTTTAGCAGACAAAAGAAAGATAAATTGAAAAACATTTTTAATTTTAGCATTTACTTCGACAAATTGTTAGGCTCAGGTATCACCAGATTCTGGCTGGTGAGGCCCCAGTAGAAAGAGGTTGAGAAGCCCTGGTATAATCTTTATTTCTTAAGGTCCCTTTATAATTAGAGAATGCCACTAAAGAATAGACATCCATGTGCGTCCATATCTAATTGGAGTGACATAAAAGGTACAGTATTGACCATAGAGTTTGTAAACATGAGAGCTTACATAGACACATTTTTTATTGTATTTCAACAGGGCCCTTAAAACTAGTGACTGTCACAGGGCCAATAGAAGATGGCGTGGAGCCACTGTGTTGCGAAGGGATTTAGCCTAGGGCTAAACTAGGGAGCAGAGTCTAAGGGATAACTACATTAGGCATTCACCCTTTAACCTCTGTACGAAGATATTGACTTGGATGATAGTATCCCCAGGTCGCTATCCTCACAGAAGTTTCCCTTAGCATCGACTGACATGGACAGGTCAGGTACAATAACAGCAGACAAAATGCAGAGTCCGGTAGAGCGTAGGTTAGGGCAGGTTGCAGATGTTCACTAAGGCCACGTTAAGACGTGGCGGAATTGCTGTTGAATTCCGCTGCGTACATTCCGCAGTGGAATTCTGCAGCAGCCGTTTTTTACATTTGTTTCTATACATTTTTAGGAAACTTAGTTCAGACGTTGCGGAAAATAACTGTGCGGAAATTAGGCTGCAAATTTTCTCTTCGCAGCATGCTCATTATGTTGCGGAGAAGCAGCGGAATTTCACTGCGGATTTCAGCCTTTGCAATATAAAAACTGAAATCTGTGGCAAGTCCGCTGTGATATCTGCAACGTCTGAATTACCTGTCAAATATGCAAATGTTGGTGCAGATTCATTGCGTAATTGCCCCAAGTCTGCACCAACATTTGCAGCGGAAGAATTCTGCCACGTCTGAAAGTCGCCTTACTGTTAGCAGAACCAGAAGAGAGGGCAGGCGGCAGAGGGTCATCACAGTTAAGCAGCAAGTGGTCAGGGCAGGCGCAGTCAAGAATGGTCAATGTTCACGCAAGAGGTCAGTAACAGGGAATCCAAATATACAACAATACCGGATACAACTAGCAATCTAGTGTACAACCTAATTGCTCAGGCATTGGAGCAACATGGGAGGATCCATTTTATACCCAGGAAAGCTCTGTCAAATTTGGCGTGCGCTGGACCTTTAAGGCAGGGAGAGTCAGCACGTGCTCTAGTAGTCACAGAAGCCAGGCCACCAGGTGAGCATCCATGGCATGGGAGGCCGCCAGCAGTAGAGACCAGAGGAGAGGGGTGGACCAGAAGACACCGGTAACCAGTAAGTATATGGCGGCAGGTACTGGCGCACGTTACATCAATTACAAAATGTGCTGAATATCTCCTAAATGTGGAGTAACCTTGGATAAGTGAATATTGTTTTTTTTTAATTAAAAGATTAATGAAGCTGAAGTGCAGACTGATCTATTTGCAGTAAATAAACACCCATCACCTAAACCTCGGAAGAAACAGAAGTGAAATGAAAAGTACAACATGTGCCATATACTGCATAAGGGTGCATAGACATTCACCTGCTTTAAAGTGCGCCAACTTAGAAATGCCAGACACTTTCGCTTATGCTGTCGTTTTTTTTGGAGCTTATGTTACAGCTTTCATTTGTATGTGAACTATTACTAAAAACTGCTTCACATACAAACTCTCATTCTCAAGAATAATTCAAGAAGTAATTCTCAGCTCTGGTACCTGCATCTCCAGACTGGGGGTCACCCAACCCCCTACTTGCCTGTTGAGGCCGCCACCAATACAGACGAAAGGAGAGTTGGTTGACTCAAGTTCAAAGATAGTGCAGGTACAATTGCATCTATCTGACATTTATGGCATATTTCATGTATATACCGTAAAAGTTTCAGTAGGTAAACCCCTTTTAAGCCAAACAATTTGCATGGGGATCATGATTGAAAAGCCACAAATTCTCTATTTGACAAACATCTGGACTTTGATTTGGCCGCCCAGCTTTGCCCTTATGTTTTTTGGTAGTTACTTTACCTATAAATTTGTGACTGTGGTGGTACTGGAAAATAAATATTCTGCAAAGCCACATGTTAGGGATCTGCCAGGTACTACGTCTAGGTATACTCCTGGGATTAATCAATCCACACCTGAGGCCAGACCTGTTAGACTGACACCGTCTCCCACCAACCAGGGTGGCAGGCTCAGGAGTGGGAGAGCCTATCGCGGCCTGGTCAGTCGGAGTTAGCTCCGCCCCCTGTCCTTTATTACCTGCCGTGTTCTCTTCCTCAGTGCTTGTAATTCTTCTGGATTCCTGGCCCCACTGCTGCTTGCTCCAGCCTGCTTCGGCCGTGCTTCTGCCTTGCTGCAGTTCCGCTTAACCTGCTTCGCTTTGCCCCTGGCTTGCTTCCTTCTCCATGCTCACGTTGGTATACTCCACTTCATCCTGGTCCTGACTATTCATTCACCGCTCCGTTTCCTCGCGGCGTTCCGTGGGCTACTGCCCCTTCCCTTGCGTGTTCCCTGTTTGTTCTCCCGTGCACTTAGACAGCGTAGGGACCGCCGCCCAGTTGTACCCCGTCGCCTAGGGCGGGTCGTTGCAAGTAGGCAGGGACAGGGCAGTGGGTAGATTAGGGCTCACTTTCCCTTCACCTCCTTCCTGCCATTACATAATTACAAGCCCATACCTAGTCTACCATTCTCCTACGCTGATGCTATCATGGACCCCCTTGAGACCCTGACCCAGCAGATGCAGGGCCTCTCCCTACAGGTCCAGGGCCTGGCCCAGAGGGTCAACCAGGGTGACGCTGCCTTAGTAGTACCCCTCACCTCACCTCTAGAACCCGACCTCAAGTTACCTGACCGGTTCTCAGGGGACCGTAAGACGTTTCTCTCCTTGCGGGAGAGTTGCAGACTGTATTTCCGCCTAAAACCCCACTCCTCAGGTTCCGAGAACCAGCGGGTGGGTATCATCATATCCCGACTCCAGGAAGGGCCCCAAGAGTGGGCCTTCTCCTTGGCTCCTGACGCCCCTGAACTTTCCTCTGTTGATCGTTTTTTCTCTGCCCTCGGACTCATTTACGACGAGACTGACAGGACTGCTTTAGCCGAGAGTCAGCTGGTGACCTTACGTCAGGGTAGGAGACCGGTTGAGGAATACTGTTCTGATTTTAGAAAGTGGTGCGTAGCTTCTCGGTGGAACGATCCGGCCCTAAGGTGCCAGTTTAGGTTAGGATTATCTGACGCCCTGAAGGATCTGCTGGTTAGCTACCCCTCTTCTGACTCCCTTGACCAGGTTATGGCCCTAGCAGTACGACTTGACCGACGTCTCAGGGAACGTCAGCTTGAACGTTTCAATGTGCTCCCCTCTGACTTTTCTGCGATCCCCCCCGAGGTCCCGTCCCCTCGCCCCTCCACGGAGGACTCGGAGGTACCTATGCAACTCGGGGCCTCCATGTCCCCTCGACAACGTAGGGAGTTTCGCAGAATGAATGGTCTCTGCTTCTACTGTGGGGACGACAAGCATCTACTGAACACCTGTCCCAGGCGCAAGAATAAAAAGCCGGAAAACTTCCGCGCCTAAGTGATCATCGGGGAGGTCACTTGGGCGCACAGGTATTTCCCGTTAATGTGAAACGCAATAAAATTTTGCTTCCCTTTCAGGTCTCGTTTGCTGGCCGGTCTGCCACGGGCAGTGCTTTCGTGGATTCTGGCTCATCTGCTAATATCATGTCTGTGGAATTTGCTATGTCTCTAAAGATGCCTTTTATTGATTTACCTTATCCTATCCCTGTAGTAGGTATCGACTCAACCCCCCTTGCTAATGGTTATTTTACTCAGCATACTCCTGTTTTTGAACTCCTGGTTGGCTCCATGCATTTGGAGCAGTGCTCTGTACTGGTGATGCAGGGATTATCATCTGATCTGGTATTAGGTCTTCCCTGGTTGCAGTTGCATAATCCCACGTTTGATTGGAATACTGGGGAGCTTACCAAATGGGGTAATGAATGTCTTATGTCATGTCTTTCTGTTAACTCTATTTCTCCCCGGGAGGAGGTAAACACGCTTCCTGAGTTTGTTCAGGACTTCGCCGATGTGTTTTCTAAGGAGGCCTCCGAGGTGTTGCCCCCCCATAGAGATTACGATTGCGCCATCGATTTGGTGCCTGGTGCCAAGCTTCCTAAGGGTAGGATATTTAATCTTTCATGTCCTGAACGTGAAGCTATGAGGGTGTATATCCAAGAATGCCTGGCCAAGGGTTTCATTCGCCCCTCGACTTCTCCTGTAGGTGCTGGCTTCCTCTTCGTGGGGAAGAAGGATGGTGGTCTTAGGCCGTGCATTGATTATCGTAACCTGAATAAGGTCACCGTAAGGAACCAGTACCCACTTCCTTTGATTCCGGATCTTTTTAATCAGGTTCAGGGAGCCCAATGGTTTTCTAAGTTCGATCTACGGGTGGCATATAACCTTATCCGCATCAAAGAGGGGGATGAGTGGAAAACTGCGTTCAACACACCCGAGGGTCATTTCGAATACCTGGTCATGCCCTTTGGGTTGTGTAATGCCCCTGCTATCTTCCAGAATTTTATTAATGAAATCCTGAGAGATTACCTGGGTAATTTTCTTGTTGTGTACCTTGATGACATACTGGTGTTTTCCAAGGACTGGTCCTCCCACGTGGAGCATGTCAGGAAGGTGCTCCAGGTCCTTCGGGAGAATAATCTGTTTGCTAAGACTGAAAAATGTGTCTTTGGGGTACAGGAGATACCATTTTTAGGGCAAATCCTCACTCCTCATGAATTCCGCATGGACCCTGCCAAGGTTCAGGCTGTGGCGGAATGGGTCCAACCTGCCTCCCTTAAGGTGTTACAGTGTTTTTTAGGGTTCGCCAACTATTACAGGAGATTTATTGCCAACTTCTCGGTCGTCGCTAAGCCTCTTACGGACCTTACTCGCAAGGGTGCTGATGCCCTCCATTGGCCCCCTGAGGCCGTCCAGGCCTTTGAGACCCTCAAGAAGTGCTTTATCTCGGCCCCCGTGCTGATTCAGCCCAACCAAGAGGAGCCATTTATTGTGGAGGTTGACGCATCCGAGGTGGGAGTGGGGGCCGTCTTGTCCCAGGGTACCAGCTCCCTCACCCATCTCCGCCCCTGTGCTTCTCTAGGAAGTTTTCGCCCACGGAGAGTAACTATGATATTGGCAACCGCGAACTTCTAGCCATTAAATGGGCTTTTGAAGAGTGGCGGCACTTCCTGGAGGGGGCCAGACACCAGGTAACGGTCCTTACGGATCACAAGAATCTGGTTTTCCTAAAATCGGCCCGGAGGCTTAATCCTAGACAAGCTCGGTGGGCACTATTCTTTACCAGATTTAATTTCTTGGTTACCTATAGGGCTGGGTCCAAGAATATTAAGGCTGATGCTCTGTCACGTAGTTTCATGGCCAATCCTCCTTCCGAAAAGGATCCTGCTTGTATTTTACCCCCTGGTATAATCGTTTCTGCCACGGATTCTGATTTAGCTTCTGATATTGCGGCTGATCAGGGTTCAGCTCCCGGGAACGTCCCTGGGGACAAACTGTTTGTTCCCCTGCAATACCGGCTAAGGGTACTCAGGGAAAACCATGACTCCGCTCTATCTGGTCATCCTGGCATCTTGGGCACCAAACACCTCATTACCAGAAACTATTGGTGGCCTGGGTTGCCTAAAGACGTTAGGGCTTACGTCGCCGCTTGTGAGGTTTGCGCTAGGTCCAAAACCCCTAGGTCCCGACCTGCGGGCCTACTACGTTCCTTGCCCATTCCCCAGAGACCTTGGACCCATATCTCCATGGATTTTATCACCGATTTGCCCCCATCTCAGGGCAAGTCGGTGGTGTGGGTGGTAGTAGACCGCTTCAGCAAGATGTGCCACTTTGTGCCCCTTAAGAAGCTACCTAACGCCAAGACGTTAGCTTCTTTGTTTGTGAAACACATCCTGCGTCTCCATGGGGCCCCAGTCAATATCGTTTCTGACAGAGGGGTACAATTTGTTTCCTTATTTTGGAGAGCTTTTTGTAAAAAGTTGGAGATTGATCTGTCCTTCTCCTCCGCCTTCCATCCCGAAACTAATGGCCAAACGGAAAGGACTAACCAATCCCTGGAACAATATTTAAGGTGTTTCATCTCTGACTGTCAATTCGATTGGGTCTCATTCCTTCCCCTTGCTGAATTTTCCCTGAATAACCGGGTCAGTAACTCGTCAGGGGTCTCCCCGTTTTTCTGTAATTTCGGGTTTAACCCAAGGTTCTCCTCCGTTTCCCCTGGTTGTTCCAATAATCCTGAGGTAGAGGATGTTCATCGGGAACTGTGCACAGTCTGGGCCCAGGTTCAGAAGAATCTAGAGGCGTCCCAGAGCGCACAAAAGATTCAGGCTGATAGTAGACGTTCTGCTAACCCCCGGTTTGTCGTCGGGGATTTGGTCTGGTTGTCGTCCAGGAACTTGCGCCTTAAGGTCCCGTCCAGGAAGTTTGCTCCCCGATTTATTGGACCGTATAAGATCATTCAAGTCCTCAACCCTGTATCCTTCCGTCTGGAGCTGCCCCCATCCTTTCGCATACACGACGTCTTCCATGCCTCCCTCCTCAAACGCTGCTCCCCGTCCTGGTCCCCCTCGAGGAAACCTCCTGTTCCCGTTCTCACCCCTGAGGGGGTGGAATTCGAGGTGGCCAAGATTATGGACAGTAGGATGGTCCAGGGCTCCCTCCAGTACCTGGTCCATTGGAGAGTATACGGGCCGGAGGAGAGGACTTGGGTACCTGCCCGTGATGTTCACGCTGGGGTATTGATCAGGAGGTTCCACCTTCTCTTCCCTACTAAACCGGGTCCTCTTAGTAAGGGTCCGGTGGCCCCTCATAAAAGGGGGAGTACTGTTAGGGATCTGCCAGGTACTACGTCTAGGTATACTCCTGGGATTAATCAATCCACACCTGAGGCCAGACCTGTTAGACTGACACCGTCTCCCACCAACCAGGGTGGCAGGCTCAGGAGTGGGAGAGCCTATCGCGGCCTGGTCAGTCGGAGTTAGCTCCGCCCCCTGTCCTTTATTACCTGCCGTGTTCTCTTCCTCAGTGCTTGTAATTCTTCTGGATTCCTGGCCCCACTGCTGCTTGCTCCAGCCTGCTTCGGCCGTGCTTCTGCCTTGCTGCAGTTCCGCTTAACCTGCTTCGCTTTGCCCCTGGCTTGCTTCCTTCTCCATGCTCACGTTGGTATACTCCACTTCATCCTGGTCCTGACTATTCATTCACCGCTCCGTTTCCTCGCGGCGTTCCGTGGGCTACTGCCCCTTCCCTTGCGTGTTCCCTGTTTGTTCTCCCGTGCACTTAGACAGCGTAGGGACCGCCGCCCAGTTGTACCCCGTCGCCTAGGGCGGGTCGTTGCAAGTGGGCAGGGACAGGGCGGTGGGTAGATTAGGGCTCACTTTCCCTTCACCTCCTTCCTGCCATTACACCACAGTTCTCTTGCAGGCTGCAGCAGGTTTTCCCTCCAGGATTTCCATGTATTTTGCTGCATTAATCTTACCTTCTACCTTAACAACCCAAGTCAGCTGCAGAACACGAATAATTCTAGCACCACCATGCTTCATAGTGGGGATGGTATACTTTTGGTATGTGATGTTTAGTTCAATCCAATTTTTTTTTACTTTGATCTTAGCAGACCATAGAACATTTTTCCAATAGAAATGCTGTTTGGTAAACTGTTGCCAATGTATCACATGAGGTTTTTTTTTTAGCTTTCTTTTGGCCACTCTTACATAAAGCTGTGACGGATGAACCACCTAGGTAACAGTTGTATGCACAGTCACTTCTTTCTCAGCCCCGGAAGCTAACTCCTGCAGAGGTTTCTTGGTAGATCCCTAACTAGTGCCCTTTAGCACAATTTGAGAACAGCCTACTCTATATCTGTTTGCGGACATATGAAATGAATGTGGAGGACACAATGATGACACACAGACTGCAAAAACGGACAACGTATCCATTGTTTACGGGTCGCAAAATACAAACAGTTGTGTGCATATAGCCTAAAACTTCAGATGTTTTTCTAAAGAGAACAAGTTTACCAATGGGTTGAGTTACTGGTATATTTTCTATAAGCTCTGATTCACTTTGCCTGTGCAAACACTGGCTAGCATCCCTAAAAATCCTGCCACATTGCTCCATAATCCCATACAGTACTATAAAAATCGAAGAGCACCTCCCTAAATAGAAGCACGAGTAGGATTTTCTAATAGTATCAGGTTTTAGCCTATAGTGTACTCTAGTATAACAAAAAAACAAAACAGTTCAATACTTCCCAATTCTGGTTAGTCTGACATCCAGTGACATACTGAAAAGTATTAAGGAGACAATTTCTGTTTTTATGTTTACCTGACAAAAAGGAGAATGATGAACCTATAGAAATATTTTATACGTATAAAAAGGAAAATCATGAAAATATTCTACTTTTGGGTATACCCAAGAGCATTGTGCAAATCTAAGCAATTTTTTTTTCAGCAGCTGAAAAAGAATAAAGCTCATATCTACAAAGCAAGACCTCTTGGAGGTAATCTATGCGAGGGTACTCTAATCAGAACAAGAGGTGTGAAGAAGTTGAAACTCATTGCTGTGTTATTATTAATGCTTGCATATAAAAGGAAACGGAACCCATTTTACTTCTGTAATAGGAACTACTCTTGGAGAGCCCCTCAAACCCACCAAGAGAGATTCAAATTTTAAGAAGTGTCCAACCGTTATTAATATCTGAAAAGCTCCTCTTTTTCAGAACATATGTACAATGTTCCAGATATAATCCACATAAAATGTTGAGAATCTATGGAAATAGTTTACTGTACATATCTTGTACTGCTTTATTAATTGTTTAATTATATCTAATATATATTTTCGAAAGTTTGTTTGAAGCCCGATTTTTCATTGGTTTAAAAGCAGTCCATGTGACCGCTACAGCCTGTGATTGGCCTGTGATTGGCTGCAACGGTCACATGGGATGAAACGTCATCCCGGGAGGCCGGACTGGAGGAAGAAGCAGGAGTTCTGGGTAAGTTAACTTTTAATACTTTTAACTCCAGCGGTAGTCACTGTCCCGGGTGCTGAAACAGTTACTGCCGATCAGTTAACTCTTTCAGCACCCTGAACAGTGACTATCCCCTGACATCGCCTAGCAACGCTCCCGTAATTACGGGTGCACACACGTAGCCACCTGTAATTACGGGAGCCCCATAGACTTATATGGGCCTGCCCGTGCCGTAATTACGGCCTGAAATAGGACATGTTCTATATTTTTCAACGGCCCGGACACCTTCCCGTAAGCAAACGGGAAGGTACCCATGGCCAATAGACGTCTATGGGCCCGTAATTACGGCCCGTGATTACAGGCGTTTTTACGTTTGTGTGCATGAGGCCTAAATCTGTAATGAATATATTGCTTCATTTCATTTCTTTTATGCTTCCAATAACATTATTTACACTCTCTAGCAATTAAATTCATATCGAGAGGTATTTAAATAGTAAGCTTTTACGCTATCCATACCGTAAGTCAACCTCCCGAGCAACGCCGGGTATAAAAGCTAGTTAATTATGTATTAGATCAGACAGAAATTCTAAATTCTAGTGAATTCTTGCTATGACTGTTCAGTCAATTGTGGGAGCTACACAGTTAATCTGCTCTTACACATTAAATAAAAACACCATTACAACCGATGATTTTATGAAATGCTATTCAAACAACCAACGTCCAACCCCTGTCTGTTGAAAATGGTGATCAGTCATGTTGGATTTTGCCGGCCGTTCGCTGTCTGAAATGATATGTATACAGAGTAATTGGCAGACCATGACTAATACGTTATGGGCATTGTGAGGCAAATTTGCTACTGTGTCTGCGTCTAGAATGTGTCAGAAAATTTAACACATTTCATTTTAGACTCATTTAAGAACAGATATTTGCGCCTCACTAGACACTTAAAATGTGTCTGGTAAAGGGACATCGCTAAGCTAAAAGGGGTGTGGCTTACAATGTTCTAAATTGCGCCAAAAATCTTGCACTATGGGGGAATTTTCTGCTGTAAAAAAGTTGCAAATGGCTCCTAATTCCCAAAAAGTTTGACTTTAGGACCATTCCTGCCACTCTTGCAACTTTTTGAAAAAGTGGTGGGGCTTAGTGGAAGGGGACGTGGCCTGACAAATCTACTATAATTTACTCCAGAAACTTGCGAAAATTATAGTGGAAATCTACTTTTACTCCTGGCTGGATTAGCCCCCCATTATAGGTGCTCATCCCAGAGCTGGGACCCGAATCTATCAGACATTTTTGGCATATCCTGTGATATGTCATAGATATCTAAAATGGGAATATGGGAATACCCCTTTAAACAGTACAAGAATACTGAAAACCAGTGCTAGATAAGTAAAGGAATGTATTGACAAAGTTATTTATTTTTATACACATTTTAAAGAGTATCTGCAGTTTCACAAAACTTTTGATATGTCATAGAAATTAGGCTGAAGACGGGCTCATAGACATTCCATGTGAGCACGTCTTCAGGCTGAGGAGGGCTGATTACAGCCGAAGGTGCAGAGTGCTTGACTGATCACCTCTGCCCCTTCGTTTCGAGATCGGTGTTGGGGGGGTTTGACTCAGCACACGGACCCCCAACTTTCAAAACTCCTGACATGTCTTTATGAAAGTGCACTCATTCATTAACTGTGAAATGTTGTTCCAAAAAGTTCTTCTAGAAGCAACAATAAATAAAGGATTTCTTATTTGACCAATTTCACCACTAAGATAAACCAAGGTAATAAACTCACCTAATTAGTGTAGAGAAATAAGACCCAAAAGATGGATAGGACAGATTACTGTGTTTGTATTAAATATAAAGAGCTATTTTCTAATGCTACCTGTGGAAAGACATTGTCGGATGACGAATAACGGTAGTAATGTGCATACCACCAGCTGCCGACTGATAAAAGGCATTACAATATAATGAAATTTCATCCAACAGGCATTCAGGCCAAACTGCCTACGACTAGGTTTTGTGTATATTTAAGATATTTAAGTGGTTTAATCGGATTGTTTTGATTATTATTTCCGTGAATACTTCACGATCACATTGAATATTTTATCTGTTTGTTGTCCTATATAAAGGTACTTACCAAATAGCTCGTCCTTTGCCAGTGCATACAGAATACGGGAGGCTCCAATCAAGTTACTCATGGAAGCTGAAAGTGTCGAGCAGCAAATTCCAATAGTGACAAGAGGCGGCCAGACATTAATATCTCGTAAGAAACTGTAATCATTCTGCAACAGAGTCCTGCAAACAGACAAAATAACATTGCTAAATGTACTTAGTAGGAGATTGACCTCTTCAGCAATATACAATGCAAAGTGATGCCGGCATCTTACTATTGACCGTCTATAAGCTGACCGTATACCCATACAGTAGGTGGCTGTATATAACCTGCACAAACACGGAGTAATGAAAATACTCACTGCAAATGTATGATATAAAAAGCATATCTTTATTGGATAGAAATGGAAATCCGTACATGAGGGATTACCGTATATCGTTTTTGAGAAAGCAGTGGATGTGAAACGTGTCAGGGTTTCAATTATCTATGTTTACTTGGGCTCAGCGCACAGTGAAGTTATGGATAATATGGTTTACTATTACAACACTATATTATACATCAAGGTGGTATCTGAATGCTGATATGTTTATTACTTTCTCTACAACAGTCTATTGTTCTGTTGAGTTCTTATTTGGCCAGGAATTACCATAGCATTGCATTGTTAGTAATGTAAGTGACAGGAACAGGACAATGACAAATTCTCATTCATTTTTATCAGAAAGGTGGTAGTGCATAAATGTCAGCTACTATGTCCGCGCAACATACTTTGCTTCATGTGCCCTACTAGCACTGGTAATTCTGTAAAAGTTGCTGAAGGTGCCAAGGCATGTACTCTACAGCTCTAGTTGGTCCAGGAGCTTTTAGGTCTCGGCAAAGGGTGTACACAGGAACCATATGGCCCAAACCCTCCACTGACAACTCTTCCAAATGTATTACACTTTATTATTCATTTATTTATTTTAAGTGAAATTCACCATTCTGGTTCTTTTTAGGTCCAAAATGTTGTGCTTATATATGTCATAATATCTCTGCATTGGAGAGCTCTGTTTTTCTTATGTAATAAATAATAATTCTCGCTGCATGCAGTCACCACTAAGGGGAGCTAACTGCATAGATTAAAGCCACCCCAGAAATCAACTTATAATGGCAGGACCAGCTTTACTAACCCCAAAGCTCAATGCAGCCCCTAATTTCCCCTATAGTGAAAGTGGCACCCATTCAAATTAATACATAATTGGTCACATTCAATCCATCAGACCAAAACCTGCTCTTTTTGTGGTTCCCGATTAGTGGATAAGACGTATTACAACAGGGGCAAACGTAGGATTTTTATAGCGGGGTTTCCAAATGCATACTTTTTTAAATCAAGTTATTTTATTTAAGGACGAAGATACTACTGAACATGTTGTAACAGCAATAGCGGATGCTAGCGGCACCACCGACCATGCTGCAGGCCCCGTAGCAGCCGCTATATCTGCTACAGCGGTAGTTACACCACCGGCCAGGGGAACAGCAGGGCCTGGAGCTCCAATGATAATACATCCCTGGTCACAAGGGGGTTTCCGGGCAAAATACCCCCTCCGTGCCCCCTGTACAAGGGTTTATCCAGATGGGGAAGCCCTGTAAACCTAATGATGGATGTTTAAATCTGAATCTGTAATAAGTTTAGCCCTTAGTGGGCTAAAATTAGCCCATAGTAATCACATACCTTGCATCTATGTTAAGTATGCCAATCAATTAGGCTACATGGTAATGTCTTACACCTAAGGCTGGTAGTATTACTTGTTGTTTCAAGCTTTTTTCGTTTGTGGCATTTTTCTGGCCATTTGGTGCATTTTTTAGGCCAGTGTTTTTTTTGTTTTTCTTGTTTTTAAAAGCAGCTTGCTTTAGGTGTGGCTTTTTTTTCTGGCGTTTGTAGAAGTAGGCAAATCCCACTTCTTGTTGAGTTGCTTCCTCTTAACAGAAATTGACTTTGAGAATCACAGAAATCACAGGTCGGGAGACACCTCATACAGTGATATACAGGGAGTCTGTGTGGGGCAGGCTCAAACATTATTTATATATTACGTTACACACATCAACCAATCAGATGATGCCAAGTACATATAGGCATACATCCAAAAATACTTCCATATAAGGTAATGACTTTCTCCCTAGTATGAATCCTGGTATTCATTAGTTTGGAATGCCAGATGATGTCATCTTTACCCTATCTTGGATGATAGGGAATACATTCATTTAAGAGAAGATTAAAAACATATCTAATACATATCTCAAACAATATAATGCAGTCATTTTGATAATATGTTTATGAATTACAATAACAGTTATTTTATTTATACGAATTACTCCAACAGTTCTCCTCTTTTTGACAAAATACTGCATACAACTATTATATCCCTATGGGGCCTTATGCTCCCTGAAGGTAAAACCTCAGATCCTCCTATCCCTTCCTAACCTAGTATGGTGGCCATTAGATTGGGGATTCTACCTATCATGAGTAAAAGCTGAAACTGTGGTGTATCACGGATTATATGGGTAGCTGTATAAACAGTGGGATCATCAAACTTGCATTGAGATCCTTTCCCACAGTACATTCATGTTGCAAATGAAATTAATAAATAAAGTTCCACCAAATATGCTTGTAAAAAAATAAATAAAAAAATAATGCAATGAAAAACACTTGAAATTAGTAGCGTTTTTTTACAAGCAAAAAAACTGGGGAAAAAAAGTGTGTGTGAAGGAGGCCTACAAACAGCATTTTTTTTCCATAGCGGTGGGACAACTTACTTGTTGTATCCACCCTTGTCCCTCTTTGATACCGGAAATGGTGGAGAACCGTAGTGTCCCTTGTGAAGAAGCCCCATTACATCTTAATTTATAAACGATGAATGTGATAGAATGTCTTGGCTATGATACAGTAGGATTTTCCTATGTGATTATTTTAATCTCATATAATTTTGCTCAGTGCGCCACAATAAAGGTATTGTAAAAATGTATATAAATAGGGTTTCAATTTCATTGAGCACTGTCTATTTTATCTTTGTAATATACTTTATGCTTTGTGTAAACATGTATTCCATTTCCTTTAAGTATTACAATATAATAATAAAGGGTGTGCACTCCGGCCCTAGTTTATAATTTAATAATAAAGGTTGTGCACTCTGGCCCTAGTCCCATCTGCATCGGGACTCCGTTCATTGGGTTCCGTCGGACCTTTCCATCAGGGGAACCCATGAACAGAATACAAACTGAATATTTAATCAATAGCGCAGTCGATTACGGTATTTTTTTCATTAAAGCAACGGAACCCTTAACCCCTTAATGACCAGGCCATTTTGCACGTTAATGACCAAGGATTATTTTTTATTTTTTCACGGTCGCATTCCAAGAATCGTAACTTTTTTTTTTCATTCCGTCGACATAGCCGTGTAAGGGCTTGTTTTTTGCGGGACGAGTTGTATTTTGTAATTGTACCATTTTTAGATGCTTATAATATATTGATTAACTTTTATTAACTTTATTTTAGGAGAGAATTGAAAATAAGCAGCTATTCCAGCATTGATTTTCACGTTACAAATTTACGCCATTTACTATGCAGTGTAAATAACATGTTAACTTTATTCTATGGGTCGGCACGATTACGGGGATACCAAATATGTAAGGGTTTTATATGTTTTCCTACGTTTGCACAATAAAAAGCCTTTTAGAAAAAAATTACTTGTTTTTGCATCTCCGCATTCCAAGAGACGTAATTTTTTTATTTTTCCGTCAATGTGGCCGTATGGGGGCTTGATTTTTGCGGGCCAATGTGTGGTTTTCATTAGTACTATTTTGGGGTACATAGTACTTATAGATTATTTTTTATTTAATTTTTTATGGGGGGAATGGGAGAAAAGAGAGAATTTTGCCATTGTTTTTTGCTTTTTTTTTGGACGCCGTTCATCCGGCGGTTTAATTAATGTGTTAATTTTATTGTTCAAGTTGTTACAATCGCGGGGATACCATATATGTGTATGTGTGATTTGTTTTGACACTTTTACTAAATAAAACCACTTTTTGGGCAAAAAAGTCGTTTTATTTGATTTTCATTGTAATTTTTATTTTATTTTTTCTTTCACAAACTTTATTTAACTGATTTACATTTATTTTTTTTGTCCCATCAGGACACTTCACTATGCGATCTATTGATCACATATATAATGCTTTGGTATACTTAGTATACCGAAGCATTATTGCCTGTCAGTGTAAAACTGACAGGCAATCTATTAGGTCATGCCTCCGGCATCGATAACAGGCATTTGCTGAAGGCAGACCTAGGGGTCTTTGTTAGCTCCCTCCCTCTGTCAAACACATTAGATGTCGCTGTCACTATTGACAGCGGCATTTAATGAGTTAAACTGCCGGAATCGGAGAGCGCTTCGATTCTGGCAGTTGCAGCAGGAGCCAGGCTGTGTATAACAGCCGTGCTCCTGCCGCTGATCGTGTGGGTACAGTGGCAGTACCCGCGCCATCACAGGACGGATATATCCGTCCTCCTGCGCGAACTAGCAGCTGCAGAGGACGGATATATCCGTCCTTCGGCGTCAAGAGGTTAAACAACAGTGACAAACGGAACCCATTTGCTCCGGATCTGTCACTATTGAAACCTATGGTTTCTGTTTGTTTCAGTTTGGATTCCGTTCATGGGTTTCCCTGACGGAATGGTCCGACAGAACCCATGAACGGAGTCCCGACGCAGATGTGAACGAAGCCTTAGTGACATGCGCTCTTTAATATTTACCCACAAACGAAAATAACAAAATGGAGCCTGTACTTTGTAGACTTTTCAGTGACTACTCAATAATCAGATAGTGTAAATGTTTAGCACATCCATTAGGTTTCATCAGTCCTTCGAGTTACTTATTTAAACATTGTACAAGGTTTATAGAAAGGCACTTTTTTGCCATTAGATCTAATTAGAGATGAGCGAACTTATGAAAAGTTCGGTTCGGCAAGTTCGCCGAATTTCGTGCAAAAGTTCGATTCGGACCGAACTAGTTCTGACCGAACCTGTAATACAAGAAAGCCCCTAAAAATCGTGTATAACACTGTTTTAAAGCCCTAGAAGCCCTGTATAACACTCTTAGGTCACCCATGAGTGTATCCAAGTACTTTTGAGCTGTCTTTAATGCAAAGTTGGTGTCAAAGTTACGCCAACATGTATGGCTCTAGGAAAACGGATGGGACACGGAGATAACTAACAGAAACCACTGCACTTGTGCATGTTGTATGCTTAATGCATTGTTAAAAAAGGTACAAAAATTTACCATTTTAGGCGGCTGATGCCTGCCAGGGTTCATACATATAAGGTGGTAAAAGAAGAAGCAATGGCTTTTGACAAGCCCTCCAAAAATTGACCCTTTTTATTGGCAGATGCCTGCCGGGGTTCATCCATACATGGATGTAAAAGCAACAAGCAATGGCTTTTCACAAGCCCTCCAAAAATTGACCCTTTTTATTGGCAGATGCCTGCCGAGGTTCTTCCATACATGGATGTAAAAGCAACAAGCAATGGCTTTTCACAAGCCCTCCAAAAATTGACCCTTTTTATTGGCAGATGCCTGCCGGGGTTCTTCCATACATTGATGTAAAAGCAACAAGCAATGGCTTTTGACAAGCCCTCCAAAAATTGACCCTTTTTATTGGCAGATGCCTGCCGGGGTTCTTCCATACATGGATGTAAAAGCATTAAAGCAACAAGCAATGGCTTTTCACAAGCCCTCCAAAAATTGACCCTTTTTATTGGCAGATGCCTGCCGGGGTTCTTCCATACATGGATGTAATAGCATTAAAGCAACAAGCAATGGCTTTTCACAAGCCCTCCAAAAATTGACCCTTTTTATTGGCAGATGCCTGCCGGGGTTCTTCCATACATGGATGTAAAAGCATTAAAGCAACAAGCAATGGCTTTTCACAAGCCCTCCAAAAATTGACCCTTTTTATTGGCAGATGCCTGCCGGGGTTCTTCCATACATGGATGTAAAAGCATTAAAGCAACAAGCAATGGCTTTTCACAAGCCCTCCAAAAATTGACCCTTTTTATTGGCAGATGCCTGCCGGGGTTCTTCCATACATTGATGTAAAAGCATTAAAGCAACAAGCAATGGCTTTTCACAAGCCCTCCAAAAATTGACCCTTTTTATTGGCAGATGCCTGCCGGGGTTCTTCCATACATGGATGTAAAAGCATTAAAGCAACAAGCAATGGCTTTTCACAAGCCCTCCAAAAATTGACCCTTTTTATTGGCAGATGCCTGCCGGGGTTCTTCCATACATGGATGTAAAAGCAACAAGCAATGGCTTTTCACAAGCCCTCCAAAAATTGACCCTTTTTATTGGCAAGGGTGAGTAGTAGCAGCACATTAAAAGACACTGGACGACAGTCACAGGACAAAGCCCTGTGGTGGGGCAGGCCTGCTTGTAGCAGACGGGCGGCAGTGGAGGTTTATTGGTGGTAGTAGTCGAGGTAGCCAACACAGACAGCAAGGGTGCAAGCAGTAGTAGCAGTAGTAGCAGCACATTAAAAAAAGAGACTGGACAGTCAGAGGAGGACAAAGCCCTGTGGTGGGGCAGGCCTCAGGCCTGCTTGTAGCAGACGGGCGGCAGTGGAGGTGTATTGGTGGTAGTAGTCGAGGTAGCCAACACAGACAGCAAGGGTGCAAGCAGTAGTAGCAGTAGTAGCAGCACATTAAAAAAAGAGACTGGACAGTCAGAGGAGGGCAAAGCCCTGTGGTGGGGCAGGCCTCAGGCCTGCTTGTAGCAGACGGCAGTGGAGGTGTATTGGTGGTAGTAGAGGTAGACTAGCCAACACAGACAGCAAGGGTGGTAGGACTGGTAGTAGCAGCAGCACATTAAAAAAAGAGACTGGACGACAGTCACAGGACATAGCCCTGTGGTGGGGTAGGCCTGCTTGTAGCAGACGGGCGGCAGTGTAGGTGTATTGGTGGTATTAGAGGTAGCCAACACAGACAGCAAGGGTGCAAGCAGTAGTAGCAGTAGTAGCAGCACATTAAAAAAAAGAGAGACTGGACAGTCACAGGAGGACAAAGCCCTGTGGTGGGGCAGGCCTCAGGCCTGCTTGTAGCAGACGGGCGGCAGTGGAGGTGTATTGGTGGTAGACTGGTAGTAGCCGAGGTAGCCAACACAGACAGCAAGGGTGCAAGCAGTAGTAGCAGTAGTAGCAGCACATTAAAAAAAGAGACTGGACAGTCAGAGGAGGGCAAAGCCCTGTGGTGGGGCAGGCCTCAGGCCTGCTTGTAGCAGACGGGCGGCAGTGGAGGTGTATTGGTGGTAGTAGTCGAGGTAGCCAACACAGACAGCAAGGGTGCAAGCAGTAGTAGCAGTAGTAGCAGCACATTAAAAAAAGAGACTGGACAGTCAGAGGAGGGCAAAGCCCTGTGGTGGGGCAGGCCTCAGGCCTGCTTGTAGCAGACGGGCGGCAGTGGAGGTGTATTGGTGGTAGTAGTCGAGGTAGCCAACACAGACAGCAAGGGTGCAAGCAGTAGTAGCAGTAGTAGCAGCACATTAAAAAAAGAGACTGGACAGTCAGAGGAGGGCAAAGCCCTGTGGTGGGGCAGGCCTCAGGCCTGCTTGTAGCAGACGGGCGGCAGTGGAGGTGTATTGGTGGTAGTAGTCGAGGTAGCCAACACAGACAGCAAGGGTGCAAGCAGTAGTAGCAGTAGTAGCAGCACATTAAAAAAAGAGACTGGACAGTCAGAGGAGGACAAAGCCCTGTGGTGGGGCAGGCCTCAGGCCTGCTTGTAGCAGACGGGCGGCAGTGGAGGTGTATTGGTGGTAGTAGTCGAGGTAGCCAACACAGACAGCAAGGGTGCAAGCAGTAGTAGCAGTAGTAGCAGCACATTAAAAAAAGAGACTGGACAGTCAGAGGAGGGCAAAGCCCTGTGGTGGGGCAGGCCTCAGGCCTGCTTGTAGCAGACGGCAGTGGAGGTGTATTGGTGGTAGTAGAGGTAGACTAGCCAACACAGACAGCAAGGGTGGTAGGACTGGTAGTAGCAGCAGCACATTAAAAAAAGAGACTGGACGACAGTCACAGGACATAGCCCTGTGGTGGGGTAGGCCTGCTTGTAGCAGACGGGCGGCAGTGTAGGTGTATTGGTGGTATTAGAGGTAGCCAACACAGACAGCAAGGGTGCAAGCAGTAGTAGCAGTAGTAGCAGCACATTAAAAAAAAGAGAGACTGGACAGTCACAGGAGGACAAAGCCCTGTGGTGGGGCAGGCCTCAGGCCTGCTTGTAGCAGACGGGCGGCAGTGGAGGTGTATTGGTGGTAGTAGTCGAGGTAGCCAACACAGACAGCAAGGGTGCAAGCAGTAGTAGCAGTAGTAGCAGCACATTAAAAAAAGAGACTGGACAGTCACAGGAGGACAAAGCCCTGTAGTGGGGCAGGCCTCAGGCCTGCTTGTAGCAGATGGCAGTGTAGGTGTATTGGTGGTAGTAGAGGTACTAGCCAACACAGACAGCAAGGGTGCAAGCAGTAGTAGCAGTAGTAGCAGCACATTAAAAAAAGAGACTGGAGAGTCACAGGACAAAGCCCTCTGGTGGGGCAGGCCTGCTTGTAGCAGACGGCACTGGGGTGGATTGGTGGTAGAAGTAGTAGCAGCTGCAGCACCAACAGCGGCACATTAAAAAAAGAGTGGACAGGACAGAATCCCATAGTAGCAGGCGGCAGTAGCAGGCGGCAGCAGCAGCAGCAATGTAAGATCTAATCAGTGGCATCAGGCACAGGGGTTTTAAAATCCTCACCGATCCACGCTTGATTCATTTTCAGAAACGTGAGATTTTCCAAGCTGTTGGCGGACAATCTTGTTCGCTTAGGGGTGACGAAGCCCCCTGCTGCGCTGAATACCCTCTCTGACGCTACACTGGAGGGTGGACAAGACAGTACACCCATGGCAAACTGGGCCAGTTCTTGCCAATGATCCAATCTGCTGACCCAGAAGTCCATGGGGTCTGGGATCAGCATTTCTGACGGAGAAAGGGCACAGTCCAAGTACGAGTGAACCTGGTTGTTTAGGTGCTGCACCTGGAGATGGTGAACATCCCTTTGGTGACTAGTGCTACGATGTGTGTCAGGTCGGGGTATTGGATGTAAAAATGTTGTCATCATATTTTCCAAACTGAATTGGCTGCTGCTGCTGCTGCTGCTGCCGCTGCTGCCACGGCTGCCGCCTATTGCAGAGGTAGCTCTGCCAGAGGCGGTGGAACGATGAGACAGTGGGGAGCGGAGAGTGGCCCCCCGGTCAGACATGCTTGCAGCGGGTGTCTGCCGTTTGAAAGCCATGACAAGCTGGCTGCATAGCTTCTCTCTATAATAAGCCAATTTTGCCTCCCTCTCGGAAGGCGCAAAAAACTCCCCCATTCTGGCTTTATACCGAGGGTCTAAAAGTGTGGCTATCCAGTAGTCATCTCTTTGCTTCATGCTAACAATACGACAGTCAGCGCGCAAGTAACGAAGCATACAGCTCGCCATCCTGGCCAGCGTTTCAGAGGGCCCGGTTGGTTCCATCTCCGCCCCATACTGCCATGGTTGTCCATCATCAAGGTCGTCGTCAGACTCGTCATCACCACCATCACTGTCATGTTGTGCGGCTGCCTCGTCCCCTATCCCTTCCTGTGATTCCATCTCCAAATCCAGCTCCTCTTCAGGTCCTGTTTCCTCATCCTCCTCCTCCTCCTCAACATCCATAGCCAGATGTGATCCTTCCTCCATCCTTTGCTGAATCATCGCTGTGAGCGTTTGCTCCATAATGAATATCAGCGGCATAACATCGTTCATTCCGCTAGCGTCACGGCTCACAAATCGTGTGGCCTCTTCAAAGGGCCTCAAAACGCGACATGCGTCTCTAACCAGCTGCCAGTGCCTGAGCTCGAAATTACACTGGCTCCAAACGCTGCCCGTCTGCTGCATCAGGAAATCATTCACGGCTTTCCGCTGTTCGTACAGACGGTCCAACATGTGCAGGGTGGAATTCCATCGTGTTGGAACGTCGCAAATCAGGCTGTGTTCTGGGAGATTGTTTTGACGCTGCAAGTCCAGGAGGGCGTGCTTAAATGCATACGAACGTCTAAAGCGAACGCAAACCCTCCTGGACATGGCCAGCACACCCTTCAAACCAACATATGACTTTAAGAAGCGTGTTATGACCAGATTGATCACATGTGCCATGCAAGGAGCGTGTGTCAGGTGACCTAGACGCAGTGCAGCCACAACGTTCTTGCCGTTATCAGAGACAACATTGCCCAGTGTGAGTTTCAGAGGAGACAGCCAGCGTGCGATTTCCTCCTTGATGCACAGCAGCAGCTCCTGCCCTGTGTGGCTTTTCTCGCCCAGGCTCAGCAGGTGTAAGACAGCGTTGTGGCGCTTCACCTTGCACCTATGAAAAGAGGAGGGAGGAGGAGTGGAAGATACGCTGTGTCCTGTCGGGGACGGGAAGACCTCCAAGGAGGAAGGCAAGGAGGAGGAGGAGGAGTAGGAGGAGAAGGATGGTAGGCGCCTGGTGTCCGGAGTTGAACTAGAAACATACAAGCGTGGAGGTGGTAATGCCTGGCATTGCTGCGGTGGTGCATCGGACTGCAAAATATTGACCCAGTGGGCCGTGAAAGACATGTACTGTCCCTGCCCATAGTTGCTGCTCCACGTGTCGACGGTGGCATGTACCCTGCTGCACACGGATAATTGCAAGGACTTGGACACCTTTTCCTCCACATGCTTGTGCAAGGCAGGGACAGCTGTTTTGGAGAAGTAATGTCGGCTAGGTATTCGCCACCTAGGCTGAGCGCACGCCATCAATTGCTTGAAGCCGGCGGAGTCGACCAGGTGGTATGGCAGCGACTGCACCACCAACAACTTTGCCAGGTGTGAATTAAGCCGCACGACAAGTGGATGACTGGGTATATATTGTTGCTTATTGGACAACGATTCCGTAATGGATAACTGACGGGACATAGGAGGAGCACTAGATGACAGTGATGATGATGATGACAACGACATGGTGGATAAGGCCTGGCTACTACTTAGATGACAGGGACTCGGAGCAGCAGCAGCAGCGGAAGAGGGGTCTTCATTAGATGTACATGATGGTGGGGCATGTTGATTGTCCCACATGGCCTTGTGATGCCGTTCCATGTGTTTACGTAGAGCAGTAGTTCCTACATTGCTGCCCTGCCCACGCCTTACTTTCTGCTTGCAGATACGGCACTGTGCCATGTTTTCCTCCTCTGGGAAGGTACAGAAAAATTGCCACACGGCAGAGTACCGTAAAGAGGTAGTACCACGTCCACCACCACCACCACCACCACAACCACCCGAGCTTGCCCCTTGTCTGGCAGGCTTTTTTCGGGAACCTACACCAGCATCTGTGTCGCCGTCACCGGCTCCTGAGCTGACCCTACCGCTGCAACGTTTTGCAGATTGACTTCTGCCCCTACCTCGGCTTGGCTGTTTATCACATCCAGTGCCGCCACTACTACCCTCCTCCTCTGACGCCGTCATCACCTCGTCACCTGGTTCCCACGTCCTGTCTAAAACAACATCATCATCATAGCCTTCCTCATCATCCCCGCCACTTCTGTCACTGTGTTGTGAATGTGATGTGACATCATGGCGGGCTCCATGCCCCCCCTCATTACTGCGTCTGCCACCACGGCTACCACCACCAACACCCCCACTACCGCAGCTATGCGTCTCGGTCACCGCTTCCACCTCCACCACCGCCGCAACACACTCCGTTGGCTGACTCGCGGAAAACAAATCATCATCATCACTATGTTGTTCAGTATCTTCCTTCGCACCCGAGGAGATGTCTCTTAGGACTCTCAGGAAAGATGGCTTCCCGCTAGGAAGGGGGAGCGAAGACATAGATGATGGAATGGAAACGCTAGAAATACCTATATTACTACTGTCACCGTGCCAAGGAACTGTAGAGGATCTGGAATCCAACGAAACCTGGCTTGAAGCCAGATCGTCAGAGTCTTCCTGCTGAGATGACCGCGAGCACAGCCAACCAGTCCACAATGGCCGTATTGTCTAAAGTAACCCGCCCACCGGAGGAGATGGACAAGTCTGGCTTGCTGATACTACTACTAGCAGGCACATGGCAGCTGCTACTAGTGGAACTGGGCACATGTCTTGTGCCACAAATGCTGCTACTGGGTCTGGCACCAACAGATCCAACATTTGGACTGGAAGAGGAGACGGCATGGGTGTTTCTTCCTCTACCCCGTCCTTTCACAACCTTTTTTTTCCCAGACATTTCAGAGCCCCTTTTAAAAGCGTATTCACACACGGACACTGGCTTGGCAAATGGCAATGAATGAGAATTTCAATCAGCCTCGCTGCAGTGCACTCAGGGAATGCTGGGCCTTGTAGTACTACTAGGCTGCCTGTATGGCAAGTTGGATTGTTATTCCAGGGATGAGCCCCTTTTAAAAGCGTATTCACACACGGACACTGGCTTGGCAAATGGCAATGAATGAGAATTTCAATCAGCCTCGCTGCAGTGCACTCAGGGAATGCTGGGCCTTGTAGTACTACTAGGCTGCCTGTATGGCAAGTTGGATTGTTATTCCAGGGATGAGCCCTTTAAAAGCGTATTCACACACGGACACTGGCTTGGCAAATGGCAATGAATGAGAATTTCAATCAGCCTCGCTGCAGTGCACTCAGGGAATGCTGGGCCTTGTAGTACTACTAGGCTGCCTGTATGGCAAGTTGGATTGTTATTCCAGGGATGAGCCCCTTTTAAAAGCGTATTCACACACACTGGCTTGGCAAATGGCAATGAATGAGAATTTCAATCAGCCTCGCTGCAGTGCACTCAGGGAATGCTGGGCCTTGTAGTACTACTAGGCTGCCTGTATGGCAAGTTGGATTGTTATTCCAGGGATGAGCCCTTTTAAAAGCGTATTCACACACGGACACTGGCTTGGCAAATGGCAATGAATGAGAATTTCAATCAGCCTCGCTGCAGTGCACTCAGGGAATGCTGGGCCTTGTAGTACTACTACTACCACTACTACAAAGGCTGCCTGTATTGCAAGTTGGATGCAATGGGGATGAGCCCCTTCTAAAAGCGTATTCACACACGGACACTGGCTTGGCAAATGGCAATGAATGAGAATTTCAATCAGCCTCGCTGCAGTGCACTCAGGGAATGCTGGGCCTTGTAGTACTACTAGGCTGCCTGTATGGCAAGTTGGATTGTTATTCCAGGGATGAGCCCCTTTTAAAAGCGTATTCACACACGGACACTGGCTTGGCAAATGGCAATGAATGAGAATTTCAATCAGCCTCGCTGCAGTGCACTCAGGGAATGCTGGGCCTTGTAGTACTACTACTACCACTACTACAAAGGCTGCCTGTATTGCAAGTTGGATGCAATGGGGATGAGCCCCTTCTAAAAGCGTATTCACACACGGACACTGGCTTGGCAAATGGCAATGAATGAGAATTTCAATCAGCCTCGCTGCAGTGCACTCAGGGAATGCTGGGCGTTGTAGTACTTCTAGGCTGCCTGTATGGCAAGTTGGATTGTTATCCTGTTAATAACGGCCAGGGATGAGCCCCTTTTAAAAGCGTATTCACACACGGACACTGGCTTGGCAAATGGCAATGAATGAGAATTTCAATCAGCCTCGCTGCAGTGCACTCAGGGA